>NC_143420.1:9669558-9981470 GCF_059467195.1 Physcomitrium patens | reverse complement strand
AAATGTGCCATCTTGGTGAAACGATCTACTATCACAAATATAGAATCATAAGATCTTGAGTTTGGAAGATCTGTGATGAAATCCATAGAAACAGAAGACCATGGTTGTTCTGGTATAGGTAATGGCTGAAGAAGTCCGTAAGGTCGATGTCGAGGAGTTTTTGATCTTGAACAAATATCACATGATTGTACAAAGTCTTTGACTGACTTCCACATTTGTGGCCACCAAAAATCTCTTGATATGAGTTTCAAAGTCTTATTATATCCAAAGTGCCCTGCTGCTGGAAAGTCATGACGTGCTTGAAGAACACGCAAACGTGCTTTTCCTTCTGGAACATATAGGCGTCCTTCAAAATATAATAGATTATTCTTGAACTCGAACTTAGAAGAATCATGAGACTTGGAAGAATTATTCTCGATATCATGAACAAGAGGGTCTGAGGACATACTGGATTGGATTTGCTTGAGAAAAGTTGAATCAACAGTCAATGTTGATTTCACTGCTCGGAGATGAAATTGCTCCGGTTTCAAGAGGACCGTTCTTTGTTGCTCAAAAGCTGCATCTCCTTCTTTTGGTGCAAAATAAGAACGTCTAGACAGGGCATCGGACAAACCTTGTTGTTTTCCTGGTCGATAAGTGATAATGAAGTCGAATCTTGACAAAGACATACTCCAACGAGCTTGACGACGATTCAACACGCGTGCTGACATGAAATACTCGAGGTTCTTGTGATCTGTATACACAATGACTGGACTAGAAGCACCTTCTAGATAATGACGCCATTCTTGAAAAGAATCCACGATTGCAAGAAGTTCTTTATCGTGGATCTCATAATTGATCTCGGCTGCTGAGAATTTTCTTGAATGAAAAGCTATCGGATGAAGTTTGTCATCTGTTCCCATTTGTGATAAAACTGCACCCAAGGCAAAATCCGATGCGTCTGTTTCCATAAAAAATGCCTTGGAAAAGTCAACACGATATAAGACTGGTGCAGAGACAAACGATGTCTTCAAGGCTTCAAATGCTGCTTCCGCTTCTTGATTCCATTGGAATTTATCTTTACTAGTCAAGCGTGTAAGTGGAGCTGCAACTCGTGAGAAGTCTTTGATGAAGATCCGATAGTAATTGGCAAATTCCAAGAAACATTGGACATCTCTTACAGTCTTTGGAATCTTCCAATCCATGATTGTTTGGACTTTCTTAGAATCCATCATAAGACCATCATTTGAAATGATGTATCCTAAAAAGTCAACTTGAGTAGTGTGAAATACACACTTTTCCATCTTGGCGTACAATCCTGCATCTCTGAGTTTTTGTAATACTTGACGAACATGTATTTCATGTTCTTCAACATTCTTAGAATAAATCAGGATATCGTCTAGGTAGCAGACGACAAAATTGTCTAAGAATTCACGAAATACATCATTCATGAGATGTTGAAAAGCAGTTGGTGCATTTGTGAGTCCAAAAGGCATGACATTAT
The DNA here is from genome assembly GCF_059467195.1 of Physcomitrium patens. Classification (NCBI taxonomy): domain Eukaryota; kingdom Viridiplantae; phylum Streptophyta; class Bryopsida; order Funariales; family Funariaceae; genus Physcomitrium; species Physcomitrium patens. The sequence continues at coordinate 9,979,987 of NC_143420.1, read as the reverse complement.
ATTCAAAATGCCCGTACCTGGTTCGAAACGCAGTCTTCCATTCATCTCCTTCTTTGATCCGTACTAGATTATATGCTCCTCTTAGATCTATTTTTGTATAGATCTTAGCTTGATTTAACTGGTCAAGGAGTCCTGATATCAAAGGTAATGGATACCTGTTCTTGATTGTGATCTTGTTGAGTCCTCGATAGTCAACACACATTCGTAAAGATCCATCTTTTTTCTTTACGAATAAAATTGGAGCTCCTGCTGGAGATTTTGAATGGCGTATGAAATTCTTCGCTAAATTCTCGTCAATATATGTCTTGAGTTCAGCCAACTCATCTTGCGATAAACTGTAAATTGGTCCAAATGGTGGCTGAGTTCCTTCCTTGAGATCGATTGAACAATCGTATGGGCGATGCTCAGGAAGAATATCTACATTCTTTTTCTCAAAAACATCTTGATAATCCTGATATTGACTTGGAATGCCACTTGAAGTCTTTACGCTTTCAGAAATAGGTGCAGCATAAATAGCAAAAGTTGATCCTTCTTTTGCTGTGTGTATAAATGCTTTTGCACCTATAGGTGCGAGTTTTACTATACTAGAGTCATGGTTTTTTACTTGGTTAATAGAACTGTTACTAATGCTCTGAGGAAAATCAAGTTTACGAGAAATCCAATCTATTCGAGGATTATACTTTTCTAACCATGATAAGCCTAAAATAACTGGATTAGAGGGAGATCTAATTATATTAAAAATTACGCAACTACTATGACCATTTATTACTACATCTACAGGAAGTGTTTCGTGAGTTACATCTCCAGAAGACAACGGATGACCATCTATGACTTCTACGTGTACAGGTTTAGTTTTTTGTATTAATGATATTCTATGACATCTAGCAAATTCTTCATCTAAAAAACAAGATGAGGCTCCTGAATCTACCAAGGCAGAGGCTTTGTAATTATTAGGTCCTAAACGCACATCTATTATAAAACAAGGAGATGGTTCTGAGGAGAGGATAGGACCTTCATTAGAAGTTGTACAAGATTCCAGCCGCACGGTCCCTATTGTAGCTGGACGTACTCGTTTTCCGACATACTGTCTTCTTTGACAGCCGTACTCCTCATTTTGTAGTTGCGTCGCTTCTTTGGACAATGTTGAGCAGTGTGCTTAGGTTCTCCACAATATAAGCACAATCCTTCTTGTCGACGACGAGACTTTTCTTGCTCAGTAAGAGGTTTGAAACGTACCGCATCAATTTGCATATCCTCTACTTCTGAAGGTATGTGTTGAGGAGACGTCGATGTTGCCATTGAATTGTAGTAACGTTGAGGCCCACTTGTGCGACTCTCGGATCGAAATTCAAAAAGTCGATTGTCGCACTTCACAGCAAAGTCAATTGCTTGACTCAATGTTTGAGGATCAGGTAAATTAAGCATCAATTTCTTTACCTCATATTGTAATCCGTAGAGAAATTGACTCACAAGTGCGGCATCATCCCACTTGATATCAGTTGCAAGTTGTCGAAATTGCGAAGCATATAATGTTACTGATCGATTGCCTTGTCGCAAAATACGGATCTTGTTGGTTGCAACACGAATTGCATCATGTTCTCCAAACATGGATCGAAACTCCGCCAAAAAAGCCTCCAGATTATCCAATATTGGATCTCGTCGTTCAAGAAAAGATGAAAACCATGACAATGCTGAACCTGAAAGAAGTGTACCAATGAATCTAACTTGTGACCCTGGAGTTGGATAGCTCTGGGGTTGAAGTTCAATCACTAGTTGGACCTGATTGATGAATCCTCGAAACTTGGATCTGGTACCATCAAACTTCTCGGGCAAGGCAACTCTCGGTTCTCTAACACTCGAAGGATGTTCCATTCTGGGAGAAGGGACATGGTTTGGTGCAGATGTTGAAGCAGCCCCAATCATCTCTATATCTTCACTTCCTACCATTCTTGTTGCTCCTTGTGGTGGTAAATTGAGTTGATGCATCGCAAGCATTAACTCCCTCAATTGTTCTTGCATCTGTGCCATTGCACTCTTCATTTCAACAAGCTCTGCCATAGTAGCACTTAGAAAAGAGAAGATGTCTAATAACGCTCAAAATAGAAGAGAGGAATTGATAACAAAGAAAATACTAAGAACAATATCAGTTTAAAAGAGGGTAATCCGCAACTTTTAATGCGCTTATGTCTTATCAAGAAAAAGGGGTAATCCACTCTTAATCAAGAAAAGACAAAGCTCTGATATTGTAAGTGTACTCTTGTCAATCTGTCAAGGACAAGAACTCGATGAAAGCTAAAGAGTAAGTGAGACTTTTCTCAAAAAGAAATAGGACAAAATGGAAATATGTATATTAAGAAAGAAACTGGAATGGCTATTGCCAAAATACAAGAAAACTAGAGACCCTTGAAACTAGACTAGAAGCAAGAAAGGAGTTGACAAGAGTGAAGAGGGCTTCACTCTTGCCTCTATATATACTATCTAACTAGAAGCCACGTGGTGATGTTCTATAAGACCTCCAATATATGTTGACTTTCTAGGCCACATGCCTTTGCTTGCAAGGCAAGTTTTCTATGGATGGACCACGTAGTTAGCTTGTTCTTTAAGCTTCCAACATGCGTGGCACATGGCTAACTTGTTGACCAAGTTTCTAACCTAAAAGTCAACTATAGACTCCTATAAAGTCAAAGCAGCGTCTATGAAGCTTCTAAGAAGCTTCTCTAGAAGATATTACACAATTAACCTACTTTTACATACTTTTATCTATTCATATAGGTAATTATATGTATGTCCGTGACATTTATTCAAGTTGGATTCATAGGCGCACTTCTACTAGGAAGTCCTCTCTCTTAATTTGTATTTTTAATAGAAAAAGATTTATGACTCTTTTTTGATTTAAATTCATTCCTAGAAGTGTTTATAGCCACATTCAAAGAAAGCAATTGAAAAAGAGTAGTGAATACCAAGCTCTTATTTTTATGGCAAGAATATCGGTCAACTACCATATATGCTGCTGAATTTCAAAATCTAGCTTGTGACATGGACTAAAATGACAAAGCTCTTATCAATCAATTTTGATATGAGTTGAAGGATAATACCAAAGATTTATTATTGGCAATGTCAAAAGCAAAATCTTTAAAATAATTTATCACTCAAGTCATTGCATATAATAATCAATTATTTGAAAGATGCTAAGAACAAAGATTTGATTGGAGAGGAACAAATCAAATAATGATGGCAACTCCCAAGTTTTCAGAAATTTATTTATTGAATCTAGAACTAATGCAAATTAATATGATATGTTTTAAATCCCTCACAGAGCAAGAAAAGACTCAACAACTTGAAAAGGGCTTATGGTTATATTGTAGAGAAGCTAAATACATTGGTCTTGTTTTTTGTCAAAATCTTTGTTTAATCCGATTATTTTAAGATTATCTTGGTTAAAAAAGTATAATCTTTAAATAGATTAGATTTTTCATAGCCTTAATTTTTTTGATAGTTTGTCCAAAATCTTGTTAGTCAAGTAGCAATACATAAGTCTAGTACATCTAAACTTTTATTGGTAGATGCAAGAGCTTTTATGCATGCCATAAAAAAAGGGTTATCTTTTGCTTTATATGCCATGCTTGTTTCTGATGGTGAGAAGATGTCAAGTAGTATTCCAAGCCAATATTAAGATTTTTAGAATGTTTTTGAGAAGAAGAATACAAATATTCTTCTAAAACATTATTCTTATGATTTGTGAGCTATAAATCCTTCCTACTTTACTTTAAGAGGAAAAATAACTTTATAATAAATTATGAAGGTAGTAGAGATTAATTATGAAATTACTTTAATAGTTGGTTACTTAATCAATCAATTTATAATTATCTAAATAATGCCTTCTAAGAAATGATTACCATTTAATTTAAAACAAGTAATAAAAAATAAAATAAGAAAAAAGAAGAATTAGAAAGTACTAACAAATGAAAGTAGTTGGATGGAAAAAAATAGATAGAATAAGTAATTGGATGAAAACAATCACTACTCGATGAAAATAGTATTGTTATATGAAAACATCATAGTTGGATGAAAATAGGCTTAGTTGAAATGGAAACAACATAATTGGATGAAAATAGGCACTGCTGAATGGAAATAACGTTTCTGGATGAAAACAATGCTGCTAGATGGAAATTGCACAATTGGATAAAAACAAGCACAGCTCAATGAAAATAGCATAGGGACAAAGCAGCAACAACAGCAGCCACCACTAGAGCAGAGCAACAACAACAAAAGAAAACCTCTCAACTTCAAAGCCTCATAACTTTTTCATTTCAATTCCAAATCTGATGATTCTTTCAACTAACTTCAGTAATTTTTTCTCTTCTATATAATGGACATGTCTAAAAAGAAAATAATCTCACTAGCAGTGAACTCCAAGAGGACCAGCAAGAGTATGGAACAAATAATTTATAACATAAGTTTATAACAAATAAAAATATTACAATTCTTTGGTGCTTCAATAGGCCACCCTTACTAAGGGCTCAAATCAAAGATGAGAGAGAGAAAACAAGGCTTTGAGAGGGCCTTATATACCCAAGCCTTCAAGCCATTTATCGCAAATTACCATTGCCAATAACTTACAAGTAAAAACTAATTTAAGAGCCTTCCTACTAGCTAATCCATGCAAGTAGTATAACTTGTCATTAAGAAGTTAACCTACACCTCCTATAATCTCCAACCAATACCTTTTATAGAAAGGACTAATGTTTGGCATTTATTTGCCACAAGGTGATAAAAATCACCATGAATTTCAATCAATGCATAGGTTTTTAATCCCTAATAACTTAATTAACCAAAATATCTACAAAATAATTTACTAACTTATATATATTAACCTTTGGAAGAGATTCTCTAAAAAATGACTTGATTTGTTGTCATAGGAGTAATGGTTGAAGAGTAGAATAGCTCTCTATCTTCTTCTCTTACCATCTCTTGTGGCTTCAAGAGCAAAATAAATCTCTATCTTCTTCTCTTACCATCACTTGTGGCTTCAAGAGTAGAATAATTCTTCATCTTCTTCCTTCACCATTACTTGTGGCTTTAAGAGTGGAATAAATTTCTATCATTTTCTACCATGTTCTAACTTCAATTAACTTTATTTTTCTAAAAATCTCTAATTTCTCACAATTAACAAATAAATAATACTATATCTTGTTGAAACTAGTACAGTAAATAAAATTCTAGTGCATTATTTTGGGCTCATATGATTATTCCATTGATCTTCAAAAAAGAGATCAACCACCATTTGGACCAATCTATAGCCTATCATAAAACAAGTTAATTGCACTCAAAGAGTACATTGATGAAAACTTGGCTAAGAATTTCATATATCATTTTAAATCTCTATGTGAGTATAAAATTCACTCTTCAACTCAAATTACAAGATGGCCTCAATTAAAAGTTTCTTGGAATTAATGGTGCAAAGTGTAAGTAGCAAAAATAAGGACTAAAGGAGCAAAACACAAAAAAATAAGTGAAATAAGTGCAAACAAGCAATTGTATATTACAAAACTAGTAATAGTCTATTCATTGAGTTTTATTCAATAAAAAGTAAAAAATAAAATTAAAAAATATATTTTTAGAAATATTTTTTTTCATCTTTTTAATGGTATAAAAAACATGTAAATCCAATTTACTGTGAGTAAGTTATGAAGGTTTAAAAATAATAAGTAAATAAATGAAAAATTAAATAAATAATTTTACCTCAAGAATAATTTGCTTAAGAGATCAAGAGTTCGAGCCTCACCAAGGCTCACAAGTAGTATATATGGATTCCGAAGAGAGGCCACAAGGCCTAAGTCTTATCTTCCTAACTACCTTCAAGGTGCTACAATCCACATCGGACTTGTACACCTCTTTTTTTCTAAAGACTATACTAGCTGCTGATCCTCCTATTTTCTACTAGTAAAATCCATAATTTTGCATTTTTGACTTCACCATAGTATTTAAAAATATCCAATTAGCATAAGTACCTCTTGTAGCCTTCAAATCTTACTCCATTTCTTCATAATAGCTCCCAAAGTGGAAAAACTCATTTTTACCAAAGTCTTAGAAATTGCTCTAAAAATTCCTAAATAAATTCTAAAAATACTTATAATGGTTTTATAATACTAATACCAATTGAAGTCTATAATTTCCTATCTTAATTATTTTTATAGTAATAAAATAAATTTAAATCTACTATAAATCTTACTTTCTTTTTAACTAAATAAAAGATATGAAGTTCTTTTTCATGCTTCTTTTAACTACTAATATTTATAGTTTTTCTTATAAATAACATGTATATATAGAAGACCAATATAAATATTGACCTTAGTAAATATCCCTCAATACTCAATAATAATTAAAAAAAGAACTAAACCAACTAAGATAATTGCCTCTAAGACTTATTATGACTCCAATTGTACAACTAACACTCTAATTTTCTATTTGTTTAAAGATTTCTATACTATTCACCATATATTGTAATTCTAAGCATTCGAAATGTATCTTTTTATCATAAAATAATTAATGAGTCAATTTAATGGCTCACATTCTAGTTGGAGCTTCAATCTTATTTATAAAGAAAAAAGATAGATCTCTATGGATGTGTTTGGACTATCAAGGATTCAATAAGATCACCATCAAGAATAGACATATTTTATCTTTGTTTTTAAGACTTTTTGATCAATTGAATTAAGCAAAGATGTATATTAAACAAGGAGCTTATAATTTGGTATGCATTAAAGAAGGAGATAAATAAAAAATAATGTTTTGAATCAGATATATGTATTTGGAATATAATATCATACCTTTTGGATTCACAAATGCACCAGCTATTTTTCAACATCTAATGAATGATGTCTTTTGTGAGTTTCTTGATAATTTTATTATCTATTATTTGGATGATATCTTAATTTATTCCAAAAATATAAAAGAAAATAAAGTTCATATTTATCATGTATTACAAAAACTTAGAGATGCAGAATCATATGCTAAGTTAGAAATGTGTATATTCTACATTACTCAAGTTGATTTTTTAGGATACACTATTTCCAATGAAAGGCTAATGACGGATTTGAAGAAGGTTTAGACTATCATAGATTGGAAGTTTTCAAGAATAATAAAGGACGTATAATATTTTTTAAACTTTTTGAATTACTATCAAATCTTCATTAAGAATTTTTCTCAAGTTGCAGCTCCATTTATATGTTTGACTTGTAAATACAAACCTAAGTAGAATAAAGAAGTTGAAGATTATTTGATGCTTTAAAAAAAGAGTTTATTTTTGCACCAATCTTATATCATATTAACTTCTCCAAGGCATTTTTTATGAAAACTGATGCAAGAAACTTTGCCTTGGGTGTAGTATTATCACAAATGGGAGTAGATAACAAACTCCATATAATAACTTTTTAGTTTAATAATTTTCAATAGTCAAGATTAATTATGAGATCTATGACAAAGAATTCTTTGCAATTGTAGATTCATTTCAAGAATGACATCATTACTTAGAAGGTGTCTTCAGTCCACTTATTGTATATACAAATTACAAGAAACTCAAGTATTTCATATCAGCACATATTTTAAATCATTGCCAAGTTTGATTTCAAGATCACTTATCAACCCAAAAAATAATAAGATTTGATAGATGTCATTTTTAAAAGTTCTTATCTTGCACCAAAAAAAATAGATGTATCTTCTGATTAACAAAGAATAATTCTCTTGAAGCCGAAGTAATTTCACCTTTGAGCAACAAAATCAACATTGACTATTGATTCAATGTTTATCATGCAAATTCAATTAAATATATCCTCTAATCCTCTTGTCCATGATATTAAGAATAATTCTTCTAAGTCTTATTATATTTCCAAGTTTGAGTTCAAAAACAACCTACTCTATTTTGAAGGATGATTATATATTCCAAAAAGAAAGGTACAATTATATATTCTTCAAATTTCTTATAACTTTCAAGTAAATGGACATTTTAGATACAACATGACTTTAAAGCTAATATCAAGAGATTTTTGGTGGCATCAAATATAGAAGGCAGGTAAAGACTTTGTATAATCATGTGATATTTGTTCAAGATCCAAAATTCCTTGTCATTGATCCTATGGACTTCTTCAGCCTTTACCTATTTCAAAACAACCATGGTCTTCCGTTTCTATAGATTTTATCATAGATCTTTTAGTCTTAGGTTTGTATTATTCTATATTCATGGTAGTAGATTATTTTACTAAGATAACACATTTTGTACCCTATATAAAATCTATCACAAGTGAAAAAATGACTAAGCTTTTTTTTAATAACATCTATCACTATCATAGATTGCTTAAAGATGTTTTATCAAATAGGGAGATTCAATTTATATCAAGGTTTTGGAGAATCCTTTTCAAGATTTTAAAGGTAGATATAAAATTATCTTTATCTTTTCATCTTCAAACTAATAGACAAACAAAATGGATGAATCAAGTTATAGAGTAGTATTTGAGGTATACTATCAATTATCATCAAGATGATTGTACAACTTTTTTACCATTGACAAAGTTTTTGTACAATAATTCAATACATTTTTTTATTCAAAAAAAAACTTTCTTTGTCAATTATGATTATCATCCACGACTTAATACTTTTGACTTTTCAAAAGTTAATAATCTTGTGGTAGAAGATTTGTCAAATTGTTTGTCAAAGCTACATACTACAATGAAGGCGTAGTTAAAAGGAGCTTAAGAATGACAAAAAAATTAATGCAAATGCCTATTACAAGAAACAATGACAATTCAATGTAAGTGATAATGCATGATTACTTTGTCACAATATCAAGACTACTCGTGTTTGTGATAAGTTGGACTATTATAGGCTTTGACCTTTTATTATTAGTGAATAAGTCAATCTTGTCGCTTATTGATTATATCTATTGGAGTTTATGAAAATCCACCCTATATTTCATTATTCTTTCTTGAGCTATATAAGATAATGAATATCTGAAGAAGAAGAAAAATGCTACTTTGTCTTATAGAATAGATAATAATCAAAAGCTCAAGGTGGAAGAAGTCTTAGATTCAAGGTAGTACCAAAATAGATTAGAATATCTTGTTTATTGGCTTAGATATGATATTAATGAATGCACATGGAAGGCAACAAAGAATCTTGTAAATGTAGTAAAGAGAGTTGAAGATTTTCATCAAAAACATCCATTAAAATCAAGATAAAGAATAAAAAATCTTTGCTTTAAAAGAAACAAAATCAAAAGAAGTTTACATTCTACCTTCTATATTTGTTTGTAGCTTCTATGTATTTGTGATGCTAAGGAGATGAAAAATCAACAACTAGTAAATTTAATTCAAGAACTTTCATTTTTGGACTTACTAGATGAGACATTATAATTGTCACAATCTTCAAGACAATAAAATCGAGATAAAGATCCTCAAGAATGACATGTCCTTTCTTGAATAAATAGTGAGATATAATATCTTTGATATCATGATCTTAGAAGAGAGTCTTGATGTTTGGAGATTTTATTAGAGGTAGGAACAATTCCTTATGGTAGTCTAAATATTTTATTTGAAAGAAGTTACAAAGGCCACAACAACGATTAAATAATAAGGTGGTCTTCTTGCCTTGATATAGGATACTATTGATGGCTAAGAAGACCTATCAACCATCTTTAAAGAGATTAAAGATCAGAGTATGTGACAAATATAATTTTTCGTATCTTCAATTTTTTTAACATATGAAGATCGTTGTTGTATTACTTGAAGTATTGCTTGAGAATGCACTGGACACTTGGCTATGGAAGATAGAATAAAAATTGTAATATCAAAATCTTAATTCTAATAAAATATTAAATAAATTCTAATTAAAAATTAGCAATTCTAAATAAGTTTTAATCAAATTAAAAAGAAATCGTAAAGAAATTATAAAAGAAATAATAAAAAATCTTAAAGGAATTCAAAGATAATCCACAATAATCCTTAAAAGAATCCTTACAAATCCTATAAAATATTAAAATAATCACAATATATCTTAAATAAATCTCAATTAAGTTCTAATTTAATCCTAAATAAAAATTTAATAGACTTTAATCAAATCCTATACAAATCTTAAACCCTAAATCAAAACCTAGATAAATTCTAAATTCTAAACTAAATCCTAAACAAATCCTAAATCCTAAACCAAATCCTATACAAATCTTACATCAAATCCAAATTAAATCTTAGAAAAATTTTAAATTTTAAACCAATCCTAATCAAATCCTAAATCCTATACCAAATCCTAATCAAACCTTAAACTTTAAATCAAATCCAAACCAAATCGTAAGATAATTTAGAACCTTGATATCTTTTGATTAAACTATTTATCTTATTTGAAATTTTAGACACCTCTTTGTTTCTTAGTTATAAATAAGTAAAACAAATTTGAAGACAATTACATATACCAAATGAAAGAAAAATCCCAAAAACTACTCGGATATTAGCTGGCCTCCTTATCCAATTTTGATGCTAATCATCTTCCTTTTATACCATTCAATTGATTTCAAAATTCTCACATATGTAAAAAAATAAGTCTATTATCCACATACATAACTTTTATTTCAATCTAATTGGTAAATTGGAAGAAAACTTAGAAACCCTTACTAGACTTAAAATTCTACTTTTTAAGACCCCGATCCACTTAAACCTCGATAATCCTCAATTTAACTATTAAACCAAGCAAAAATTTACAATACATATTAAGAAAAACTATAAACATTAATCTACAAAATTTTACTAGTAGATCTGCTACAAAACTCTTAAAATTATCTAAAACATCAATCCTATTTTATTTCATAAAAATCCAAGTCATCTAAAACAATCTTGATTTTATAAAGCTCTTATAAAGTTATTATAAATCCAAATCACACCAAATCAATTCTCATAGAAATCCTATAAAGTTTTCTATCAAATTCTATTCTTTAATCTCCAAAATAAATTCCAAAATTATTGTAGATATGCAGTTTTGTACCTTAAGGTCTGATGTTGATCTAGGTTGACAACTAGTCTTCCTGAAATATCAATTCTTGGCTTCTTGAGGTAAATTTTGCTAAAAGCTACTCTTAAATTCCTTCTACATATGCTTATGTCATTTAATTTTCTAATTTACTTTATATTATCTCATTTATGGCCCTACAAAGTAAATAAAAGTCTATTTTGTAAAAATCAATATTAATATTTTTAATTTTACTATCCTTTTGAATATTATATATATTTTTAAGATAATTTACTTTAAAATTTTGAAATAAGATCTTCTATAATATAAGAATTTTTACACTCTTTCACCAATTAGCTGTGTTTCATCATAACACCACTCCTCGTAGAACTTGTTGCTAGAATGGAGTAATATCATGGATCTACATAAATACTCTAATAAATACCTATTTGATTAGATAGAAGTAGGTAAAAATAGATAAAAATAGGTTAATTTCATAATATTTTTTAGACAAGCTTTTTAGAAGCTTCATAGATATTAATTTGATTTTATATGTATTTATAGTTAATTAGTAGGTCAAAAACTTGGTCAACAAATTAGTCACATATTGATAGCTTATGGAATAAGCTAACTATGTAGTACACATATAAAAAACTTGTCTTAGAAGTTAAGATACGTATCTTATAAAGTCAACATATTTTGGAGGTTTTATAGGATATCACCATGTAGCTCTTAGTTAAGAGTATATATGGAGGCAATAGTGAAGCCTTCTTCACTCTTGTTAATGCCTTTCTAGGCCTTAGTCTTATTCCAAGACTTTTTGATCATCTTATTTTAAGCAATAGCCATTTTAGTTGAGTAATATATCATCTTTGAGTAACTTTTTAATTCTTTTTAGTATCACAAGAATCTATTGGAAATTTCTTTCTTTGAGATTCATGTCCTTGACACATTTTTAGAAAGAAGTCAAGCATATTTTTTACCAAAAATTACCTCAAGAAACTAAGAATTGATATTAAAAGATGATCAATTATAAATTTAATTAAAATTAGATTCTTTAGTACAAAATCACATATTTATGGTAATTTTAAGATTTTTTGGGTGATCAAAGGACAGGGTTTGAAAGAAAACTTATAAGAGGTTCTTTAGGCAATGATTTTAAGTGTTATAAGTTCCTATTGATTTTGTAAAGGCTTTGGAAAGTCAAGGTGGTTTTAGGAGTAACTTTAGATGTTGAAAAAAATAAAGACTTCATAGTTTGGAAAATTATATGAGATTAATAAATGATCTATCAATGAAATTTTGTAATTTTTTTATCAATGTTATTTTAAATTTTTGTTGTAATCTTAAACTTCATCTAATATTTTATTTAAAGAATATTGGAATTCAAACATACTAAGATCTTAAAAATTAGAAACTAGAAGACTAGTATAATTTTCTAAGATATACAATAATTTATAAATTAAATTAAATTAAAATATTTTAAATAATTTTTTATTTTATTTTAAAAATATTTCTAAAATTTGAAAGAAATTGAATACTACAATTCAAAGATATTGGTGCCAAGAGATTAACACCAAGGTTGAAAAAAGAGGTCAACTAATATTTAAGCATATTCTAAAGTTTATCTTCTATTTGATAAGTTTTATCTTCTTCAAATTGATTTAATTTGATTTTAGCTTAGTTATTGAGAGGTGCATAAATTTTTAATTAAAATCTAAAAATATAATATTAATTATTGAAGTTTTAATATATTACAAGATTAATCAAGAATTATTTTAAGATTTTAGATCTGGTTAGGATATTATTAAGGTTTTATTTATAATTTAGGATTTAATTAAGGTTTTATTTAGGATTTATTTTAGGATTTTATTAATATTTTAGTTAGAATTTGATTAAAATTTTATTTATAATTTTATTAAGTTTTGATTAGGATTTAATTTAAATTTGATTTAAGATTCAAGGTTTGATTTGGATTTGATTTAGATTTGGTTTAGGATTTAGGATTTAGTTAGATTTTATTTAATATTTTTATTTTTAATATTTCTTTAAGATTTTTTTTATATTTTTTAAGATTAATTTAGGATTTTTTATATTTTTGATAATTATTTTAAAACTTCATTTAGATCTGATTAAAGTTTGATTAGCATTGGTATGATTTAATTGAAATTTATTTAAGATTCTATTAAAAAATTTACAATCTTATTATTGTAATTTCTATTTTATCCATGATAGCTAGGTGCTTAATACATTCTCAAGAAAACTTAATAAAATACAACAATGTTGCTTCTAACTTGCAGAAAAGGCTTTAATGTCTCATATGCTTGTTATAAGGGTAGCATTGTCTATAATGAAGGCAAAAAGTTTGTACAACTTATCTTTATGGTTTTTTGTCAATCTACTTTTTAATATAATATCTTTGATATGCTTTAAATCATTATGTCTAAAAAAGTAATGAAACAAATAAGATTAATTGTTATTTCTTGACTCATCTTAAATATGTATAGTTTACAAAAAGACATCTATATAATGTTGCTATGGATTGCACATACAAAACAAATAAGTTTCAAATGCCTTTGCTATATCTTATAGAAGTTATAAGCTTTAATACATCTTTCATTATTAGGATTGCATTTCTCCAATAAGAAATACAATCATATTTGTATAGGATATTAATATAACTAAAACTAATAAATAAGAAGTTACAATCCATCAACATTGGTGATGATAGAGACTTGGCATTTATAAATGCCATAGAAGATGTATTTTTCACATTCAAGGTTTTTTTTTACATATGGTATATTTAAAAGAATATTTTGACCAACATCAAAAAAAATTTCATCCAAAGATGAAAATGGATGAAGTACCTTTCTTCTAATTTTTTTTTATAGATAATGAATGAGCTTCTATACCATATATTTCCTTGCTCTAAAAAAGAAAATTACATATCTTTAAAAAAATTTGGATTTCTTACAAAAAGAAATTTGTCAAATTTTAAACATATAGTACTTTCCACCTTAGTTGTATCACCACATTGCATATAGAAAGACAACACTTTGTCTTAAAGTTATATAGAAACGTCTCTACAAAAAATCTTCATGATAAGTAAATTTCTTTGTCATTCTTTTTTAAAAATTCAATTAGAGCAATGAAGGCTCAAAGAAACTTTGAGCCCTTATGTATATAACACCATCACAATAGTAAGTTTTTTAAGAGAGTTGTATGAAGGTATCAATGCATGCACTAAATCTTGTATTTGAATAATTTTGATTAGCCATAACTTCTTTGGAAAACAATATAATTGTATTTACAAGTATATTTATAATAATACTTGGATTTTTTTGCTAATATCAAATTTAGAGAGTGTTAAAATATGAAAAAAACTTTGATAATTAATAATTTCTATATTCAATATCACATAATTAACTTACTTATAATAACAACTTATTCCACTTTTAAAAAAATTACTACTATTGCCAAACTAAGTACTATCCTTACAAAGATTGGTTGGATATATAAGCTCATGATATCCTACTAGCAACAAAAGATATAAGAGAAGATTTTGGAGCTTGCTACAATGATAATAGCTTTGAAAAATCTTCTAGTAAGCTATCCAAAAGTTTGTTTGTATGGCTCAAAAAATAGGACAAGTACTAATTCAATATAAAAAAATCTATTGTAATTTGAATATATCAAAGGTACAAGTACTAATGTTTTCTACTGCAAATAATATAAAGACATTAGACATAATATATGTATATGCTTTCTTGTAATGTTTATGCTTTACTTCCTATCTTTCTATTATCAACTTTCTATTTTTGTTCATTGCTAATCAACCTATCATAGATATTTATATTTATTCTAATATTTATCTATATGATTAATTAGAAGAAGATAAAAGTAGATTTATTTTATAATATTTTTTTGGAAATGTCCTTGATACAATCTCACTACATAATTAATAGCTTCTTCTCTAGAATACTTAAATTAATAATAGAAGTGTTGTAATTCATGTAAATAAATCAAAAGCTATCAAAGACATGAATCTTGAGGAAAGAAAAATCCTTCATATATACATATATTATTAAAAGAAATTAGAAAATCATTCAAAGATGATATATTACTGAACTAAAATGGCTATTGTCAAAAACAAGAAGACTAGAAAGTCTTGGAATAAGACAAAGGACTAAAAAGGCATTGATAAGATTGAAGAAGGCTTCACTCTTGTGTCCATATATATTCTTAATTAGGAGCTATGTGGCGATGTCCTATAGGACCTCCAAAATGTGTTGATTTTGTAAGACAAGTATCTTTACTTGCAAGACAAGTTTTTTAAATATGTGCCACATAGTTAGCTTGTTTCACAAGCTACTAATACATGGTTAATTTTTTGATCAAGTTTTTAACCTATCAATCAACTACAAAAATATATAAAGTCAAAGCAACATCTATGAAGCTTCTAAGAAGCTCTTTTAGAAGATCTTATGAAACTAAGTTACTTTTATTTACTTTTATTTATTTCTATCTAATCATATAGGTATTTATTAGAGTACCTATGTATATCCATGATATTATTCTCTCTTCTAGAGACGAGTTATACAAAGAGTGATCTTTATATGTTGAAGAAATCTAAGATGCCAAAAATTATATTTGCTACATACTTTGATCTTTAATCTCTTCAAAGATGGTTGATAGGTCCTCTCAGTCATTGATAGTGTCCTATAATAGGATGAGAAGACCACCCTATTATTTGTTCATTGTTGAGGCTTTTGTAACTTCCTTCAAATAAAATATTTAGAACACTATCAAGAGTTGTTCTTACCTCTAACAAAATCACCAAATATTAAGACTTTCTTCCAACGTTATGATACCAAAGATGTTGTATCTCACCATCTATTTGAAAAAAAATATGTTATTTTTGAAGATCTTTATCTTGATTTTGTTGTCTTTAAGGTTTTGATAATCATAATATCTCTTTTGAATAGTTTACAAATGAAAGTTCTTGAGTTGAATCTGTTGGTTGTTAGTTCTCCATCTACTTAGCATCACAAATACATAGAAGCTACAAAGAAAGATAGAAGGTAGAATGTTATCTCTGTTTGATCTTGTTTCTTTTATAGCAAAGATTTGCTATACTTTATCTTGATTTTAATGGATGTTGTTGATAAAAAGCTTTAACTCTCTTTGTTGCATTTGGAAGATTCTTTACTAGCTTCTATGTACATTTATTGATATCATATCCATACCAATGAATAAGATATTTTAATTTATTTTGGCATTACATTGAATCTAAGACTTATTCTACTTCAAACTTTTGATTATTATCCACTTTTATAAGAGGAGGTGGTATTTGTCTTCTTCTTGAGATATTTATTGTCTTATATGACTCAAGAAGAGACATGTAAAATACAAGGTGGATCTTTATAGAGTCCAATAGATGTAATTGATAAGCAACAAGATTAACTTCTTTACAAATAAAAAAAGGTCTCAACCTACTATAGTCCAACTTATCACAAAGACAAGTAGTCTTGATATTGCGACGAAGTAACCATACCTTGTCACCTATATTAAATTCTAGTTGATCTTTGCGATAGGCGTCCGTGTTGATCTTTTGTCATTCTTGAGCTTCCTTTAATTGTGTCTTTATTGTTATATGTAGCTCTAATAAATGATTTGCTAAATTTTCCTCCATAAGATTATCAACTTTTAAAAAGTCAAAAGTACCAAGTCATGGATGATAACCATAATTGGTAAAAAAAGATGTTTGTTGAGTAGAAGAATGTATCAAATTATTATATGTAAACTCTGTCAATGGCAAAAGAATTGTCTAATCATCTTGATGATAATTGATAGTACACCTCAAATATTATTCTAAAATTTGATTTATTTATTTTGTTTGTCCATCAGTTTGAAGTAAAAAAACCAAAGAGAGCTTTACATCTACCTTTTAAAACTTGAATAGTATTTTTCAAAATTTTAATACAAATTGAGTCTCCTTATCAAATATAATATCCTTTGACAATCCATAATAGCGATAGATATCATCAATAAAAAGCTTAGATAAGTCTTCACTTAAAATAGGTTTTGTACATAGTATAAAATGTGTTATTTTGGTGAAGCAATCTACAATTATGAATATAGTGTCATATGAACTTGAACCTAAAAGATCTGTAATAAAATCCATAGAAATAGAAGACCATGGTCGTTCAAATATAAGCAATGGTTGAAAAAGTCCATAGGATCAATGATGAGGAGTTTTTGATCTAGAACAAACATCACATGACTAGACAAAGTCATTTATTGCCTTCTACATTTGAAGCTACTAAAAATCCCTAGATATAAGCTCTAAAGTCTTATTGTATCTAAAATCTCCTTATGCTAGAGAGTTGTGAAGTGCTTGAAAAATACGTAAAGTACTTCTCTTTGTAGAATTTATAGGCATCCTTTAAAATAAAGTAGGTTGTTTTTGACCTCAAATTTTGAAATATCATGAGACTTAGAAGAAAGATTCTTGATATTATGAACAAGATGATCAGAGGATATATTTAATTAAATTTGTTTGAAAAAGGTCAAATCAATAGTCAATGTTAATTTCATTGCTTGAAGATAAAAATGATTTGGCTTTAAGAGGATTGTTCTTTGTTGATCAAAAGATATGTCTCTTTCTTTTAATATAAGATAAGAGTGTCAAAAAAAAACATTTGATAACCTTTATTATTTTCTAGGTCAATATATGATCTTGAAATCAAAGCTTAATAAAGACATGTTCTAACGGGCTTAGCAATGATTGAAAATATGTGCCAATATAAAATATTTGAGGTTCTTATGATTTATATATACTATGATTGGACTTGAAGTTCCTTCTAGATAATGATGCTATTCTTGAAATAAATCCTAAAATCTAAGGTAGATGATACCTATTCTTGATGGCGATCTTGTAAAGTCCTCAATAATCCACACATATCTATAGAAATCTGTCTTTTTTCTTCACAAATAAGATAGGAGTTCTGGTTGGAGATTTAGAATGGCGTATAAAATTCTTAACCAAGTTTTCATCAATATACTCTTTGAGTGCAGTTAATTCATTTTGTAATAGGCTATAGATTAATTCAAATAGTCACTGAGTTCTTTTTTGAAGATCGATGGAATAATCATAAAGATAATGCTTTGGAAAAATATTTATATTTTGTTTTTCAAAAATATCTTAAAAATCTTGATATTGGCTAGAAATATTTTTTGATACCTTTTCACCATGAGCAATAGATGTAGCATATATTACAAAAGATGGCCCTTCATTTGTGGCATGCATAAAAGCTCTTGCTGCTATCAATAATGCTTTGAATGTACTAGACTTATGAATTTCTATCTACCTAACAGGACCTTGAATCAAACTATGAAAAAAATCAAGATTACAAGAAATCTAATTTATCTAAGAGTTATATCTTTTTAGCTATAATAATCTTAAAATAATTGAATTAGAAGGAAATTTAATCATATTAAATATTACTAAACTATTATAACCACTAATTGCTACTTCTACAAGAATAGTTTCATATATAATATCCCTAGAAGATAATGAATGTCCATCTATTACTCCTACATGTACATATTTGATTTTCTTAACTAAAGATATATCTTATTTTTTAACAAAGTCTTCATCTATAAAAATAGGTTGAGGCTCCTGAATCCAACAAGACTAAGACTTTGTGATTTTTTGGTCCTAAACAAACTTCTATTGTAAAACAAGGTAAGGGATCTGAAGAGAGAATATGGCCTTTACTAGATGTTGCACATAATTCTATTCCCGTGATCCCTATTGTAGTTGGAGCAACTTATTTTTCAACATATTGTCTTTTTTGGTGATGGTGCATGTCATTTTGTAATTGCATTGTTTCTTTGGACAATATTGAGCAGTATCTTTAACTTCTCTACAATATAAGCATAAGCCCTTTTGACATCGTCAACTCATTTCTTACTTTATGAGGAGTTTAAAACATATAGTATTAATTTTTATTGATTTTGGCCTTGATGAATAAGTTTCTAAAAATTTAGGAATTGCCATCATTATTTGATTTGTTCTTCTGTAGCCAAATCTTTATTCTTAATGTCTTTTAAATAATTGATTATCACATGCAATAGCTTGAGCAATGAATTATTCCAAAGATTCTACCTTTAATATTGTTTGTAACAAATTTTTGATACTATCTTTCAATCCATATTGAAATTGATTGATAAAGGCTTTATTATTTTAGTCCATGTCATGAGTAAGGTTTTAGAATTCAGTAGCATATATAGACACTATTATCTTTGCCATAAAGATAAGAGCTTGGTCTGTGCTATTCTTTTTTTAAATATGGCCGTAAATACTTCTAAGAATGAATTCAAATCATAAAGGAGTTACAAATCTTTTTCCATTAAAGGTGCATACCAAGAAAGAGCACTTCTTGATAAAAATGTACCTATGAATTTGACTTGAGTAAATCCATCAAGGTATTGAAAAAGATGCAATCTTAAATAAAGCTTTATTTGTTACAAAAAAACCTCAAAATTTTGATCTTATTCCATTAAACTTCTTAGGCATAATAATCCTTGTCTTTATCATACTTGTAGAAGCAAAATTCTTTGGATTTGATTATAAGGTCAATCTACTTACTTCGTTCAACTGTATAATTTTTTGCACAAACTTTGAACTTCTTTTATAGGTGTAGGCATAGTATCTCCATGATTCATGTTGAAAATATGTGAGATTTTTACTCTTAGAGTGCTGACAAGCTCATGAAGATGTGCAATAGTTGCAAATCTATTCTCATTTTTGCTAAGAGTAGCATCTATAAACTCAAATAAATTCAAAAAATTAAATTAGAGGAGGCTAATCCGTAACTTCTAATAACCTCTTTGTGAAAATCCACAAAGAGAGATAATCCACTTTTTTTTAAAAGAAAATCATCCTAGTGTTAAAAAAATATATATATATTTTTTTTAAAGGTGGGTAGTCCATAACCTTCAAAATACAACAAAAGAAGTAGAATAATTCACTCACTTCTAAAACAAGACAAAATAATAAATTAGCACTCTTGTCAAACTATCAAGGATATGAATCTTGAGAAAAGCAAATCCTTGATACACTCATGTATTATTAAAAGGAACTAGAAAGTCACTCAAAGATGATATAAAACTAAACTAGAATGGCTATTGCCAAAAACAATATGACTAGAAAGTCTTGAAACAAGACTAAGAATTAAAAACGCATTGATAAAAGTGAAAAATTGCTTCACTTTTGTCTCTGCATATATTCTTAACTTAGAGCTATGTAGCAATATCTTATAGGACCTCTAAAACATGTTGACTTTATAAGACATGTATCTTAACTTCCAAGACAAGTTTTCTATATGTGTGCCAAATAGTTAGCTTCTTCTACAAGCTACTAATACATGGTTAACTTATTGACCAAATTTCTAATCTACCAATTAACTATAAACATATGTAAAGTCAAAGTAGCAATTATGAAGCTTTTAGAAAGCTTCTTTAGAAGGTATTATGAAATTAACCTACTTTTATCTACTTTTATCTACTCCTAACCAATCATACAAGTATTTACTAAAGTACCTATGTATGTTTGTGACAAAGACTTGAAATGATTAAGCAGCCATGTAATTTGAATAAATTAAAAATATAATTTTATCTTAATAAACTAATGTACTTTGTTTTTTTTTATTTATCATCTAATAGAAGTTGTGTGGTCATTCAAATAAGAACTTGTGAGTTAATAGAAGTGATTTTTATTTGAGTATATATAAACTAATTTAATATTAAAAAAATACTTATTAATTAAGAGTTGCTTGTAATTAAACAATTCTTAATTGAGAATAATTAAAATTTTATTTATTAATTACTGGTTTCAATTAAGAATTTCTTGTAATTTGTGGTATGAAATATAAGTAGCAAGAATAAAAATAAAAGAATCAAAATAAAAAAATAAGTGAAACAAGTTCAATTAAGCAATTGTACACTACAAAACTAGTCACAGTCTGTTCACTTAGTTTTTATCCAATAAAAAATAAAAAATAAAAGTAAAAAAATATTTTTAGAAAGATTTTTTTTTCATATTTTTAATGGTTTAAGAAATATATAAATCCAATTTATTATAAATAAGTTATGAAGGTTCAAAAATAATAAGTAAATAAATAAAAAATTAAATAGATAATCTACGTCAAGGATAATTTACTTAAGAGATCAAGAGTTCGAGCCTCACCAAGGCTCATAAGTAGTATATATGGATTCCTAAGAGAGGCTATGAGGCCTAACTACTTTCAAGGTGCTACAATCCGTATGGAACTTGTGCACCTCCTTTCTTCCAAGAACTATACTAGTTGTTGATCCTCCTATTTTTTACTAGTAAAATCTATAATTTTACATTTTTGACTTCACCATGGTATTTAAAAACACATATTAGTCTAGAAACCTCTTGTGTCCTTCAAATCTTACTCCATTTCTTCATAATGGGTCCCAAAGTGGAAAAACTCATTTTTACCAAAGTCTTGGAAATTTCTCTAAAAATTCCTAAAATATTCTAGAAAAATTCTAAATAAATTCTAAATATTTTTATAATGGTTTTATAATACTAATATCAATTTAAGTCTATAATTTCCTAACTTGATGATTTTTATAGTAATAAAATAAATTTAAATCTACTATAAATCTTATTTTTTATTTAACTAAATATTAAATATTAAAAAATCAAAACAAATCATAAATAAAAATAAAAAAATCATAAATTCATCTTAATATATATATATATATATATATATATATATATATAATAAAAAATCTAAAATAACAATAAAATAGAAATCCTAAAAAAATATAAAAGAAATCTTAAAAAAATATTAAAAATAAAAATCTTAAATGAATCTTAATTAATTCCTAATGCAATTCAAATCAAATTCTAATGAAATCTTTATCAAATTCTAAAATGAACCTTTAATAAATCTTGAGAAAATCCTTATCAAAACTTAAATATTAAATTAAATCTTAATCAAATTTTAACCAAATCTTAATAAAATCCTAAAACAAATCCAATTCAAATCCAAATTAAATCTTAAATTCATAATCAAATCTAAATAAAAACCTTAATCAAATTTTAATCAAATTTTTTAAAAAAATTTAAGCAAATCCTAAATACTAAACCAAAATCTTATTCATATCCTTAATAAATTAAAAAAAAAAAAAAATCTTAAAAAATCTTCACCAAATCCTAAATAAATCTTAAACAAACGTAAAGAAATTCTAAGTAAGTTTCAACCAAATCCTAAATAAATCTTTAACAAACATAAAAAAATTCTAAGTAAGTTTCAACCAAATTCTAAATAAATCTCAACTAAGTTATTTTTAAACTTTAATAATTATTAATCAAATTTTTGATTTTAACTAAAATTTTACATTTAATATCAACTAAATAATAGGCATAAAAAATATGAAGAAAATCAAACTCATAAATTGAAAAAAAAAAGTTTCTAAAACTCTCAAATATTGGCTACTTTCTTTTTTTAACCTAGATATTGATCTTTTAGAAATAATTTCTCTTTATTAAATATTTTATAATTTGAAAAATATTTACATATCTAAGTAAAATTTTATACTAAATTTAGCTTTAGTAAAATTAAAAAAAAAATTACAATCACAAAAACCCTGACTGATCTTAAACTTGAAATATTTGAGATCTTAATCCAATAAAATTATCATATCTTTTAATCTATCTATCTAATTGAATTTAAATTTATCAAATATATTTAAGATAAGAAATATGATAAATAAAAAAAATTATAAATTTTCTACAATATTCATATTATATTTAAATTTATAAATTTCTTTTTATTTATTAAATTCCAAACTACTAAGTTTATCTTTTAATTTGAAAAGCTCTCAAAAAATTAATACACATTTAAATCACTTGAAATAAATTCCCAAAAAACTCTACTAAAGTCCTCTGCCTAATCAAACTCTTTAATTAGCAAAAAATCCCAAAATTGCCATAAGTGTATAGTTTTGTGCCTTTGGATCTGATTTTGATTCAAGTTCATAACTAGTGCTCTTTGAATATCAATTCTTAGTTTCTTAAGGTGATTTTTGATAAAACTACTCTCAAATTTTTCCTAAAAATCTCTATCATCTTTTTTCTTATGCACTTTGATTTGTTTCATTCATGATCCTTCAAAGTAAGTAGAAGTCTTTTTTTATAAAAAAATAAGATTAATATTTATTAATTTTTATTGACTCCTTGTCTAATATTTATATTTTAAAGATAATTTTTTATAATATTTTAATTTAAGCTCCTCTATAATAAATATATATATATATATATATATATATATATATATATATATATTATGACATGTATTACAACATGACAATGTAGTCTTTATAGCATATGTAATTTCTTTTCCGCAACCTTCCTATCAATTTTTAATTTATTTATAAATATTAGATGAGTTTCACATAAAAAGAGTAATGAATCTAATAACTATAATAATAGAATATTCCAATTCAAATACACAAATTAGTCTTCATATGAATTCAATAATATAAACAAAAACTTAGTGCAAAGTAGGGCTAGTTCAACTTATCCATGAAAAGATCCACAAGTATTACTACTTTTATTGACAACATTGTGTTTTTATGGATAATCCAAATAGACCTTCCTATTGATGGAATCTCGTATAATGTCACTCCATACTTAGATAGAATCTTCTTACTTAGTAGCTTAAATATAGACCTCTCTGCTTTGTACTTTGGATTGAATTCCATCCTCAAAATCATTATGTATTTGCATCAAATTGTGAATCTAAGACTATGGAAGATACATAACAAAAGATATCAAGAATCTAGCACAAAGTAAGAATACTATGATAAACTAGAGTGGTGTGATATTAAAGATGAAAAGAATGTTTCTCTTGCTCTTTCTTATATATGATATTAGGATTTAAGGTAAAGAAGGCAAGATGAATCAATTAAAATTAAGAGTTGCCAAAATTTGGTTGTTATTCCTTCTTCTCATCCAACTAAATCCAAGCCATTTTAGTATCATGAGCATATATATTTATTCCAATAATTATCTATATTATTAAGTAGAAGTATATAAAAATAGATTAATTTCATAATATCTTCTAAAAAAATGTCATAGAAGCTTCATAGACTATATTTTGACTTTATATGTGTTTTTAGTTAATTAATAGGTTAAAAACTTAGTCAAAAAATTAGCCACGTGATACATGTGTTAGTAGCTTATAGAACAAGTTAACTATGTGACATACATATAGATAACTTGCTTTGTATGTTAAATTATGTATCTAACAAAGTTAACATGTGTTGAAGATCTTATAGAATATTGCTAAATAATTTTTAGCTAGAAGCTATATATAAAAGCAAGAATAGAGTCTTTTTTATCCTTGTCAATGCCTTTTTAGTCTTTAGTCTTATTTCAAGACTTTTTAGTCTTCTTATCTTATGCAATAACTATTCTAATTTAATATATTATAATATTTAAAAAAATATTTTAGTCTTTTTGAGTGACACGAGAGTGTATTGAGATTTTCTTCTTTTGAGATTTATATCCTTGATAGTTTAACAAGAGTACTAACTCATTGTTCTTGTCTTGTTTTAGAAGTCAATAAATTATTCTATTTTTGATATTATATTTTGAAGTTTGCAAATTATACACCTTTGAATAAATTATTTAGTTTTTTAATAATATATATATTTTTTAAAACAAAGGATTATCCTTCTATGTGAAAATTTTCATTTGATATTAGAGGTTGCAGATTATCCTCTTTTAATTTGACTTATGGATTTTTTAAGTTATTTGAAATAAAAGAATAAATAATGGATGCTATATTGCATGAAAGTGAGAATAGATTTGTAACTATTAGAAATCTTTACAAAATTGTTAATACTCTTATCATACAAATTTCATGCATTACTAGTGCCAACTACAAAAATACTAATCCTATGGTTATAAAAGAAGTTTAGAATTTATATTGAGAAGTTGTACAATTGAAAGAAGCAAGTAAATGAACCTTACAACCAAATTTAAGAAGTTTTGCTTCTAGAAGTATGATGGAAATAAGGATTAATATGCTTGAGAAGTTTGATGGAACAAAATCAAAATTTTGAATTTTTTTATAACAAATCAAGTTCTATCTAAGGTTGCATCCTTTTCAATATCTCCGTGAATTTATTCAAGTTGGATTCATAGATATACTTCTATCTAGAAGTACTCTTTTTTGTACTTTTGATGGAAAAA
Organism: Physcomitrium patens; assembly: GCF_059467195.1. NCBI lineage: Eukaryota > Viridiplantae > Streptophyta > Bryopsida > Funariales > Funariaceae > Physcomitrium > Physcomitrium patens. The sequence continues at coordinate 9,954,699 of NC_143420.1, read as the reverse complement.
GATTTAAAACTTTTTTATAATTTGAATTCATTCTTAGAAGTGTTTACAACCACATTAAGAGAAAGTGATTGAAAAAGAGTAGTAGAGACCAAGGTCTTATTTTTATAACAAGGATTATAGTCAACTACTATATATATTGCTGAATTCAAAAACCTTACTTGTAATATAGACTAAAATAACAAAGCTCTAATCAACCAATTTTGATATGGATTGAAGGATAACATCAAAGATTTATTATTGATAATATTGGAAGTAGAATCTTTAGAACAATTTATTGCTCAAGTCATTACATATAATAATTTATTATTTTAAAGACTTCAAGAATAAAGAATTAATTAGAGAAAAATAAGTCAAGTAATGATGACAACTTCTAAGTTTTTAGAAATTTATTCATTAAAATTGGAAGTAATAAAAATTAATATAGTATATTTTAAATCCTTTATAGAATAGAAAAAAAATTGATGTTACCAAAAGGATTTATGCTTATATTATGGAGAAGCTAAGCACATTGCTCAACGTTATTTTTGAAAGAAACAAAATCACAAAATATTGAGTTTAATTGCTAAAAAAGACAATGTGTTGGAAAGGAAGTTTTTTCAACTACAATAGAGATTGTGCACCTGAAGTCATGTGCAATATTTGATAAAGGTCCTATTCTCTTCTTAGATCCTTTATCTTATTTTATAACAAATGTATGTTTAGAATCTAAAAATCACAAAATCTTTGCATTATTATATTACTTACATTATTAGATAGATTATTAAAAAAATATAATCCTTAGATAGATTATATTATGATTAAAAAAATATAATCTTTAGATAGATTTACAAAAAAATATTCAACCATCATTTGGACTAATCTACAACTTATCATAAATTGAATTGACTAAACTAAAGGAGTACATTAATGAGAACTTAGCTAAAAACCTCATACGCTATTCAAAATCTCTAATAGGAGCTCTTACCTTAGTTCTAAAGAAAAAAGATGGATTTCTACAAATGTGCATAGACTATTGAAGATTTAACAAGATTACCATTAAAAATAGATATCTCTTACTTTTGATTTTAAGACTTTATGATCAATTCAATCAAACAAAAATCAATATAAAAGTAGATCTATAAAGAATATATAACTTAATCCACATTAAAGAAGGAGATGAATAGAAGACTGCTTTTTAAATTAAGTATGGATATTTTAAATATAATATCATGCCTTTTGAGCTCACAAACGTACCAGCTTTTTTTAAACATCTTATAAATGATGTTTTTTGTGAATTTCTTGATGATTTTGTTGTGTACTATTTAGATGATATTTTAATCTATTCTAAGAATATAGATGAATATGAACTTTATTCCATCGTGTATTACAAAAACTTAAAGATATATAATTATGTGCCAAGATAAAAAAGTGTATATTCTACACTACTTAAGTTGATTTTTTAAGATATATCATTCCCAAAAAAAGTCTAATGATGGATTCAAAGAAGATTTAAATTATTATAGTATAGAAGATTTCAAGAACAATAAGAGATGTGCAATTTTTTTGAGATTTTTCAATTATTATAAGTTTTTCATCAAGAAGTTTTTTTTAAATTGTAGATTTTCTTATAATTTTGATATGTAAAAATAAACTTAAATAAAGCAAAGAAATTGAAGCAAATTTTAAAGCCTTAAAGATAATATTTATTTTTACACCAATTTTATATCATATTAATTTTTTTAAGACATTTTTTATAGAAAAAAATACATAAAACTTTGCTATAGGTGCCATTTTGTCAAAAATAGAAGTAGATGATAAGTTCCACCTAATAATTTTTTATTCTAAGAAATTTTTAAAAGCTAAGATTAACTATGAAATCTATAGCAAAGATCTTCTTACAATCATGGATTGATATTAAGAACGACATCATTATCTAGAGGGTACCTTGAGTCCAATTACTATGTATATAAATCACAAGAATGTCAAGTATTTCATATTAGCAGGGTTTTAAATCATCACCAAGCTTGTTGAAGCATATCTTTATTAAGATTACTTATCGACTTGAAAAACAACAAGATTTATCAAACATCTTTTTTAGATGTTCTTATCTTATATTAGAAGAAGGAAATACAATTTTTGATCAATAAAAAATAACTTTCTTGAAGCTAGATCATTTTCATCTTTAAAAATTAAAATTAGCATTCATTATTGATTCAACCTTTATTAAGTAAATTCAATTAAGTATGTTCTCTGATCCTCTTATTTATGATATCAAGAATAATTCTTTTAAATCTTATGATACTTCCAAGTTTAAGTTCAAAAATAATCTACTCTATTTCAAGAGACAATTATATGTTCTTAAAGGTAAAATATAATTATGTATTTTTTAAGCTTATCAAAAAATTTTAATAACAAATATTTTGGATATGATAAGAATTTAGAATTAATATTGAAAGATTTTTAGTGGCCTCAAATATGAAAGCTAGTTAAAGACTTTTTACAATCATGTGATATTTTTTCAAGATCAAAAATTCTTCATCATCAATCTAATGGACTTCTTCAATAATTATCTATTCCAAAATAACCATGGTTTTTTGTTTCTATGGATTTCATCATAAATCTTATAGTTTGAGGTTTGTATGATTCTATATTTGTGATAGTACTTCATTTTATCAAGATGGCATATTTTCAATCATATAAAAAATCTATTATAGGTGAAGAAATGACTAAGCTTTTTCTTGACAATATCTATCGCTATTATGAATTATTTAAAGATATTACATCAAATAAAAAAAAATTAATTTCTATCAAGCCTTTGAAAAATATTTTTAAAAATTTAAAATGTAGATATAAAGCTCTCTTTGGCTTTTCATCTTCAAATTGATAGGCAAATAGAATGAGTGAATTAAGTTTTGGAGTAATATTTGAGGTCAATCTAGAAAGCACATTGGCTTGTAATGAAATTTCTTTAGTTATAAAATATAAAAAATTAGATGGATCCAAATATGTGGCAGAAGCTTGAAGCAGTACGTAACATCTAAAATCACTACAAAAATGCAAAAAGATCCAAGCCATTGAGGTATTAGTTTATAGATTTAGATTGATGTAGTAAGAAGCAAATTGGCATTAGAGAGTAACACCTGATCACCTTCTTGGAAGGTCTTGTACTGCTGATTGTTATCTGTAGACTACTTTTGTTGATTTTGTGAAGTAAAGAGGTGGTGTTGTGCCTCTTGTAAAGCCATTGTAAGACATTGTAAAAATTCCTCTGTTGTTCTATTATTGGTGATGATAAGATGATAAAAAATTACTGGCATAATTGGATGCTCATTAGTGTTAAGAAAAAATCATGAATGATCAATACTTACTTGAATACTATCATTATAATATACTCCAAAGGCATCAAATATTCATTCCAATCATTATGATGAACCACCACAAATACTCCCAACATATCTTCAAGGGTCCAAATTGCATGCTCTGTTTGTCTATCTATTTGGAATAGAAGGTTGTAGTTATGGTAAGTCGTATGCCTAGTAGCTTAAACAAGACTTGCCAAATTTTTTTCCTAAAGTATGGATCTTGATCTAAAATGATGACACAAGATAATCCATTGTGATGAAAGACAGTATCAAAGTAGTTTTGTATAAGTGTTGAGGCATTAATATTCAAGTATATTACAACCAAGTAAAGTTATTTCAAGAGTCCATCCACAAAGATGGCAACCATAGTATGATTATGAGGTGTCTATGGCAAACACATAATGAGATCTATAGTTACTTGCTCTTAATATGTTGAAGATAGCAAAATTGGTTGCAATAGTTTAAGAGGCATAACTTTACATGCTTTATTATATTGACATGATTTGTAAGAGCATACAAAAATTCAAACATTTTAATCCAAATCTATCCAAAATCATATCCTTGAGAGCTATTCTAAAATCTTCTCTTGTCCCAAATTTCCAAATATTAGAATGTCATGTTCCTCTTGAAGTATGTGTATTCAAAATATAACATTGTCAAGTATATAAATTTATTTCTTGAAATAGAGGAAGTGTTAGGGACATAGTCCTTAGACCTTTCTAGAGACAAGTTTCTAGAACCTTCTAGAAAGAAGTCTCTAGAAACTTCTAGAAGATTCCTTGAATATTCTCTTAGAATATTCTTCAAAGATTCCCTAAAGATTCTTTAAAGATTCCCTAAAGATTCCCTTAGAAGGCTCTAGAAGATTCTTAGAATATTCTAGTAGATTCTAGGAAGTTACTTGAGAAGCTTCTTAGCTCTTTGGTAGTTGCTCGAGAAGCTTCATAGTTCTTGAGAAGCTTCTTGATGCGCTTCCTTAGAACCATAGGCCAGTAGTATATATAGGAGTCGAGGCTGAAGAGTTCTTCAGTCTCGACAATACATCTCTTAGAGCTCTAGCTCACCTCTCTGGTGTTGTTCTTGTATTCATCTGATTAATCTAGTTCTTACTAGTTATTCTTGAACTTCTTGGTAGATATCAAGTCTGTATTCTAAATCCATGACAGTTTGTCGAGACTGCCTTTATCTTAATATCAGAGCTGAATCCTTCTTGTTTGAGAGCGGATTACCCCTCTTCTTGAAGGTATTCTAACGCTTTAGGGGTTGCGGATTACCTTCCTCTAAACTGATACTTTCTCAATCACAATATCAGAGCTTAGTTCTTTGAGGTAGAGAGTGGACTACCCCTTTCCTTGGAGATACGTGAGCATTCTAAGGGTTGCAGATTACCCTCTCTTGGACTGATATTAATTCCTTCTTTTTGTTTAGCATAGCTAGTAGAAAAGACTGTTAACATCGATTTCACAGCTTTGCCTTCTTGATAGAGTGCGGATTACCCCTCTTCTCGAAAGCATTGAGGCATTTTTAGAGGTTGCGGATTACCCTCCTCTAAAACTGAAATCGTTTAGTGTTTTTTTTTTTTTCTTTTCTCTTCTCCGAGTAGGTTTTAGTGACAAGTAGTGCTACAATTTTCTCCAAGAGACTTAGCAATTTCTTCTTCTCTCAAAATTTTAATCCATCTATTCTCTAAATATGGAAGTAGACCAGGTCATAGACAGTGCATCTCCACAAGTAGACAATAGAGTGGCAACTCTTGCAGATCTTCAAGCTCTTATGAATAGTGTACGAAAGGAGATTGCATTTTTTCGCAATCCAAGTAAAGAACCTCAAATTGATCTAGTGACCGAAGAAGCTAGACGCGAAATTCATAGCCTACAACAAGAGATTATTCGACTGAGAGAAGCAAGACATGTGTCACATACGACCCCTATAGATACTTCAAGGATTAGTACGAAAGAACCAAAAGCGAATATGCCAGACAAATTTGACGGAACAAGAGCCAACTTCCGAGGTTTTGTGCAACAAGTACGACTTTACCTACGCATATACCCTTCTCGTTATCCGAATGGATTTACCCAGGTTGCTTTCATAGGTACTCTTCTATCAGGAAATGCTCGCTCTTGGCTTGCTCCACTATTGGAGAAGGATTCTCCAATATTGTACGACCTAGAGGCTTTCATAGAGAGACTTACTGCTGCGTTTGGAGATAGCGATCGAGAAAGAGTGGCTGAAAGAAAGATACAAAATCTGCGACAAGCATCACGTTCTGTTGCAATCTATGCTGCAGAATTTCAACAACTTACATGTGATCTTGATTGGAATGATAAGGCGTTCATGACACGATTTCGATATGGACTGAGAGATGATGTCAAGAACTTATTGATCACCATGCCTAAGGCGGATACTTTAGAAGAACTTATATCTCAGGCAATTATTTGTGACAACCGCCTCTTTGAATTACGACAAGAAAGACGATCAGGCTGGAGAAATGATGGAGCATTTGCTACATTTTCAAAAGGTCCAGAGAATCACTCCACAGATCCTGAACCCATGCAAATAGATGCGGTACGTTTCAAACCCCTCACAGCTGAAGAAAGGAAGCGACGGTTTGAACAAAAATTGTGTTTATATTGTGGAGAAGTTGGCCATAAAGCTGTAGATTGTCGGAAGAAACAGAAGCCTCAAATAACAAGACTCAGGAGTATAAGCATGCAGGAAAATAAGGACACCCAGCCACAATAGGGACCGTGCGGCTGGACATCTCAACATCCAAAATTAATCAAGGTCCCTTTCTCTCAACTCAACCTTCAGATTGTTTTATGGTACCTTTACATCTGGGTATTCAAGAACTACAAGTCGATGCTTTATTAGACTCGGGTGCATCCGCTTGCTTTATAGATGAAGAGTTTGCCAAGCTTCACAATATTTCTCTTGTAAAGAAACTTAAGCCTGTCCATGTAGAAGTCATAGACGGACGACCATTGTCTTCAGGCAATGTTATCCATGAAACTAAACCATTGAAGGTACCTCTTGAAAACCATGAGAGCAATATTGTGTTTAATGTTATCTAGACCCCTTCATGTCCTATCATTTTGGGACTATCTTGGCTTGATAGATATAATCCATTGATAGATTGGAAGTTGCGGAAAGTGACATTTCCAACAAACTCCTTGAAGGTGGAATCTGCCAAGAAAATGTCTAAAAACAAATCCTTGTTTATAGGTGCAAGGGCTTTCATGAAGGAAGCGAAGCAAAATACACCTCTTGTCATCTTCGCAACTCCGACTCGAGAAGATGCAACTCCGACTTTGGTTATTCCAAAGCAGTATGAAGAATTCAAAGATGTCTTTGAAAAGAAGAATGCTGATATGCTGCCAGAGCATCGACCCTATGACTGTGCCATTGAATTGCAAGAAGGAGCACAACCACCTTTTGGACCAATCTACAATTTGTCGCAGACGGAGTTGACTGAGTTGCGGAAGTACATTGACGAGAATCTAGCCAAGAACTTCATCCGTCATTCGAAGTCGCCAACTGGGGCACCAATCTTATTTGTGAAGAAGAAGGATGGCTCACTACGGATGTGCGTGGACTATCGAGGTCTCAACAAGGTGACAAAAAAGAATCGCTACCCACTGCCTTTGATCTCTGGTCTTCTAGAACAATTTGGGCGTGCAAGGATCTTTACAAAGATTGATCTAAGGGGAGCTTACAACCTTGTGCGAATCAAGGAAGGAGATGAATGGAAGACAGCTTTCCGAACAAGGTATGGCCATTTTGAATACAATGTCATGCCATTTGGTCTTACTAATGCTCTAGCGGTCTTTCAACACATGATGAATGACATCTTTCGAGAGCATCTAGACGATTTTGTTGTCATCTATCTAGATGATATTTTGATATTTTCTAAGAACGAGGAAGAACATGAGAAGCACGTTCGTCTTGTACTCAAAAAACTACGGGAGCGAGGACTCTATGCCAAATTGGAGAAGTGCTTATTTCACCAAACTGAGATGGAGTTTTTGAGATTCATCGCGACTACGGAAGGCTTGAAGATGGATCCAAAGAAGGTAGAAGCAATCATGTCTTGGGAAGTTCCAAAGACGGTTAGGGACGTACAATGTTTTCTTGGATTTGCTAACTACTATCGGATCTTCATCAAGAATTATTCTCAAGTTGCTGCCCCCCCTCACTCGGTTAACGTGCAAGGACAAGCTCGAATGGGGACCTATCGCAGAAAAAGCATTTCAAGATTTGAAGATGGTATTTACTACAGCTCCAATCTTGGTACATCCGGACTTTACAAAGGCCTTTTATTTGGAGACAGATGCTTCGGATTTTGCTTTGGGAGCTGTACTTTCACAGATGGACGTAGATGAGAAGTTCTATCCTGTTGCGTTCTATTCTCGAAAATTCTCTGCTGCTGAGATCAACTATGAGATCCACGATAAGGAACTCCTTGCTATAGTAGATTCTTTCCAAGAGTGGCGCCACTTTCTCAAAGGAACTGCACATCCAGTGACCGTATATACAGATCACAAGAATTTGGAGTATTTTATGTCGGCTCGGGTTTTGGATTAGCGTCAAGCTCGGTGGAGTATGTCGCTATCCAAGTTCGACTTTGTTATTACTTATCGGCCTGGGAAGCAACAAGGGTTGTCCGATGCATTATCAAGGAGATCATATCTCGCGCCAAAGGCTGGAGATGCAGCATTTGATTAACAGTGCACGACATTGTTGAAGCCAGAGAAATTTCGGCTCAACGCAGCTATTGTACCAATTGATGCTGACTTCCTCGACCAGATATGGGCCGCAACCATTGAAGATTCTCTAGCCCTTGATATCAAGCAACATGCTAGTGATGATAAATTCAAGATGGAAGGAGATCTAGTATATTTCGAAGAGCGGTTGTATATCCCAAAAGGACTAGCACGACTCCGAGTTCTTCAATCTCGTCATGACTTTCCAACTGCGGGACATTTTGGATTCAATAAGACCTTGGAACTTATTTCCCGCGATTTCTGGTGGCCTCAAATGTAGAAGGATGTGAAAGATTTTGTTGTATCTTGTGACATTTGTTTAAGATCCAAAAACCCTCGACATCAGCCTTATGGACTTCTACAGCCATTGCCTATTCCGTGCCGACCATGGTCTTCGGTTTCCATGGACTTTATTACGGATCTACCACCATCAAATTCATTTGACAGTATTTTTGTTGTCATAGACCGGCTTACAAAGATGGCGCATTTTGTCCCTTGCAAGAAGACATCGTCAAGCGAAGACTTAGCAAGACTCTTTCTTGATAATGTGTATCGATATCATTGTCTACCAGATGATATCGTATCGGATCGAGGAACCCAGTTTGTGTCAAAGTTTTGGAAATCTCTTTTTGAGATATTGAAGGTGGATATCAAGCTTTCTTCGGCATTTCATCCTCAAACGGACGGCCAAACAAAACGGGTGAATCAAGTTTTAGAGTAATATTTACGTTGTACCATCAACTATCAACAAGATGATTGGGCCGCATATCTACCGCTAGCCGAGTTCGCATATAACAACACCCTTCATGCGTCAACTCAACAAATGCCATTCTTTTCCAATTATGGATACCATCCGAAGCTTGACTTATGGAGTTCGTCAACGATTAACAATCCGGCACCTGAAGGATTGGTGAAGGAGCTTTCGCAGCTTCAAATTACATTGAAGCTTCAATTGCAAACTGCCCAAGAATCTTACAAGGCGTCCGCGGACAAATTTCGGAATTAGGCACCTAAATTCACGATTGGAGACAAAGTTTGGCTGCTTCGACGAAATATTAAGACCAAGCGGCCATGTGACAAATTGGACTATCGGAGATTGGGACCATTTGTTATCCAGAAGCAGATCAATCTTGTAGCGTATCGTCTGGAGTTACCAGCTACTATGAAGGTACATCCTGTCTTTCATGTTTCTTTGTTGAAGCCTTATCGAGAATCGTCTTTTCCTGGAAGAGTACAATGTCCACCACCTAGCATAGAAATAGTGAACCATGAAGAATACGAGGTGGAAAAGGTCCTGGATTCACGGCAAAGATGGGATAAATTATAATACTTTGTGCATTGGAGCAGTTACGATATTAATGAACGAACATGGGAGCCGGCCGAAAATCTCGCGAATGCGCCGCAAAAGGTACAGGAGTTTCATCGACGATATCTTGAGAAACCCAAGCCGGTTCGACAATAACTTCTTACTGAAGCTTGCTCATCTAGAAAACAGAAAAGAGGAGAGAGCACCACCAAAATCCATAGTTGATGTAGTCATTCTCTCCAAGATAGCGTAGAACTTTGTTAGTAGTCCAAGTTTGTTCTTATTGTTTTAGCCTTTGAATATGGGTAGCCAAGATACTACACTTGTCATGTCATCTCAAGCAACTAGCTCACGAAGACGACTGCGAGATGAAGAACCGCCTGCACCACGACAACGTTGAAGGATTCCGAGCAACAGATCGCTGGTGATTGTATTTGAAGTCGAGCCTGCCTACAATGGTCAGCCAGAAGGAGTATTTGCAGGACAATTTCACAATGAAGACACTGAGGTTCATGCTTGGTCAGAAGTTGAAGGCGTGGGCCACTACCATTGGCTTCAAGGACCATTGAATCACTTGCCTCATGAACAACAATTGGAGTTCATAGCAGAGGTTATGCGACAGATCTTCATTTTCTTGCGTTGGTATTGATTGACGATAACATTGCTTCTCGGAGACCTCGAAGCTAAAAGAGGAGGTGATGTTAGGGACATAGTCCTTAGACCTTTCTAGAGACAAGTTTCTAGAACCTTCTAGAAAGAAGTCTCTAGAAACTTCTAAAAGATTCCTTGAATATTCTCTTGGAATATTCTTCAAAGATTCCCTAAAGATTCTTTGAAGATTCCCTAAAGATTTCTTTAGAAGGCTCTAAAAGATTCTTAGAATATTCTAGTAGATTCTAGGAAGTTACTTGAGAAGCTTCCTAGCTCTTTGGTAGTTGCTCGAGAAGCTTCATAGTTCTTGGGAAGCTTCTTGATGCACTTCCTTAGAACCATAGGCCAGTAGTATATATAGGAGTCGAGGCTGAAGAGTTCTTCAGTCTCGACAACACATCTCTTGGAGCTCTAGCTCACCTCTCTGGTATTGTTCTTGTATTCATCTGATTAATCTAGTTCTTACCAGTTATTCTTGAACTTCTTGGTAGATATCAAGTCTGTATTTTGTGTCCATGACAGGAAGCCATCACTAAGATTGTAATGTTAATATAATATATCACTTATCTTCAGTCAATTGCTAACCGTCTTAAAATAAGCATCTCAATGCATAGCTTCTTTCTATTTTATCTCTTTGATTAGATTTGAAATGATACTACTAATAGTAGCAACTTATGCCTTTTCTTTTAAATGGCTTTGAAGTCTGGTCTTTGCAATAAGCTATCTAATATAATATATTATCACCCTTGCTGGTACTCAAGCTACATATCAAAAAGATGCAATTGTTCTTCCTGATAATGATATTGTGATTTTGTATTTTTTAGATACAAATTGCGTAGCAAGGATCTATGGCCAGTTCAAACAATCACTAGCTTTTTCAACACATAATATTGCCACATCTTTGTAGCGTGTATAATTGCTAATTGCTTTTAATCATATGTAGAATAATTACACATTGTCCTTTTGAGCTTGCATGATTTGTATGCTATAGATTACAGGCCCCTACTAAAGTCTTGTTGAAGGACTATTCCAATAACAAAGTTAGAAGCATTAATGTCAAGCATATAAAGAAGATTGAGATCATACGATTGTAATATTGGATAAGTAATGAGAGCCTCCCTCAACCTATGAAAGGCACTTTTCTACTTCAATTTCCATTCAAATGGAACACCTTTCTCTAATAGGCTTGTTAATGAGACAACAATGTGTATAAATCATTGAACAAAATGGTGATAATATTCAATAAGGCTTAAAAATGAGTGGACTTTAGAAGTATATTTGAGGATTGGCCAAACTTCTATTGCTTTCATCTAATCTTGTTATATATGCATGCCTTTAGAAGACACCGCATGTTCCAAAAATGTGACTTTTAACTTTCAAAGTTCATGTTTTGATTGCTTGCATAGAAGTGACTATCTTGTAGTCGACACAATACTTTTTGTAGGTATTATATATGCTCTTTAAAGATTTTATTATATATGAGGATATCATCAATGAAAAAAACTACATACTTATCCAAAAGGTTCCAAAACAATCTGTTTATGTGATCTATAAAAGAATTTGGAGCATTGGTGAAACCAAAAAATAAAACCAGCCATTCAAAATGTCCATAGCATGTACAAAATGCCATTTTTTTACATCCTTTCTTGCAATAGGTATTTATTAATAGCTACTTCAAAGATCTAATTTATTAAAGATGGTTGCATCTTAAAGTGGATTAAAAAGATCATTTATGCATACAAGTAGATATGCATTCTTAATAGACTGCTTATTGAGGCCTTGATAATCGATTCAAAGGCAAAGTCCACCATCTTTCTTGGATGCAAAGAATACAAGAGCTCTTCATAGTGATGTGCTTTTTCAAATAAGGTATTTTTTTAAGAATTTGTCCAATGTCTTTTGCAGCTCCTCAAGTTCTTTTGGTAATAGGCAATAAATTGGTCAACTTTTTGGTTTGGCGCTAAATAATAGTTCTATTTGAAAAGAAGTACCTCTGTCAAGAGGTACACTATTTGATAGGTCAGTTGGAAAGACATCTAAATATTTTCATATGAATTGGTCTATATATTCTACTCCTCGACTGTCTTGTCTACCACTGATGTAAGATTTAGAACCATCGTATATACTAGTTGCTTATGCTATATTTGCTTCTTCATAAAGGTCGTCTCTACAAATAAGTCTTTGATTACAAATTATCTTTCTTCTTCACTTGATGTAGAGATGCAAAGAGTCACTTTGAATCTACCATCTTTAAAAGAGATTGTCTTTGCTACCCAATCAACTTGTTTATTTTCCATCTCTAGCCATGGCATACCAAGGATAATATTATATCTTAGCTTTGTCACTTTGAACTTCTCTCTTAAGACATATGTGTCGGTCAACCTCAAGGTTTCTTCTTCATATGTCTCACTCAATATATTTTCTCACTCATCTGCAAGCTATCTTGTAGATGTAATTTTTTGTAGAGCCATAATTTACAATCACTTAATATAGTTTTCATCTTAATAATTCAATTAGATGTACCAATCTATTATTTTTGTAGTTGTCCAAGGCTATGTCATTTGTCTCTAAGAGACAGTAGCTATTCCCAGTATTGGCCCTTGACACCTTTATTGGAAAGCCTCATTTTCTTGCTCTATCTAATTATCAACTTAGTGAGTTTTAAGACTATTTATTGACCTTGTTTTGCTGGTACTTAAATTTTGAAATTTTGAACAACCTTCAATCTAATGGCTTCACTCCTGAAAATAGAAACATAATTCTTTTTGCACCAATATTTGTTATCTTTGCAGTATCAATGATCCTTATAGGACATCAATTTCGATTGGCAATGGTTGTTGTGGCATAAGACTTAGTGCTATAGATCATACTCTACAATTTTTGAAATCTATAGCATCAACCCTCTCTGCAATCCAAATTGCCTCTTTGAATATTTGTGAATCTTTTAGTTCCACTTCTCACTAGACCACAAGCTTCAAACCTTGTAAGAATCCATCCATCATCTCTGCTTCCGCAATATTATTAATTTTAAGAGATAAGGACTTAAATTAAAAAATATAATCTTGTATTGACCTAAATTGTGTAAGATTTATCAACTAATCACGTGCTATTTTCTCCTCATTGATGGGCCAAAATTGATTCTTAAACTCAGTTTCAAACTCCTTCTAATTACAAAATCTACCTTGAGCTTCATAGTTTTGAACTCAATGTCGCTACCAAATGGTTGTCGCATCCTTTAAATAGCCGACTGCATATATAAGCCTATTAAATGTTGACTCTCTTGTCCTCAAGGCTTCTATTTTTTCCTACAAAGTAGCTATCTAGCCTAAAAAGTGATGTATTTGAGCCTCTATTTGGAATTCCTTTACCATAGCTTTCATGTTGTAATTTCTCCACTAGACTCTACTATTGTAATGCCTTCTCTTCTCCCATTTAACTTTCTAAGAGTACCTCATGATGGCCTCAATATAATATTTAATATGACCACAACAATTGACCTTAGAGTAGATGATGACTATTAACACACTACTAATAAACAATCTAGTACTTGCTTTGATATCAATGAAACAAAATCGGTCTATCTCAAGTATCCAAGAGCTTTTTAATCTACAACAATATAAAACCTCATCACAAAGTAGGACAAAGTGGACCAAAACAAAATTAAATAGAACTAAATAAAATAAAATATGAAAGATAAAATTGAACAACTATAATTAGAATAGAATATAATAGAATAAAATAAGAAGATACAAAATCCAATTATATTAAGAGAAAGGATCCAAAGCCATACTTGACTAGATCCTCCAAAAGACCCTCGCCAATCCTATTTATACTTTGTTCTACTACCTTGGACTTTCTAGTAGGTTCCATAGTAGGCTCCACCTAGATAACTGCTTTAAGGCTTTTTTAACAGGTTTTATGATAGATTCCACCTAAATAATTGCCCTAAATTCTTACTAAAATGTTCTATGGTAGATCTTACTTGATCCACTAATCTAACCTCAATTCTAAAAATTTCTATAACTTCTCAAATATGGTTCTAATTATCTATGCTTGTGTATGAATAATACAACTAACTTATTTGTACTCTATTATATAGAGAATTAACAACCAGTTGATTCAATTTAAGAGCTATCATTTATTGAATTATCACACAAGATATTACAATTGTCTCAACCTTCAAGATAATGTAATTGAAATAAAGATCTTCAAGAATAACATGTCTTTTTTTAAATTAATAGTAAAATATAACATATTTAGTATCACAACCTCGGAAGAAATTTTCAATGTTTGGTGATTTTATTAGAGGTAGAAATAACTTCTAACAGTGTTTTAAATATTTTATTTACGGAGTTATGAAGGCTTCAATTCCAATCAAATAATATGGTAGACTTCTTGTGCTGATATGGGACACTATCAATGGATGAAAGGACTTATCAACCATCTTCAAAGAGAACAAAGATCAACATATGTGACAAATACAATTCATAGTATCTTTGATTTTTTTCATGTATGATGACTGCTCTTCATGGAACTCATCTCTAGAAAAGGGAATAATATCATAGACATACATATTTATTCCAATAATTATCTATATGATTAAGTAGAAGTAAATAAAAATAGATTAATTTCATAATATCTTCTAGAAAAGCTTCTTAGAAGCTTTATAGATGTTGCTTTGATTTTACAGGTATTTCTAATTAATTGATAGGCTAAAAACTTGGTCAAAGAGTTAGCCACATGATACATATATTAGTAGCTTATAGAATAAGCTATCTATGTGGAGCACATATAAATAACTTGCCTTCCAAGTTAAGTCATGTGTCTAACAAAGTCAATATGTATTAGAGGTCCTATAGAATATCACCATGTAGCTCCTAAGTAGAGAGTATATATGGAGGTAAAAGTAAAGCCTTTTTTACTCTTGTCAATGCCTTTGTAGTCTTTAATCTTATTTCAAGATATTTTAGTCTTCTTGTCTTTAGCAATAGCAATTCTAGTTTAATATTACATCATCTTCAAATGATTTCTTAAAATTTTTGAGTGACAAAAGAGTGTAATGAGATTTTCTTTCTTTGAGATTCATATCCTTGATATCTAGTCCTATTGATTTGATGGAATTGTGGATGTTGTAAGTATTAACTGAAAAATAGATGTGAAAGACATTTCAATTTGAATGGATTATAGACATGAATGAAATTTTAATTTAGCTAGATTATACATGTTTTGGATATCAATTAAGTTGAAAATATCATAATTAAGCCATTTTGGTAATGTAATGGATATTGTTTACTGACTTCAATGATATAACATTATTCAATCTAATATAAAATTCTTAATAGAATTTTTTATTTAAATAGAAGCTAAGGCCATCATAATGTTAGATGGTACTAATAGTAGCATGAATGATTCTCTATGGATTGTTCTTGCAATGTACTTCATTATCCACCACTTATGCCAATCTAGCCAATCTTCTTTTTATTATTATATTGATGTGATTTAATGTATAAATTCATATTATACATATGATGTAATTTTTTTTAAATGATCTATTATATTAGCGATTCATAAATGAAAACTTTAACTATTCAAAATTCTTGATTAAGTGCAAATAAAATATTCACCACCAATTTTTATTTTTGCAATACTTTTGGATGCAAATTCATAATCTTGTTGTGTAGTATTATAGTCTAAAGCAAGGATAAGTAGTGATCATCATATGATTGTCAAGAACATGAATCTTGAAGAAAGGGAATCCTCAATACACTCTTCTATCACTGAAGAGAACTAGAAAGTCACCCAAAAGGTGATATAATATTAACTAGAATGGTTATTGTCAAAAACAAGAAGACTAGAAAGTCTTGAAACAAGACCAAGACTAGAAAGGCGTTGACAAGAGTAAAGAAGGCTTCACTCTTGCCTCCATATATACTATCTAATTAAGAGCCATGTAGTGATGTCCTATAGGACCTCCAACATGTGTTGACTTTGCTAGCCACATGTCTTATCTTGCAAGGCAAGTTATCTACGTATGGGCCATGTAGTTGGCTTGTTTCACAAGCTATTACACGTAGGTAACTTGTTCCATAAGCTACCAATACATGATTAGCTTTTTGGCCAGGTTTCTAACCTACAAATACATCTAAAGTCAAAACCACGTTTATAAAGCTTCTAGGAAGCTTCTCTAGAAGACTTTATGAAATTATTCTATTTTACCTACTTCTACTTAATCATATAAGTAACTATTGAGGTAAATATATATGTCCATGACAATGACCTAGTAAGATTACAAGTCAATATATTATCTATTGGTTTGTTATGTCATTCATCAATCTAAGATTCCTATTAAAAAATTACAATTCATCTACAATACACAAAATCTATAGTTTAAAAAGTCTATTTTTAATACTGCAAATTATTGCTCCTTTTGGAATTTGCATGTTTTAATGTCATAGTACGCAACCTTGGTAGTACTACTACAACTTAAAGTAAGGACTTGAATATTGGCTGTTGTACTACAAGGCATGTCTAGATTGCATTGAATCATATCAAGGGATGTTGCCATCACTAGCAATGCTATGGCAAACAGTGCAAAAAGCAAATACTAAAACATTCTTTGTAAAATATATTTATAAAATATTTTTGATAAAAAATCTTAGATAAATCAAGTACTTATGATTAATCCAATTACAAAGCCAATGATATGTTGTACAGTGCCAATGTTATTTCTAATTTAATATTACCACATGTATTATTGTACTTGTATAATGATGTATTTTCAATGAAAATTGATCATGGTAGAGTCCAAAGAATGGAATATGGAGTTGATTTAATATTTTCCTTCATTTATTCAAAACATAAATAGTTTGAGAAAAGAAAATATATTTATTAGACTAGCTCCAACCAATAAGCATAAGAAACTATCAATACACACCATTGGCTAATAAAAGAAAACACGTGAAATCAAGAAGAAAGCATGATGATCACGTGCCCGCCCGCGAGCGTTACAGGGAAGCTGGTGGAGATTGTGGCGGGGGCTCGGCCTCCACGAGGCCATCGTCATCGTCGTCCTCGTCGTTGTCGTCGTGGTGCAGATTCATGCTTCCTGGGAGCTGCTGCGTATTTCCCACCACATGAATGCGTTGAGCATGAAGACGATTTGGCAGTGCGGTGATGTGGAAGCCGAGCACGGGTGCAGCAATGCTCACTCTCTGCCCTGGCATTCTTTGCTCCCTCAACGGAATCCATGTGACTTCTTCGAGTTCGGGTCTTCGGGTGCGAGGGAGGGCCCACTGCCATGTCGCCTCGGCCTCTGTGTCTACTGAAATTGCTAAGAACTCTGCGGGGTTGAGAGGGAGGACAATTGGCTGTGTTAGGGGATGGTCGAGTGCAGGACGAAGTCAGAGTTTCTCGAGCGCAACCTGCTTTGGTGCCATGAAGTCGCGGAGTGGTTTCACCTCATCCGGAAACGGAGGTGAGCTTTCGTAACCAGGGGAATTGTCTTGAATCTCCGTAGGTCAAGCTGGTGGGGGAATTTTTAGGGATTCCTCTGTGCTGAATTGCTGCTGGTTGCTTCAGCAAAGAATCATTTCAAGGCCTAGAATCTTTGGGGACCTTGTTGCGGGAATGGATGTTTTTCTTCCTATAGATTCATTTACAGTATCGCGTGATGCTATTGAGGTCTCTCTGCTCATCTTTTTGTACGTGAAAATTTGGGTGATCAAAACGGGAAGGATTGTCGTTTACCATTGCTGGACTTGGCCGCAATCTGTAAGCTGTAGCTAGTTTGAAATTCTTTGCAGCTTGTTCGTCTGGTTTTTTTCTTCGTCCTGCTTGCGGTAAATGGTTTTGATGTACATCGCGCTCATCTTTTAGGGTCTATTTGATCCCATCCCTTTCCATGATTTTGCTGCGAGAAGATATATCACACAATTTAGTTCTACCAAGAATGTGCTAATCAAAGAACGTTGACATTTTCCCCTATGGACCCACTGTTGAAGCTTCCTTTGTTTCTTTTCTACGCACAGTAGACATCAGGTGGATCAAAACAAATGGCGACGATACATCAAACCAAACTGCAGGAGTGGTGTATCCGTCGAAGTCCTGTAAGTCGAAGTCTTGTAAGGTGGCTGTGATAGGGGCAGGTGCAGCAGGGTTAGTGACAGCACGGGAACTCCTCCGAGAAGGCCACGATGTGATAGTATTCGAGCAGACAAAGAGTGTTGGCGGGGTGTGGGTTTACGATCCGGAGATAGAAGGCGATGATTTGTTGGGGCTTAGCCAGGATCGGAAGCGTGTGCACTCGAGCATGTACGCATCTTTGCGCACCAACTTACCTCGAGAGATCATGGGGTATACTGATTTTCCTTTTCTGCCAAGAGATGGAAGAGACGGCCGCCGGTTTCCAGGCCATGCTGAAGTGGCTGCTTACTTACAAGATTTCGCAGAATTTTATCATCTTTTAGATTGTGTACAGTTCTCGACTTCGGTAGATTATGTAGGTTCATGCAAGGACCAGAATAAGATATCGTGGAAAGTGAGGACCAGGCGAAGACATCAGACGGACGATGTTAAAGAGGAGCAATTTGATGCAGTTGTGGTCTGCAATGGACACTACTCTCAGCCCAAACTTGCAGAATTCCCTGGTATTCCTTTCTTCTTGATTAATCCTCACCTCCTCGAGGTTTTATTTTGTGTTTATAATTTTCTACAAGTCATTCAATTCTGGTTCGTACCATCTTTGATGCATAGAGACATTATTGTTGCTTCGGTGTTTCTCTTCAAGTGCAGGTTCGAGCAGCTGGCCGGGTGTACAGATGCATAGCCATAATTACAGAGAGCCGAGTTCCTTCACTGATCAGGTAGCGGTCAAGTCTTAAATTTATGAATTCTCAAGTTAAAATCTCTCAAAATACTGCGATGATCAAATTCTGCAAGTCAAAATTTAGATACTTAATAAGGTATTCTATGGTCTTTACAAGAACGCGGTTTACAGTTTTTGCATTGGATCATGTCAGACTGTGGTCGTGATAGGGAATGCGGCCAGTGGGGAAGATATCTCTCGGGAGATTGCAGACGTTGCCAAAGAGGTACACATAAGTGGACGAACTTGGAGTGCATCTGTCGACTTCTCTGAGCCTATCGGTCAACATGGCAACATCTGGCGTCATTCTACGGTGATGGACCCCTTCGTCTTTCAACCACTTACCTTGACTATTGAACAGCTTATGCAAATCGAAGATGAGCAATTTGTGGCAGTGAAATTATAGTGTCATGCTCTTGCATTAATCGAAGTATGTAAATGGGATTCCTATGAAGAATTTTTTTGTTTTTTTATTAATGTGGAAATCCATGGGTCAACGTGCAGATAGAGTGCGCTTGTGAGGACGGGACTGTGCTGTTTGCAGAAGGGGGATGTGTATCAGCGGATATAATTTTGCACTGCACGGGGTAAGCAAGTGTCGCACTTTGAATTGCTCTTAGAATCATCAAAAGCATGGTCTTCAGCATCCTGCTTGTTGTGACTATAGTTTCCAACTTCGGGTTTTCTAGATATATTAATTCTCTTAGTGTTGCAGGTATTTTTACCACTATCCATTTCTGGACACTAAGGGGGAAGTGGCCGTAGATGAAAATTGTGTCGGCCCTTTATATGAGCACGTTTTCCCCCCTTCTCTTGCTCCATCTCTTTCGTTCGTAGGACTACCTTGGAAGGTGAGAAAATGCTATTTCCGGTGATATTGACCGTCAGACTTCAGCTGATTTCGAAGTTTGTAATGAGCTCCAGTATACTACTATTAACATGGCAGTATTGCACAGGTGGTACCGTTCCAATTATGTGAACTGCAATCACGGTGGATAGCCATGGCTCTTTCCAGGAAGATTGATTTACCTTCGACACAGGAAATGATGGACTCAGTAGAGAGCTTTTATGCAGAGCTTGAAGCTTCTGGAAAACCCAAGCGCTTGGCACATAATATGGCCACTACTCAGGTAAAATTGAGATTAGAAGCATGTAGATGTCGAGTTTCCTGTGCTGATATTGAATCGTGGGCGATGTGATTTCGTAGTGGTTTCTCAGTGTGTCAAGGCAGCTTCAATTTCAGACCTGATTTAAGAAGTGTTCTTCTAAATTCGAGTTATGTTTGTGCTTCTCGTTGCAGTATGACTATGACAATTGGCTTGCTGATCAAACTGGGAGCGCCCCGGTAGAGACGTGGAGAATTCAAATCTTCGAGGCTACTTCGAAGAACAAACGAGCGAATCCGGAGACTTACCGGGATGAGTGGCCAGATGAAGAGTTGCACCAAGAAGCTTTCGCACGGCTGGAGGAGTTGGATTTAAGTTGCAGGTAATTTTTAAGTTCACGCAGCAACCTAGACTCCTCTTTAGAAGTTTTATACCGGATCATTTCCATTAGAGCAACTGTTGATTAGGACGGCACTAAGTTTCCCATGGTTGCGTGTATTGTAAAATCATGCTGCAACGCTGGATCTGTCAACAGTGAGTGTTATTTCATATATATATATATATATATATATATACACATACATATAAAGACACATTAGATTCATCGCCCCTACTTTGTGTACTTGATGATATCCTTGGTTTTACGGGAAACTCATAACTTGTGCTTCAATGCAGATTAACAGTGGAGTGTATTCAGCAAGCAAAGCTGTGATGCAGTTCATTGCCTGTATACTCCAATTGAGATACTAGGGTATTGTCCCTGAAGAATAATTACACTTAATCTGAAATGAGAAAACTGTCAGGCTCGATTGAGTCTCGTGGAATAAAGTTTGGACAAGTTGAGGAGAGACACAGGGCTCCCATGCTAATGCTGGTACAATTGGCAATTTAACGAAGACAACCTTATCTCTGAAGGATTTGGCTCCCACACTATGAGATGGTTTCATTCTTCAAAACATGAACACCTTCCCTTTTAGTTCTGTAGAGTTATATTAAGCTGGATAAGACTGAACTTCAAGCTGAGAAGTTATTAATGTGGCAAATTTATCAATAACAACAAACACATAAAATGACGATGCGTGACAAAACACCTAGTGAAATGCTAAATTTACAGGACAACTGGTACTTAAACACTATTCGTGGTCATTCAAGACGAAATTTTGTTTGACGAATTCTATTACCCACCTTTCGATTCTAAGATAGGACAAGGAACCATGATGAAAGGCGCAAGGTCTTCATACAGCAGATGACAGCCCTTTTGACCTATTCTTGACTTCTTCGAAATCTGCTTTGAAGTCCATGGTTTTTCGAAGACCTTTCTCTCAGAAGATGACTAGAATTGCTGAATAAATTACTCGACTAAGACACATACAACGATAACCTTTCATGCGCGCATCGCGATTTCTACATAACAAATGCTACAAAAAACTCAATCAATCTAGCCACTCTCAGGGCCTGACTAAGACATAACCAACTCACATTCTGTCAAACAATTTCTGCGACTACTGAAACGACCAATTATGGAACTCAAGTAACAAGAAGTAACACTTGTCTGAGGTGCATAACACGCCTGTTGGGCATTGCATTTTCTACGAATGAAGGGGCACATACAAGTGAAAGAAATTGTCTAACATGCTGTGGATTCCACTCAAATAGGACGCCGGGATATCAGTCGATTACAATACTGAAGAATTCCCTGGTCTAAGATTTTAACGGCTGCAGGACAACCAGTCTATCCCTCCTCGCGCCCTTGGTGTCTAACCAGACATTTCCTACCCACTAGAAACCAAAAGCTAAACCCTCGAAAACCCCACATTAAGCAGCAATCTCGGGCTCCAATGAGAGAGCCCTAACCTTCTCGCCCGCCCGTTGACCAACCTTACGCTCCACAACAACGAAGGTCTTGCTCTTGCTAATAGGTTTGCACTTGACAAGAGTAACGATATCGCCGACATTGCATTCATTCTCGGGGTCGTGAGCGTGGTACTTCTTTGCCGATTTGATACGCTTCAAGTACTTGGGGTGAGGCGCAATTCGGGTCACCTCCACGGCGATGGTCTTGTCATTCGAGGCGCACACCACTCTCCCCTGAATCTTCTTCATGGCCTCGACTCTCAATGGCCCGGAGGCAGCAGGTGCCACAATTGGGGCGTTCGCGTGCGCCAGCTTGGTCCCACTCATGGAAGAGCTCAGCGTCAGCTTGGAATCCATCTTCAGAAGCACCGAGGATGCGGACAGAGAGGCCATCGTCACCGCGCACACGCTCCGAGTTATGACTTCGGCGATGTAATCGACACACTGAGAGCTGCTGCAACAATGTCTGCGAACAAACACACCACAATGGCGACACTATTTCCTTAACAATTAGGATAAGGGGGGGGGGGGGGGGACACGGGCCCAACCATTCACGGGCTCGGTTGGGAATGACATGGTGTTTCAAAACCCGCCCGATTCCTCATCCATATGGATAGTGGTTATTCATCCATCCATCCTTTTCACGATAACGAACATTCGTCCACGCTGCATTTGATGTTGCTGGCTTATTTGTTACTGAAACCTTGCATTTTATCACTAGGTAAGTGTAAAATATACATAGGTACACAAAAAATTCATAGATATATATATATATATATATAATTATTGAAGAAATACAATAGTAAGACACAAGTAAGTAAAAATCAAAATGATTGCTTACAAGAGAAGTGAAGAATGAGATGCCTCTCTTTTCCAACATCTTTTACTTATATGAGGAATTTACATCTATTGTAGTTGAAATTCATCTATAATCATCTTCATCCATTCAACATAATCTTAGATTTTTCTTAATTTAGTCGCCACATCAAATCCTAGCTATCGCATTAGTAAGTTACCTTCATTCTTTTATCATTCTTTGACCACTAGAAACTTATCTAAGATAATTGTATCTTATTCTTATTTTAATACTCCTACTTTGCTATTGATCAAAGGATTTTAAATCTAGTTCCTTTGTCAACTTTTGATGCCTATTTTTTATTAACACTTTTATTAGCAAATCAACTAGCATATCTTTTGTTGCATAATACTTCATATTAATCACTTTTATTTCAATTTTTTTTTATGAAGTAATGTTGAATGTCAATATGCTTGATTCTATAGTGATCCTTTGGATTCTTTGTAAAAGCAAGACGTCTTTGATTATCACACTTCATTAGAGTAACTTCCAATTGTACAAATTCAATGTCTTTTAAATTTTGACTTAGTCAAATTGCCTCCATTGCACTTTGATTTACTGCTATATATTTTGCCTCCATTATGGACCTTGTAATTATTGATTTTCTCCTGTAATTCCATGAAATTGCTCCTATTCCAACAAAGAACATGTATCTTATTATTGACCTTCTAACATTTGTATCTCCAACCCAATTTGTATCACAATAACCATGCAATGCAATATTATTTCTTCCAAGGCACAATTTGAAGTTCAAAGTACATTTCAGATATCTCATAATTCTCTTGATGGTTGTCCAATGGATTGATCTAATCTTTGACATGTCTTGACTCACAACACTCATTACATATGTAAGATCCATCCTTGTGCCAACTATTGCATACTTAAATGATCCTACCACCGTCTTGTGTAGAATATCTTTCATTCCATCTTCAACTTCAGTAAATTCCTTCTTTGTGAACTTCATCAATTTAAAATTGACCTCTAAGGTATTTCAATGGACTTGCACTCCTCGATATTGAATTGTTTCAACTCCTCTTTAATATACTTACTTTGGCTTATTCTAATGGTTTTGTTACCACAATCTTTTATAAACTCCACTCTTAAATAATAATGGAGCTTTTCCAAATCACTCATCTCATACTCCTTCCTTAACTTTGCTTTCAACCTATCTATTTTCTTCATGGTATTACTCAATACAATTAAATCATCAACATAAAAGATGACAATCAATATGAATTCATTTGATTACATTACATATAAGCAATAATCAGCTTCACCTCTTATAAATCCATCATTTATAAAGAATGTATCAATATGTTGGTACTATATCTTTGATGATTCTTTTAGTCCACACAAAGATTTCTTCAACTTACAAACAAGGTTTTGTTTGCTTTCTTCAATAAATTCTTTAGGATCATCTATGTAGATATCTTCTTCGAACTTTTCATTCAAGAAAGTCATCTAAACATCGATTTGATGCATTTAAAAGTCCATTGTTGCCTCAATTGTCACAATAATTCTAATAGTAGTGAATTTGGCCATAGAAGCAAATGTTTTATTGAAATCAATATCATCAACTTGTGAGTAGCCTTTAACAATTAAACTTGCCTTATATTTGTCACAAATATATATTTATTATAATTTTTACCTAGATGATATGAATAAGTAGAAAAAAATAAAAATAGATTAATTTCATATATCTTCTAGAGAAGCTTCTTAGAAGCTCTATAGACATTGCTTTGACTTTACATGTATTTATACTTAATTGATAGATTAAAAACTTGGTCAAAAAATTAACCACATGCCATATATATTCGTAGCTTGTGGAACAAGCTAACTATGTGGAACAAGCTAACTATGTGGAACAAGCTAACTATGTGGTGCCTACATAGAAAACTTGCCTTATAAGTTAAGATACGTATTGTATAAAGTCAACACGTTTTTGGAGGTCCTATAGAATACTGCCGCATAGCTCTTCGGTAGATAGTATATAGAGAGGCAAGAGTGAAGCCTTCTTCACTCTTCTCAACTCCTTTCTTGCTTCTAGTCTAGTTTCAACAATCTCTAGTTTTATTATCTTTTGGCAATAGCCATTCTAGTTTGTTTCTTAATATACATATTTCGTTATTTCTATTTTGTCATCTTTCTTTGAGAAAAATCTCACTTGTTTATTTATTTTTATCAAGTTCTTGTCTTTGATAATATCTGACAATATTACCTATTCTATTTCTTTTGGTTCTAAATACCTACTTACAACTAATTGAAGATCAATTTTATAGAATTTGTGTCAATTTTCATATTCCATTGTCCATGAGTAATATGTATTCTTCTTCCATGGTCTTCTTCTACTTCATAGTATCTGTGGACTTCATTGCATGATAAAAATTCAATAGATTAGTAAAAAATATAATATTAGCATATTCTTCACGTACTTAAAAAAAGATGTGGTTCTTCTATCATTCACTATATGATCTTTTTTCTTGCAAAAGATATCTCTTTTGATTTGAAGAAGATTCATCTTGTTGCACTATATGCTCTCTTCTTAGTTTTTTATTTTTTATTTTTAAAGCTTATCTTTTTTTATTCAAAGATTGATACTCTTCATCATCATCATCATCATCATCATAATCTTCAACATCTTTATTACTAGTCTTAAGAATTATAGAAGCATTCTCTTTTATCTTCATTGCCTTTTCACCTTCATTCACACTTTCACTATCTTCATTATCACCATTTTCTTCTTCTTTCTTTACTAATTTTGAAGTTGTGTTCACAAATACACCATTACAATACATAGTTTAGTGACAAGATATATGTTAGTAGAACTTATGACAGGTCAAAAGTAAATTATGCCAATTAAAGAACATGTGCTAACTTGGAGTATGCTACCATAGGAAGATGGGTTGAGAAGAGAGAAATTGTTAACTATTAGAACTCAGCAACTTGAACAAAGATCGAAAGATGTGGAATTAACATTAGAAAGGTTACAAAAGACAAGGTTAGGAAATAAGCCTCAATTTGATAAGCAACATTCATTGAGGCCTAGAGCAATTGAAAAAGGTGATTGTGTATTTGTTTATGAGAGCAATCTGGATAACCAACATTGTACTTTGCGGAAGTTTTCAAAATATTGGTTTGGACTTATATGTAATAATAATGGTTCATGATAATGCCACATATTTATTAAGACAGTTAGATGGTACAAGGTTGAAGATACCTATTGTTGGGAAGCGAGTGAAGATTTTTAAAAGACTAGATAGAGAAATCAATATAGAGGATCATGCTGAAGTTATCAATATTTTTGAAGAAGACAATTGTTTTGAAGAGGATGGTGAAAATAAAAATGAAGAGTTTGATGAAGAAAATAAAGAGATGGTATAACACTAATTATGGTATATGATTCATTTGGCAGAGGATGCGCAAGTTAAGAAAGGGTGGATGTCATGATGTAATATGACTATATAGTGAAATTATAATCAAAATTTCATTTCTAATTAATATCTAATTATCTTAATTCAATAATAATTTGAAGTATCTAAATATGGCTTTTATAAAAGCCTCTTAGTTTATTTTCTTATCTTAATAGTTAATAGGTTGAAGGTGAGTTAGTAATTTTATCCTCTAGGCTATAAAGACTTATTTACTACCTTAGAAAGACCATAAATTCATAAAATCAAGTTAGAAGAGGTAAATAATTAGCATAGTTGATACTAAGATTAAGTTGAGAGTAGGATTGGGCTAAAAAATCCTTAAGATAGGTTAGATTGATACCCAAGTGTTGATCGTTTGTGAGATAGGATCAAAATCAGACCTCTAGTCACTAAAACAGTTGCCTATTGCAAAATAGGGTTTTATTTGAAGATCAAAGTTTAGAATTTGAGAGCTAGGTTGCAGCTTCTTGCAAAGATATAAGGCTGATTTTGGTAGGATTTGTAGAGACTTAGCAATTGTTGTTGGAAATCAAGGTTTGTATTGGCAACTTGGGATTTATACAATGAAATTAGCCCTAGCACTCTTGGCTAGTTTGTAAAATTGGTGTCACATCTATACTTCAAATTTTGACAATACTTGGTTAATTAGGTGTTATAAGTGAATGCAAAAGTTTGTAATAATCTAATGGTGAAATTGAGAAATATCTGGGTTTTGGTACAAGAACATATTATAACTTGGTAGTTTGGGGTTAGATAGGATTTCTATGATATTTAGAGATCTACTAATTGGATCAAGATGAAATTTTCACATAGTATTGGAAGACTTAAAGATCAAGTTACATACCAATTTTGAATTGAAGTTAAGGGTTGGAGAGGGAAAAATCATTGCTCAAACTTCTATATTACCTTTCTAGTTGGTAGCTGAGTGACATCAGTGCAATTTTTGGAGGTTTTCTCACAATTTGTAAGTTGAATTGGACTGAAATTTCTTATGCACATAGAAGACTTACATTGACAATTTCATGCAAAATTTCACATCAAGTGGATGATCAAATTAGAAGTTACAGCTTATCAAAGCTCACTAATAAGTGTTGGGGCTTACAAGAAAAATCTAAATTGCTTAAATATGAAAGTAACAAGGTAATTGAGATTTATACATAATTGAGGCTAATAAAAAGAGTATTTTTTAGTAATTTTGAATTGAAATTTGGATTATATGCTTTTCATATAGATGAAACCTATTAAAATTTCTTGGATGTTTGTGAAACACAACTTGACCTTCCATAGTTAAGTGCCTGGTGCATTTCCAAGTAAGACAACATATAATGTAACAACATAATGAGATCCATAGTCACCTGCTCCTAATGTATTGTAGTAAGTAAAATTGGTTGTAATAATCTAAGAGACATTGCGTTGCATGTTTTATTATATTGATATGACTTGTAGGAGCGTAGAAAAGCTCAAACATTATAATCTAAACCTATCCAAAATCATATCCTTGGAGTCCATTCTAATGTCTTTTCTAGCTTCAAATGTCTAGATATTGGGATATCATGTCCTTCTTAAAGTATGTGCATCCAAAGTATAGTATTGTCAAGTATATAAATCTATTTTTTGAAATAGAATAAGCCATTATTAAGACTGTAATCTTAATATTGTATATTGCCTACCTTTAGTTGATTCCTAACCATCTTAAAGTAAGCATCTCGATGTATAGTTTCTTTCTATTTTCCTCTTTGGTTATATTTGAGATAATACTACTAATAGTAGGAATTTCTACCTTGTTTTCTAATTCATCCTTCAAGTTTTATCTTTATAATAAGTTATCTGGTATAATATGTTGTCACCCTTCTTTGTGTTGAAGCTAGATATCAAAAAGCTGCAACTGTTCTTTATAATGATGGTGTCATGATTTTATATTTTTCAGATGAAAATCATGTAGCATAGGTTGATGGTCAGTCCAAACAACCATTGGCTTCCTCAACATATAGTATTGCCACACCTTTATAGCATGTAGAATCCTTAATTACTCTTGATCACATGCAGAGTAATTATGCTTAGTCCTTCTAAGCTTATATGATTTATACACTATAGATTGAAGGTTCCTATCAAAGTCTTATTAAAAGACTATTCTAATAGCAAAGTCGAAAGCATCAATGTCAAGTATAAAAAGAAATTTGAGATCATATGGTTGCAATATTAGAGGAGTAATGAGTGCCTCCTTCAACCTATTGAAGGTGCTTTGCGTCTCCAATTTTCATTCAAATAGAGCATCCTTCTCTAATAGACTTATCAATGAGAGACCAATGTGAGCAAATTACCAAAAAAAATGGTGATAATATCCAACAAGGAGTAAAAATGAGGAAACTTCAAAAGCATTCTTAGAGATTGGCTAATCTTTGATTGCTTTCATCTTATCTTGTTCCATATGCATGCCTTTGGAAGACACGACATGCCCCAAAAAGGTGACTTTTGACTTCTAAAGTTCACATTTTGATTGCTTGTAATAGAAGCAACTATCTTGTAGCTGACTTAGCACTTCTCATAGTTGTTGCTTATATTCTTCTGAGGTTTTATTATATATGAGAATATCATCAATAAAGGTGACTACATATTTGTTCAAAAGTTCTTGAAATAATCTGTTTATATGACCTATGAAAGAAATTGGAATATTGGTAAGACCAAAAGATAAAACCAACCATTTAAAATTTTTATAGTGCATACAAAATGTTACCTTTTCTACATTCCCTCTTGTAATAGGTGTTTGCCAATAGCCACTCTAAAGCTTTAATTTATTAAAGATGGTCACACCTTGAAGTTGGTCAAGAAGATTATTCACATATGGAAGTGGATATTGTCACGAACACAGAAATACAGGCTCGAGATCTAACAAGAAGTTCAAGAAGAACTAGCAAGAACTATATTAATCAGATGAATACAAGAACAATACTAGAGAGGTGAGCTAGAGCTCCAAGAGATGTGTTGTCGAGACTGAAGAACTCTTCAACATCGATTCCAATATATACTCCTATTTAGAAAGCTTCTCAAGCAACTTCTACCAACTAGGAAGCTTCTAGAAGGTTTTAGAGACTTGCTTCTAGAAGGTTCTAGAAACTTGTCTCTAGAAGGTTCTAAGGACTATGTCCCTAACATCTTCTACCAAATAAGAAGCTTCTAGAAGGTTTCAAAGACTTGCTTCTAGAAGGTTCTAGAAACTTGTCTCTAGAAGGTTCTAAGGACTATGTCCCTAACATCACCCTCCTCTTTTAGCTTCGAGGTCTCTCAGAAGCAATATTATTGTTAATCAGTACCAACGCAAGAAAATGAAGATCTGTCGCATAACGTCTACTATGAACTCCAACTGTTGTTCATGAGGTAAGTGGTTCATCGACCCTTGAAGCCAATGGTAGTGGCCCACTCCTTCAACTTCTGACCAAGCATCAACTTTCGTATCCTCATTGTGAAATTGTCCTACAAATTTGCCTTCTGGCTGACCATCATAAGCAGGCTCGAACTCGAATATAATCACAAGTGATCGGTTACTCAGTATCCCCCGTCATCGTCGTAGTATAGGTGGTTCTTCATCTCGGGGTCGCCTTCGTGAGCTAGTTGGTTGAGATAATCTGACTGGCATAGTATCTATCTCTTGGCTATCCATATAAAAAGACCAAACTATGGCTACTGAAAAAATTCTATTTTATCTTGGAGAAAATAACTATATCAACTACGAATTTTGGTGGTGCTCTCCCCCTTTCTTATATTCTTAGGTGAGCAAGCTTCAGAAGGAAGCTGTCATCGAATCGGCTTAGGTTTATGAAGATGTTGTTGATGAAACTCCTATACCTTTTGCAACGTACTGGCGAGATTTTCAACTGGCTCCCACGTTCGCTCATTAATGTCGTAGCCGCACCAATAAACAAGATACTCCAACTTGCTCCATCTTTGTCGTGAATCCAGCACCTTTTCAACCTCGTATTCCTCGTGGTTCTCGAACTCAATACTAGGTGGCAGACATTGCACTCTTCCAGGAAAAGACGACTCTCGATAAGACTCCAACAGAGAAACATGAAAGACTGGATGTACGTTCATAGAAGCCGGTAATTCTAGACGGTACGCCATTGGATTGATTTGCTTCTGGATGATAAATGGTCCCAATCTTCGATAGTCCAACTTATCACATGGTCGCTTGGTCTTGATATTCCGTCAAAGAAGCCATAATTTATCTCCAATTTTGAAAATAGGTGCTTGATTCCGAAATCTATCTGTAGATGCCTTGTAGGATTCTTGTGCGGATTGTAATTGAAGCTTCAACGTATTTTGAAGCTCTGATAATTATTTCGCAAATCCTTTAGCTGTTGGATTGTTATTTGTTGACGGTGTCATATTATATGCTTTTCTGCTCAAGAACGCGTCAAGCGTCTGGCTGTAGAAGGTAGTATGGAGATTCGCTAATATTCAAAAAGTCTATCGATTTTTGACTGTTGGAATATATACAACTACAAGAATACACCGTAAATCTATACGGATGCCCTTCGACTGCTCGTCGAAGTCCTTTTTGTTCCAACCGGTAGGTCTCTAGACGTTACAGAGAACCCCGAACAACCCAAACTGCTAATCTTTGATACCGCTTTATACTCACGATCTTGTATCTACTAACTGTCTCGTTAGATTAATCCAATAAATTTCATTCACTTCGCCTACTCAATCCTATAGACACCCTTTTAATTCTTCATCACAGACGTAACTCGATTTCACAAAACAGTCAAGAGTAATCACACCCACTTCATTAAAATCCCGATTCACCAATACAGCACTAACTTCAGCAACGATTGTCTCTGTCTTCCCAAAACCCTATGAAGAAAAAAAAACCCCAATCTCCGTCTTTTTTCCCTACCTCGAAGCATGAAGCTAGCTCTTCGATCCTTCAAAACTCCAAAAAACTTATTCTCTCCTCTTTCATTTCTTAACCTATCCTCCTCTTTAACCCTAATTCTCTCCTCTCTCAAATCCTAGCCTCTGAATTTCTTCAATCTTTCGTCTTTGATCCGAAATTGGATCCGCCGTCAGAGTTCTCTTCTCCGTTTTTACCTTTAAGAGATCCTTTTACCGAAAACAACGTTCCGTGAAACTGCACAGAGAACAGGATAACCTGAAACAGAATCGAAACCCCCGTAATTGAGACCACATTGAGTCGCCCAACCAATTTAGGTCTCATATTGGCTAAGAGGCCTGTAGTAAGACCTGGATGTTCCCGCAATTCGACTTGGGTTGCCCGACCAATTCAGGTCTCATATTGGATAAGACCTGGATTGGATGTCTTGAAATTGGATCCAATTAGCTCTTCGAACCAGGCTCACCCATCGTTGAATTGGTCCTTTCCCTTTCTGCTGACTCTCGTTATTGGAATCGAACGGAGCATTTCAGTAAGCCCCGGCTGAGTGTAACGGGGTGACTGAACCAAGCCTCTCAGTATTTGCACTGAAATTGGTCGTTGCTCCTAATATTCGAGGTAACTGAACATTAATAAAAGTCCTCTTTCTTTATATTTTCACAGTATACTCGTGTTACAACACGACATCCACCTCCTCTGAACCTGTGCATCCTCCGATATGCACCAATTTATCCAATTATTATTTGATTTAGAATATATTCTCTACGTCTTTGTCCAGTTCGTCTTCGTCACCTTCATTATCCAAATTACTTTCATCTTCTCTTGCTGCTTACCTAACTTGCGTAATTCTCCTTCAATATCATATAATCTTTTTTTTTTTTTCTTTTAAAATCATCAACTTTCTTATACATAATATTTCCATTCTCCAAAATACGAATAAAAACTCGCATCAAAGGCACCTTCATCTCGCAAGAGTACATCCTCTTTTGTACTTCCATAATCTTGCTTTACAGTGGTACCTCCCCAAAATCCTTAAATCCTTCAACAATCTTTGGCAATGGTTTCTCCCTCAACCTATCTCGATTCCGTTCATGGTTAAGAGGTACTGTTAGAAATTGTACAGCTTTCCTCCCATCTTCGCTATGTACCCTTGCATAAGCCAAACCATCGTCAAGTACTTTTGTTTCCATCCGTCTTGCCGTAATATAAGGTTGTCCTAAAATCAACGAATAAGACGTTGTATCTTGAACAAAGAAATGTTGCTCCGTCGCAACATCCCCAATCCGAATTTTGACATCTAGACAAGCTCCATATAATTCGCCCCATGTGTTATTAGTTGCTCGTATTGCCCATCCATGTTCCATATCAATTGGCCATTTTTGCTTCTTATAAAGATCTTTAGACATAAGATTTATTTCAGAACCATAGTCGACTAAAGCAACAATTGGTTCTTCTATATCTCCTACTTTCACCAATACCTCAGTAGTTGTCCTTGCCCAATGCTTTCGAGTATAATGGCTCAAAGTTTCCATTTTCTTATCACTATAATCTTCGAAACGTACTCATTGATTATACCCATTCTTTTCATTTTTTAGTTGCTTGTAATCAATATCAACCTCTTCTTCATCTCTATATATTCTTGCATCAATAGCATGACTCATTCCAGTTTCGCCCATTAATTGCCTCTTTCGCTTAATGCTGTCAATGATAACATCATGAAACTCCTTCTTTACAATTTCCAAAACTTCTTTCAATGTGAATTCCACCTTAGCATTTAATATACATTCTTCCAACACCCCTTTCAAATTTGTTGCCGCTTCAATGTCAGAAAGTAACTTATAAGCAATTGATTTGTCCTTATCTTTTGTCTCCCTTGTTTTTTCTTCCAATGATACTGAGCTATCCTTTATAGGCAATTCTTGTGAAGCTGCCTCCCGAGCCTTGTCTCCTCGAGTTTGCCTCTTAGAAGAATTTCCTTCTCTCGTATCATCAAAATTTCCTCGTCTATTTTCTTCCATCAAAGCTTCATGTTGGCTCTTAGCAATATATGCATGAACTGAAAGAGACTCAACAGGATCCTCCCAACCTGTTGCACCTCGTATTATAGCTGCAGTCCTCAATTATGCTTCTCGAGGTAATTTTCCTTCTTGCATTGTAGAAATGGCAGAAGCCCAAAACTCACTAGTTTCCGTACTTCCACCAAGGTCATCATCTACTCTAACACCATAACTTGCACTTTCTCGTGTTGCTGTTTCATGCTCTTTTAAATAATCTTGAACCAATGCTTTGATTCCTCCCTTGCCAAAATTGGTTTGAAGAAGATCCTTCCTATCTTTTAATGCTATCTTTCCATCTTTCCAGCAAATAATTCCTTGTTGTATCATATTATTAAATTCATTGCAATCTTTTCTAGTGTGTGAAGCATCATCACACCAAATGCATCTTTGTACATATCCTTGTTTTGAAACATTCTTCGAATTGTTTGTAGAAGTATTCTCTTCTAGTCTTGCCAATTCGATTTGAAGATCTTGCATTCCTCATATAATTTCTTCCATCCCCATATCTGCTTTCTTTGATAAGGATGTCGAAGGTTGAATAGTAGGCATTGTTGGTGGTGTTGTATGTATTGGAGCTTTGGGTGCTTGTACTGTTTTCAGGATATTACTCCTATCCTTCCTCCTTTTTCTTTTTGTAAGCAACCCCACCGCATCTTCAACGTTCTTCCACTTTGTTGTCAATCCTTCATCTTCTTCTTTGTCTTCAAGAAGGAGTTCTAATTTCTCTTGCAATTTTCCATCAGCAGCTTGAAGAAATAGATCAACTTTCTTCGGCTCCAATGTTAATTTTTCTACCTTCGATAATTGAGAGTACTGGCTCTCAAATTCCCTTAGTAGCTCTGTTGCTTGCAAATTCTTATTAGGCCGTTCAATCCATTCCAGAAACAACTTCTTAGTAACGCGATCAGCATCTTCCAAGAAATATTCATCTTTTAATGCATGTGAAAAAACCTCCCATGAATTCTCATAACAATCCGTAATCGATGCAATATGGTCTCTTATCTCCGGCATCGTGGCAAGTCCAAATAATTCAACCATTTTCTTCTCAGAAACCCAATTTAATTCCATTTCACGAACATAACATCTTAAATACCTTGAAATATTCCTTCCATCAAATTGATCAATTATATTGACCACTGCTTGTAATGCTTTGGTTGCCAAAGCTTCCTTTCGATCATTGCTTTGCTGTTGCTGCATTGATAATGAGAAGGCTTGAAACATACTAGCAATAGACAGATCCATGTGCATACCTTGTCCTTTAGAAGAACCCCTACCAGAAACTCCTCCCAAAGATCCTTCAAAATTTTTATTTTCGTTTTCCATAAAATAAAATAAAAAATAAAACCAAACAAAATTCAATACCTTCCACCTCAAGCTTTCACGTCGGGTTCACTCATTTTTGTCATATTACGTGCTTTCTTGCTCGAGAACGTGCCGAGCGTCTGACTGTAGAAGGTAGTATGGAGATTCGCTAATATTCAAACAGTCTATCGATTTTTGACTGTTGGAATATATACAACTACAAGAATATACCGTAAATCTATATGGATGCCCTTCGACTGCTTGTCGAAGTCCTTTTTGTCCCAGCCGGTAGGTCTCTAGACGTTACAGAGAACCCCGAACAACCCAAACTACTAATCTTCGATACCGCTTTATACTCACGATCTTGTATCTACTAACTATCTCGTTAGATTAACCCAATAAATTTCATTCACTTCGCCTACTCAATCCTATAGACACCCTTTTAATTCTTTATCACAGACGTAACTCGATTTCACAAAACAGTCAAGAGTAATCACACCCACTTCATTAAAATCCCGATTCACCAATACAGCACTAACTTCAGCAACGATTGCCTCTGTCTTCCCAAAACCCTATGAAGAAAAAAAACCCCAATCTCCGTCTTTTTTCCCTACCTCGAAGCATGAAGCTAGCTCTTCGATCCTTCAAAACTCCAAAAAACTTATTCTCTCCTCTTTCATTTCTTAACCTATCCTCCTCTTTAACCCTAATTCTCTCCTCTCTCAAACCCTAGCCTCTAAATTTCTTCAATCTTTCATCTTGGATCCAAAATTGGATCCGCCGTCAGAGTTCTCTCCTTCGTTTTTACCTTTAAGAGATCCTTTTACTGAAAACAACGTTCCGTGAAACGGCACAGAGAACAGGACAACCTGAAACAGAATCGAAACCCCCGTAATTGAGACCACATTGAGTCGCCCAACCAATTTAAGTCTCATATTGGCTAAGAGGCCTGTAGTAAGACCTGGATGTTCCCGCAATTCGACTTGGGTTGCCCAACCAATTCAGGTCTCATATTAGGTAAGACCTGGATTGGATGTCTTGAAATTGGATCCAATTGGCTCTTCGAACCAGGCTCACCCGTTGTTGAATTGGTCCTTTCCCTTTCTGCTGACTCCCATTATTGCAATCGAACGGAGCATTTCAGTAAGCCCCGGCTGACTGTAACGGGGTAACTGAACCTAGCCTCTTAGTATTTGCACTGGAATTGGTCGTTGCTCCTAATATTCGAGGTAACTGAACATTAATAAAAGTCCTCTTTCTTTATATTTTTATAGTATACTCGTGTTACAACACGACAACGGATTCAATAAATTAAGCTTCGGATGATACCCATAGTTGGAAAAGAATGGTGTGTATTGAGTCGATGCATGGAGGGTGTTGTTATATGCAAACTCGGCTAGCGGCAGATATGTGGTCCAATCGTCTTACTGATAGTTGATGCTGCATCGTAAGTATTGTTCCAAGACTTGATTCACCCGTTCCGTTTGGCCATCAGTTTGAGGATGAAAAGCCAAAGAAAGCTTGATATCCACCTTCAGTATCTCAAAGAGAGATCTCCAAAACTTTGATACGAAATGGGTTCTCCAATTTGATACGATATCATCTGGTAGTCCATGATATCGATACGCATTATCGAGAAAGAGCCTTGCTGTGACTTCATTGGACGATGTCTTCTTGCAAGGGACAAAGTGCGCCATCTTTGTAAGCCGATCTACCAAGACAAAGATACTGTCAAATGAGTTCGATGATGGCAGGTCCGTGATGAAGTCCATGGAAATTGAAGACCATGGTCGACGTGGAATCGGCAATGGCTGTAAGAGTCCATAAAGCCGATGCCGAGGATTCTTAGATCTTGAACAGATGTTGCATGAGAGGACAAAATCTTTCACATCCTTCCACATTTGGGGCCACCAAAAATCTCGAGAAATAAGCTCCAAGGTCTTGTTGAATGCAAAATGTCCCGCAGTTGGAAAATCATGGTAAGATTGAAGAACTCGAAATCGCGCTGGTCCTTTTGAGATATACAATCGCTCCTCAAAGTATAAAAGATCTCCCTCTACCTTGAACTTTTCATCATTGGTACGCTGCTTGATATCAATGGCTACTGAATCTTCAATGGTCACGGCACGTACCTGATTCAGGAAGTGAGCATCAATT
The DNA here is from genome assembly GCF_059467195.1 of Physcomitrium patens. Taxonomy (NCBI): domain Eukaryota; kingdom Viridiplantae; phylum Streptophyta; class Bryopsida; order Funariales; family Funariaceae; genus Physcomitrium; species Physcomitrium patens. Next base: position 9,918,124 of record NC_143420.1, on the reverse strand, counting down.
GGCACAATAGTAGTACAAAGCTGAAATTGCTCTGGCTTCAACAATGTCATACATTGTTGATCAAACACTGCTTCTCTAGCATTTGGTACAAGATACGATCTCCTCGATAAGGCATCAGATAGTCTTTGCTGCTTTCCAGGTCGATTAGTGATAACAAAATCGAACCTAGATAGCAACATACTCCTCCGAGCTTGACATCGATTTAGAACTCGAGCTGACATGAAATACTCCAAATTCTTGTGATCTGTGTATACAATCACTGGGTGTGCAGCTCCTTCAAGAAAGTGACGCCATTCTTGGAAAGAATCCACTATAGCAAGAAGTTCTTTATCGTGGATCTCATAATTGATTTCAGCAGCAGAGAGCTTTCGAAAATAGAATGCAACCAGATGGAGCTTCTTGTCTTCTTTCATTTGTGAAAGTACAGCTCACAAAGCAAAATCCGAAGCATCAGTTTCTAAATAAAAGGCCTTTGTAAAGTCTGAATGTACCAAGATTGGAGCCGTAGTAAATGCAGTCTTCAGGTCTTGAAACACCTTCTCCGCTAGAGGTCCCCATTCCAGCTTATCCTTACATGTCAACCTAGTGATAGGAGTAGCAACTTGAGAGTAATTCTTGATGAAGATCCGATACAAGTTGGCAAAATCAAGAAAGCATTGTACGTCTCTAACCGTCTTCGGAACCTCCCAGGACACGATTGCTTCCACTTTCTTGGGGTCCATCTTCAAGCCTTCCGTAGTCGCAACGAATCCCAGAAACTCCATCTCTATTTGGTGAAATAAATACTTCTCCAACTTGGCATATAGTCCTCGCTCGCATAGTTTCTCCAAGACCAAACGAACGTGCTTTTCATGCTCTTCCTCGTTTTTGGAGAATATCAAAATGTCATCCAAATAGATGACAACAAAATCATCAAGGTACTCTCAAAAAATGTCATTCATCATATGTTAAAAGACCGCTAGAGCATTGGTAAGACCAAAGGGCATGACATTATACTCAAAATGGCCATACCTTGTACGGAACGCTATCTTCTACTCATCTCCTTTCTTGATTCGTACGAGGTTGTAAGCTCCCCTTAGATCAATTTTTGTAAAGATTCTTACACGTTCAAGTTGTTCTAAGAGACCAAAAATCAAGGGTAATGGATAACAATTCTTCTTTGTTACCTTGTTGAGGCCTCCATAGTCCATGCACATCCTCAATGAGCCATCTTTCTTCTTTACAAATAAGTTGGGTGCTCCAGTTGACGATTTTGAATTACGGATGAAGTTCTTCGCTAGATTCTCGTCGATGTACTTCCATAACTCCACCTATTCTGTCTACGATAGATTGTAGATTGGGCCAAAAGGTGATTGTGCTCCTTCTTGCAAGTCTATGGCGCAACCATATGGTCAGTGTTTCGATAGCATGTTGGCATTCTTCTTTTGAAACACGTCTTTAAAATCCTTATATCACTTAGGTATACTTACTGTTGAAATCTTCTCCCCAGTAGTTGGAGCCGCATAAATGACAAACGGTGTGCCTTCCTTAGACGATCTTATAAATGTTCTTGCTCTAATGAATAAAGATTTCTCTATTCAGGGTTTTCTACTAGGCTTGCTCTTGGGTGGTTTTGTGGAAAAGGTCATCTTCCGCAACCTCCAATCTATAAATGGATTATGCTTTTTCAACCAGGAAAGACCAAGAATAACAGGATTTGATGGAGTTCTAATAATATTGAAAATAATATGACTACTATGGTCCTTAAACGTCACTTCTATAGGTTTTGATTCATGGGTGACACTACCAGACAATAAAGGTCGCCCATCTATGACCTCAACGTGAACAAGTTTGGATTTTTGTACTAAAGGGATCTTATGACGCTTCACAAATTCTTCGTCTAAGAAACAAGCAGATGTTCCTGAATCTAATAATGCTAAGGTTCTCAATTTCTGAGGGCCAATAAGCAAAGGGATTGTGAAATAAAGGGTAGGTTGAGCAAAAAGAAAAGAACCTGGTTGTTGTTGCGATATTTCACTGTCCAGTCGCAAGGTTCTTATTGTGGCTGGGTATCTTCGTTTTCCTGAATAAATGTGCCCCTAGTCCTGACAATACGTCGATTTTGCTTCTTTGGGTAGTTTCCAACTTTGTGGCCTTCTTCACTACAATACAAGCATAGACCTTCTTCCCTGCGCCACTTTTTTTCTTCTAGACTAAGGAATTTGACACGTACCGCATCAATTTGCATGTCTTCTACCTCTAAATGTAAATTCACGCTACTTGCCGATATAGTTGGGGCGTGGCGAACCGTATGTTGTCTTGAACATTGATCTTGGCGACATTGGAATAGGCAATTATCGCACTTCACAGCTTGGCTAATAGCTTTGTTGAGCGTTTGCGGATCAGGAAGAGTTAACACCAAATCCTTCACATCGTCCCTTAAACCCCAATAGAATTGACTCATCAACGCTTCTTTGTCCCAATTGATGTCGCATGCTAATTACCTGAAATCCGATGCATAGACTGATGTAGAGCGCATCCCTTATCGTAGTGACCGGATCTTTGTTGTAGCCCATCAAACCTTGTCATATTCACCAAATGCTTCCGCAAACGCCTCCAAAAAGGTTTCAAAGTTGTTTAGTATGGACAATCGTTTCTCAAACAAAGGAACAAACCATGATAGAGCTTGCCCTGTAAGTAAGGTTCCAACAAGCTCAACACGTGACTCCTCCGTTAGATAGCGTTCGGGCTGTAAAACTGTTATCAATCTGATTTGATTGACGAATCCTCGAAATTTGGAACACGTACCATCGAACTTGTTCGGAAGGCTAACTCGGGACTCCTTATGTTGTAGAACCAGTGGTGCTTGTCGAACTTGAGGCAAAGTTGCTTCTCCAAGTATAGAAGTTTGAGGCTGGTGCAACCTAGATTGTGCCATCCCAGATGCTCCATCATTATGAAGCCTTGCCACGACTCCTTCAATCTCTGCACTTCTTTGCGATAATGTAGCAAGGGCATTCATGATAGCATCCAACTTGGACTCTGAACTTTCCATCATACTAATGTCTTGGCCTCCGGCCATTCTAAGAAAAGGACAGAAATGACTCTACAAGAAGACAATATTGGTTTAGAGGAGGGTACTCCGCAACCTCTCAAATGCCTTAAGAGCTTTAAAAAAAGGGGTAATCCATTCTCTCCAAGAAGAATAAGACTCCAATATTATAACAAAAGAAGTATCAGTTTAGAGGAAGATAATCCGCAACCTCTAAAATGCTAGTACACTTCCAAGCAGAGGGATAATCTACACTTTAACGAGGAAGAAACTAACTCTGATATCTAAGGTGAGTGAAGTCTCGACAAACTGTCATGGACACATAAATATAGGCTCGAGATCTAACAAGAAGTTCAAGAAGAACTGGCAAGAACTAGATTAATTAGATGAATACAAGAACAATACCAGAGAGGTGAGCTAGAGCTGCAAGAGATGTGTTGTCGAGACTGAAGAACTCTTCAACCTCGATTCTAATATATACTCCTATTTAAAGAACTTCTCAAGCAACTTCTACCAACTAAGAAGCTTCTAGAAGGTTTCAGAGACTTGCTTCCAGAAGGTTGTAGAAACTTGTCTCTAGAAGGTTCTAAGGACTATGTCCCTAACATCTTCTACCAACTAAGAAGCTTCTAGAAAGTTTCAGAGACTTGCTTCTGGAAGGTTCTAGAAACTTGTCTCTAGAAGGTTCTAAGGACTATGTCCCTAACATCTTCTACCAACTAAGAAGCTTCTAGAAAGTTTCAAAGACTTACTTCTAGAAGGTTCTAGAAACTTGTCTCTAGAAGGTTCTAAAGACTACGTCCCTAATAGATATTCATTCTTAACAATCTACTTATTGAAATCTTGATAGTTGATGCAAAGGTAAAGTCTACCATCTTTCTTAGGTGTAAAGAGTACATGTGTTCTCTATGATGATGTATTTTCTTGAATGAGGCCTTTTTCCGAGAGTTTGTGCAATATCTTTAGTAGCTCTTTAAGTTCTTTTGATGTTAGGTAATAAATTGATCAACTTATTAGTTTGGCTTTAGGTAATAGTTTTATTTGAAAGGGGGCACCTTGATCAGGAGGCACGTTATTATATTATAAATACTTATAGTATATAAAAATTAATTAAAATATATTTTATGTTCATAAGTCTTGATGTGTGTTAAAATAGTTAATAAATTAATTTAAAGAAAGTGGATATAAGAAACTTTATTTTAATTTTTATCTATTTTTATTATAATATTTAAATTATATAAGTTTTAGACGTTAGGATTTTGGTGATATTTCAAGATCGATAACAAATTTATAGTTTAAATTTGTTGTAGTAGTTGTTGAAAGTACATCAATACTTTATGTAAAATTTTGATTCATCTAGATTGTCTGATTGTGAAATATGAGCTATTAAAGTTTAAGAAAAAATTACCTTAAAGATGTAAAAGATTTTATCATATTTTATCACATTTTTGGTGACCTTTGATACTTAAGACTTATGTATTGATGTAATTGCCCCTATAGGAACAATTTTATATATAAACTTGGTATTTTTTTTATTTGGAGGCTTGATTGAGCATTTAGTGAGAACCACAAGCCCAGCACTTTTTTAATGCAAATTCTCTCTACCACAACAATGCCACTATGTAGGTTGGTTGGAAAATCATCTTGATATTTTCATATGAATTGTTCTGCTTATTCTACTCCTTCAACTATCTTTCCTACCACTTATGTAAGTTTTGAAGCCACTATATATACTAATTGCTTATGTTGTATTTGCTTCTTCATAAAGGTCATCTCTATAAGTAAGTTTTTGGTTGTAGATTGTCTTTCTTCTTTATTTGATGTGGAGGTGCAAACAGTTACCTTGCGTCTACCATCTTTAAAAGAGATTGTCCTTGCTACCTAATCAACTTGTTTATTTTCCATCTCTAGCTATGGCATACAAAGGATAACATCATATTTTAGTTGAGATGTAATTTTTCATACAGCCACAATCTACAAGCTCTTGACATAGTTGTCCTCTTAGTAGTCCTATAAGATGCACCAATCGACTCTTTTTGTAGTTGTCCAAGGCTATATGATTTATCTTTCAAAGATAGTAGCTATTCTCAATACTAGTCCTTGGTGCCTTTATTGGAGATCCCCATTTTTTTTACTCTGTCTCATTATCAACTTGATGAATTTCAAGACTGTGAATTTGCCTTATTTTGTTGGTGCTTAAATTTTGACGTTTTGAATAACCTTTGATCTAATGGCTTATTTCTTGACAATAGAAATACAATCTCTTTTGTACCAATATTTGTTGTCTTTGTAGTGTCAATGATCCTTATAGAGCATCAATCTCTATTGATATTGGTTGTTGTGCCATATTATTAGATAGCAGCATAGAACTTCGTACTATAGGTTGTACTCTATAATTTTTGAAATCTGTAGCATCAACCCTCTCTATAGTCTAAATTACCTCTTTGAATGTTTATATATCCCTTAGTTCTACTTCTCGCTAAACCATAGATTTCAAACCTTGTAGGAATCAATCAATTATCTCTGCATTCAAAAATTATCAATTTAAAAATATAAAAACTTAAATCAAGAGACATAATCTTACACCAACCTCGATTGTATAAGATTTGCCAACTAATCAGTTGCTGTCTTTTCTACATTAATGGGGCAAAATTGATTCTTAAACTCTGTCTCAAACTCCTACCAATCACAAAATCTACCTTGAGCTCCATAGCTTTGAATTTGATGTCACCACCAAATGGCTGTTGCATCTCTTAAATAGTTGGCTGCATATATAATTCTTTTAGTAGTATTTACTCTAAATAGTTAGAGGTATTGTTGCATATTGAAGAGCCATTAATATACATCTTCTTATCTTAAAGTTTTAGAGTATGTACTAAGCTTACTCAATTTTAGCCTAGCAAATGTCAACTCTCTTATCCTCAAGGCTTTTATTTACCCTTTCAAAGTAGCTATTTGGCCTAAAAGGTATTGTATTTGAGTCTCCAACTGGGATTGCTCCATCATATCTCTCATACTGTAATTTCTCTCCTAGACTCTATTATTATAATATCTTCTTATCTCCTAATTGATTTTTTAAAAATAGCTCATGGTAGCCTAAATATAATATCTAATATGACTACAATAATTAACCTTTGGATTAGATGATGACTATCTATATACTACCAAAGAATAATCTAAAACTTGCTCTGATATCAATCAAATGGGACTAATCTATCTTCAGAGTCTAAGTCTCTTCTAACTCCTTTTAGAAGGTTCTATCATAGTCCTTATCTAAATAACCATCTTGAGCCTTTTTTAGAAGGTTCTATGATAGATTCTACCTAGATAACCATCCAAAATTCTTTTTAGAATATTCTACGATGGATCCTACCTACTCCACTAACCTAACCCCAATTCAAAAAACTTCAGTTATTTTTCAAATATGATTCTAACTATCTATTCTTATGTGTCAATAATACAAATATCTTATCTATACTATGTTACACTCATATTGGATATACAAGAAATATTTTTTAGATTTTTTAAGATTCTATGGTAATTACTTGATACTTTCAATATCCAAATATATTTGATATAATAAATATAAATCTTCAATGGCTAAAAATCTCAATTGCGCTCCTTTCAAGTCAACATTTCAAAGATTGTCCTCATTTGGTAGCAAAAAAAATTTAATTTGAGCATTGTGTATTAATTGAAGATATTTATAAGCATAAAATTTTAGAACATGCACTTAGAAGAGTGCATATTACTAAGTTTCAAAACCAAGGTCTTTTTCACATGAATTTTTTTTTTTTTTTGAACAAAATAATAAAATAAAAGATCTAACTAATATTGATAAGATTTTTTGTTGAATTCTTTATTTTAAAAAAAAGATCTATTATTATTTGAAACAATTATCACTTGCATGGTTTATAATCCATGTAGTCCTTAAAATATACAAGCTTTATGCATGAAAGATGGAATATGCCAAAAGAGATATCCAAAAGTTTATTAAGAAGTAACATATATGAATAGTAATATATATCTTCAATATCATAAAAAAATGATGGAAGGACTTTCAATGTTAGTAATCATGTTATAGACAATTGAGATTTTATTCCATAAAATCATATTCTTACGATTGTTATATCATATGTGATACCACATGTAATTATATTACAAAAATTATAATTGTTATATCATTATTGAAGTTTGTATTTCAGTTTGTATTATAAAATATATTTACAAGTATATTTATAAAGGGCATATTGTACAACAATGCAAATTAAAAATGAATAAGATAAGATCAAATAATATATTGATACCCTATATATTGGAGCTCCTAAGGCAATATGGTATTTGTTTAAAATGGAAATGCATGAAGAAGTTTTAAATGTGGTTTGATTGGCATTGCATCTTCTAGAAATGGATCAAGTAATTTTTATCCAAATACTGATGTAGCTGAAATTTTAATCTATAGAAAGCAGCAAAAAAAACTTTGACAATATTTTTAAAAAAATATGAATCTATGAAAAAAAAATTGGCAATACAAGTATTAAGAGTTTTGAAATAATTTGTCTAGAATAAGATCTCAAAGAAGTAAACAATAAGAGAACATGAATTTGCAATTAGAAGGTAATATTTTCTTGATCTTAATACAAAAAAAAGATTATATCTTTGACTTCTTCTATTGGTGGTACATAGACTATGCTTATTTGAGGATTTGCATATTGTAAATAGAATGCTACAACCAAATTTTAAAAAATACATACTTGAAAATAAGTTTGTTAGAAGATGACAAACAATAGAATTAATGCTTAAAAAAAGCTTCTATAATAAAAATATGGAAGTAATTAAGAGCATTACTTGCTATTATTTTTCTTCAATGTTCACTTGTACATTGATAAGAGCTAAGTAACAAGTTTAAAAAAAATATTTGTAATGATGTAAATTATCAATTGATTCAAAATTATTGTATTAGAGTTAAATGATGAATAATGCATCATATATTTAGATATCCTTGTTTTAATAGATAAAAATCATGAAAAACTATTTTTTTTTTGAAAGATTAGGAAGAAGTAAGAAAATATTTGTATATAATATAATTGTAATAAAATTTTGAAGTCATGAAAAAATTATTTTGTATGTTGTTTCTTTTAAAATTGCAGCATAATTTTTAAGTAGTCGATGGAATACTTACTTTATGTTTAAAATTCCACTCAATTTTAATGAAGATTTATTTTATAATATTCTGAAAAATAAATCATATGCACATGTGCTAGAAAAAGTAGTTTGCTTTATTTGAGATGACATACCAATGCAATATTACTATTATATTAAGATAGTTGATAAAACTCTTAAAGATATAAATGGCACTAATAAGTTATTTGGCAAAATTATTATAGTCTTTAGTAGAGATTTTTGGCAAATTCTTCTTGTTGTTATTGAAGGCTTAAGAAAAGAGATTGTTGATGCTTCTTTGCAACAATCAAAAATTTGGTCTAACATTAAATGCTCAAGTTGACTAAAAATATGTATTTAAAAGATATATTTTATGAAAATTCATTATTTGCTTAAGAATTTTTAAAAGTATGTCTTATACAAGATTTTTCTATTTAATTTTTTTTTTTTAATATAGTATTTTTGTATAATATATCTGAAAATGGTTTCTATATGCAAATTGAAAATGGATTAATAATTATAGATCCATTGAAAAGTATGGTGTTGTATTGTAACACAACTATATGGTGAAAGATGATAATATGGATCTTATTATAGTAGAGCCAAGTTAAAAGATAAAGTAGAAAAATATAGATAAAAGATAGGAAGGTAGTAAAACTTTTAGTAGTAATGCTGTTTTTTAGAAAAGTGACTTCTACTTACTTTGTACGGCCATAAAGAAGGCAAAACAAAATAGATCGGAAAAATAAATAATATAAGCATCTTTAGGAAGAAGTTAAGAGTAAATTCCAGCAAAAATTACTTTGAAAAATTAGATATTGATGCCTGGAGAGGGCCAGTTATGAATTAGGGTTGAAATCAAATCCCAAGGCACAAAACCAAGCTTTGACAAGGATTTTGGGGTTCTTTTGCAGATTAGAGAATGCAGCTTGATAGCAGACTAGATAGAGTTTTTATAAGCATTGTTTTTGTGTGATTTAGATTCGTAATGACTTTATAGGAGCTTTATAAAATTAAGTTTATTTTTGGATGACTTTGGTTTTGTGAAATAAAATAAGATTGATATTTTGGGCGATTTCAAGAGTTTTATAATAGATCTATAGGTGAAATTTTGTAAGTTAATGGATATAGTTGTGCTTAATATATATTATGAATTTTAGCTTGATCTAATGGTTGAATTAAGGGTTATTGAGGTTTAAGTAGATCAAGGTTTCAAAAAGTAGAATTTTAGGTCTAGTGAGGGTTTTTGAGATTTCTTGCAATCTACTTGTTGAATTGGAGTGAAATTTATGGATAAAGATAGTAGACATGTTTTTCTATGTATATAAGAATTTCGAGTTAAGATCAATCGTTCATTCATTAGTTATTGAGATTTAAATCTATTATAGGAATTACTAGGATTTGATTTAGGATTTAAGGTTTGGTTAGGATTTGATTTAGGGTTAAAATTTAGTTAGGATTTGATTTAGGATTTAAGATTTAGTTATGATTTGATTTAGAGTTTAGGATTTGGTTAGAATTTGATTTAGTATTTAATATTTGGTTTAGGATTTAGGATTTGATTAGGATTTGGTTTAGGGTTTAAGATTTGGTTAGGATTTTATTAGGAATTGATTTAGGGATTAAGATTTTTTTTAAGGTTTGTTTAGGATTTATTTAGGATTTAAGATTTAGTTAGTTTTTGGCCTAAATTTTGATTAAAGTCCAATAGGATTTTAACTAGGATTAAATTAAGATTGGATTGAGATTTACTTGAGATATATTTGTGAACATTCTAATATTTCTTTGAGATTTCTTATTATTTCTTTGTATTTCCTTTAAGATTTCTTTGAATTGATTAAAGCTTGCTTAACATTATTATGGTCTAATTAGAGTTTAATTAGTATTCTATTAGAGTTAGGATTTTATTGTTGCAATTTCCATTCTACCTTCCACAGCCAGGTACCCGAAGCATTCTCAAGTAAGACTTCACATATTACAACAACAGTGTTGTATAGTAATATAATTATATGGTAAAAAATAAAAACATGGATGTTGTTATAGAAGAGCCTAGTAGGAAGATATCATAAAAAATAAGAATAAATAATAAGAAGGTAATAAAAAATTTAGTCTTAATACTACCTTGTAGAGAAAGAGCTATTATTTGCTTTATATGAGCATAAATGCCTCAAATCAAAGTAAATGAGATAAGCAATTGATATAAATTTGTTTAGGAGAGAGCTATCAATAGGTTCAAGTAAAAATTATCTCAAATTACTAAATATTGATAGCTAAAGAGGACATCTTATCAACTTAGATCAAAACCAAACTTTAAGGCACAAAATTGCATATCTACTATAACTTCAGGATTCTTTGGTAGATCAAAGAATAAGATTTTAGAAAAAACTTGCAAAGAGATTTTTGACTATTGGTTTTATGTCAATCTAATTAATATTCAAATTTTGGAAAATTTTCAAAGTTAGTGATGTTTTTGGTTTGATAGGATTTTAAAAAATAAAATTATGTTTACAAAATTGAAGGTTTCTTAAGTTTTTTGGTGTATATATAAGTAATTTTTAGGTAGTATCTTGATATTCTAGTTTTTAGTATTTATGCATATTTTGAGATCAATTAAATGGTTAGATTGAAGTATGTAAAGGTTTTTGTAGGTCGAGGTCTCAAAAATTAGAATTTATAGGCTAGTGAATATTTTTAAGATCTTTAATAATTTGGTGATTGGATCGAAGTGAATTTTTTTATATATAGAGACTAGACTTAATTTTTTATAATTAAATTATATTTTAGAGGAAATTTAATGGTTCAAAAAGGAGATATTGGAACTAAAAGTTCAATATTCAGATTGGAGTAGGAGGCTAGCCAATAGCCAAGTGGAATTTAGATTTGATCTTCTATTTGATAAGTTTGATCTTTTTCAAATTTCATAAGCTTGTTGCCAATTTAGTTGTTGAAAGGTGTATAAAATCTTAAGTAAGATCGATGGTATAATCAATAGATATTGAGGTTTTAAACTACCCCAAAGTTAGGTTAATTTGATTAGAATTTAGTTTAGAATTCAAGAATTGGTTAAGATTTAGGATTTGTTTATGATTTATTTAGGATTTAAGTAAGGACTACTAGGATTTTAATTAAGATTAAAGTAAGTTTTTTTTGGAATTTATTTAAGATATATTTATTTCAATACTTCTTTTATTTCAATACTTCTTTTATTTCAATACTTCTTTTATTTCAATACTACTTTTGAATTTCTTTAGGATTTTTTCATGCTTCTTTTGTAATTTCTTTGAGGTTTCTTTGGATTTGATTAAAGCTTGATTAGCATTTTTAAGGTTTATTTGGAATTATTTAAAATTCTATTAGAATTAGGATCTTATTGTTGTAATTTTCCTTCTACCTTCCACAACCATATGCCCGACACATTCCCAAACAAGACAACATGTATTATGGCAATGGTAATTCTTTCAAAATATATGAAATTATTTTCAATATCAAATGATTTAGTTGAAGTTGTCTATTTACGATTGGATGACAAGGAGATACTTCGAAATGAATATTTTATCTACAAGTCTATTTGTTTTGCACAAAATTATGATATTGATGATCTAAATAAGCATATAATTGACTAATTTTTTAAAATTTTATATATTTATTTTAGTATATATATAGCAATTATAGAAGATAGTACCAATAATAGTTATTTTTATCTAACCAAGTATTTCAATTGCTTAAGTCCATTTAGATTGCTACTATTTTTCTTAGAGCTAAAGATTATAAGTTCTATTATATTATAAAATATTACTCCACATCAAGGACTTTATAATAGATCACCTCTAATCATTACGTAGCTTATTGTTCAAGTTATAGAGACAAGATTTTTATTTAGAAACCAGAAGGAATAGTTGGCTTTTCTTCTAAAGATCATATTATGTCCATCATTTGCAGAGATTTTGTTTAACTTGAAATGAAGGTAGTTTTGAATAAAGGTGGGATTTGCAATGATTATTAATAAATCTCAAAGACAATTGTTGAAGAACATTAAAATAGATCTTAGAATCCCAATATTTACACATAGATAGTTATATATTATCTTATCACAATGTACTTCTCCAAACATAATCAAGCTACTATATCCTAAAAATAATGAAGACAAAAATATCACCATAAATATAAATTTAATTTTCTACTTACAAGAGGTTTTATTGTTCATGGGAATGTTCATTTCAATACTAAGCTTGTACAGTGTAAAACTATTTGGCGTCCTGTGCATATTTTTTTAGTACCCATTCTTAGTCAGTGGTATGTCTTTTTCAGTCTATTCGAAAGCGGTTAAGGGAGCTCAATATGGCACTAAATCGGAAACGTAAGGTGAGCCTTTTTAGTGCCACCAGCGTATCAATGATTTTATCGCTATATATCCCTTTCTGTGCTTCTAAACTTGGTTACTTGTAACGACTTAGTATGCAAGGGTATCACGAGTCGTATATTGTGCGCATGAGTAAGGTTGTAGGCGTGTGTTTTGCACATGCTGTTGCCTGTCAACACCACTTGACGTCGAGATGGGGTGTGTTATGGCAGTGTATTTTATCGAGTTGACTAGCATCCTTCCCTCAACTGTTCAAACAAGACAAAGATCATAACGTTTTGTACACCAATTTATATTTGATGCCTGCAGGCTGGTCAAGTATATGGTGTTCCACTTTCTGGCAATTTGTTAGCAAAATCTGGGGTTTTTCCAGATCATCGCACCTGTGGAGATGACTTCAGAAAGAAATGGATTGAGGTAAGTCTATTTTTGTTGGGATGCTGTCTCTTTGTTCGTTGCCTTGTTTTAACTCGTACTCTTGAAGAAATACATAGCTTGCAGTGAAGCTGTATCAATGAGCGGGTGTAGCTTTATTTTGGAAGTTGATTTCTACATTTTAGACGAGTGGTTGTTTTGATGTAGATTTAGAAGAATGATTATATTGTACGAACTTCTTAGAAAGTCAAATCTTTAGGGAATGGAATGTAGTTGGGCAATGTTGTTGGAGTCTGTTTAACGAATTGGATCATTTACCTGTTCTGTAAAATCGACTACAGGACCTGTCACAGAGGAAGAGACTTCGAGCTCTGGCCGAACATGTCCCGCATGGTTATCAAAGACGCACCATCTTTGAGGCACTTATTAAGCATGACGTTCCTCTACTTCGAGCTACTTGGTTCATCAAAATCATTTTCCTTAACCAGGTCAGTCCCTTTTTCCCTTGTGTAAGTTCCATCTGAGCTACGTCATTACCTCTTTGACCATCTATCAACCTGATTTCTTCTTGGATGACAACTTCATTAGCTCTATTTTCTAATTGAAGATGCCCATTTTCAGGTATTTTCAGGTCAAACCCATGTCCATTGGAATGTCGGCAGGAGGTCCTGACAAATCACAGTCAAAGCGAGTGGGACTGTGGACCAAGAATGTGTTGGAGTATACTCAGTCGTTGCTGGACGATCTATGCCAGACCGGAGGTGCTTCTGGATCACACTCTCAGATCCTGTCTGTAAGAGGCGACTCCGTTGAGAACGAGCCTGATTTGCTTGCGAAATGGCGGTATATTGTGAGCTTGGAACAGTGGCATTACATTGAAGGGCTTCTTAATCGGACTCAAGTTGTTGACTGGGCTTTGAAGCAACTTCAGGTAGAGCTGAGCGCCCTAAGTATTAGTTTTCGTAAAATGTCCGTTTCGTTGTGAAATGGAATTGGTTCATTATGTTCTTGTACCTTGTAACATGAGATGAATGTTTGAGATGATACAAATAATAGTTTTAAAGTAGTTGAAATGTAATTTGTGTCGGATGGTTAACTCATGGATACCATCGCTTAAATTTTTACAGGAAAAGGAGAGTGTGGAGGCTCTAGAGCTTCTTCTACCGATATTGCTTGAACTCATCGACGGCATATCTATGTCTCAAACACACTCACGGATGCTTGTTGAATTATGTCTTCAATGGCTCCGTAAGCTCTATCCATTAGGGCACGTGCCTAGCATTGGTGATAATTCACGAAACAATCAGGTAGCCGACACATTAGTGAAGCTGCTACAATATCTCGTTCTTGTCATTCCTGACACCTTCGTTGCATTGGATTGTTTTCCTTTGCCCCAGTGTGTGAGCTTGGGTGGCAGTGAAAGCTCAGCCATTGAAAGTTCATCCAACGATCTTGGCAGGGTGAACTCTGTTGTCGAAGATCGGTCTATCATGTATGCAAAGGGAAAGAGAAAGACATATTCTGAGGTTGGGGTTGTCGAATCAGTGGATCTTATTGAGAAACGTAATGCGTCTTTAGCAAGTGCGGTGAGTCCTACTCTGTTGCGGAACAATGAAGGGAAAATTGTTCAAGCTCTGGACAAAGCTCATGGAAATATCACAAGTGACAACAAATCATTCTCTAGCAACAAGGTACACATGTGTCCAATGCCTCTTCAATAAGTTTAGTACTATTTAAACTTAGCTTTAAAATTTGTATTTTATAAAAACTAAAATAGTATACAAGATATTATAAAAGATAAAGGTATTAATAATAATAATAATAATAATAATAAGGTTAGCAATGTAGTAGTATTAATGCAAGATCTTATATGCAATCAAAAGCTTTTTTTAACCTAAATATATTGGTTGGAAGTTTAAAAAATAATTATTTATAATCAAATAAATTGATTCAATATTGATACTAATGTGATATATGTTGTGCATATATAATATTTTTTTATATATTTATTATTAAAATTTTAAAGATACAAAGATAAGAAGTGCAAAAATTGCTAAAGTTTATAAATAATAAAAATAAGAATGTGTTTATACTATGTTTGGAATGTGGTGGAATCTAATTATGATAACAATTGATTCTATTAATTTTATTATTGTCATCAATCATATCTAATGTGGATAAATCAACTCCACTTGTTTCTATAAAAATATAACTTCTACTATTAATTGAGTTATTTTATAGATTTTTTTTTTATTCCTACAAATATTTTGGAATGTTTTATATTTTGTAAAAAATGAAACTATGAAATATAAACAAGCAATTAAGCAAGTAAACATATAAATAAAGTTTAAAAAATAAATCTTCTCACATTGATAAACATAATTTTATATATCCAATTCCCTATTGCACTTTAAATAAGAATAAAATTCTATCAAACTTAACATCACCAATGCAAAAATAGATTAATTTAACTAATATTTCAAAAATGGCACCTAAGTCAAGTATTGAGGAAAAAACAGGTACAATTTATTTTTGATACAATGAGGTCAAAACCTGTGGTGTCCAGATATTCTAATATGATACAACAATAACTAAAAATTATTGTGAAAGCTTAAACTCAACTCTGAGTGAAAATGCCTGAAGAGCCAATCCAAACTTCTCCACTTACCAGTGAGAGGAGTGAGGACTTCGCTCAATGAGCGTAAAATTGGCCCCAGAATTCTAATTATCTGCACAAATGGACGAAACAGTGTCTCTACCCTCCAACTTTCCACACCCCAGCTCAGCTCCAGATTCTTAAACTAATACAAAAAAAAAAAAAAAAAAAAAAAAAAAAATTGGGATGCTGAGTGAGCCGTTGTTGTCTCCTTAGATACTGATGCTGAAACAAGGATCGATGTCATCGTAATCCTCGCAGTCATGGAAGATCGATCATGCTCAGCTAGCAATTACTTGGGTACCTATGCTAATTTGTAACGAGTTTTTCTACTCAATTGCTCATTCTAGTCAATTGCTCAGTTTTATGCCGAGATTGCAGAGTTCGGAAGCAGAATGTTTGTTACAGGGAAACAAAATCGTTTCTATTGGATTGATTTCATTGAGAAGGCTTTCCCAACTGCAGTCACAGCAACACAAAACCAGTAACAAAATCGAAGTGAGACTCAGCAATGGTAAAACAGGAGTTTTTTTAACAGTGTACAAAGCTAGTGATATACTCCCATAAGGAAAATCTTAATCTTAGCTCTTGGAAATGAGGACTGTGTAGAGGAGGGGAGCGGAGACGAACATCTGGAGTTCTGCCGAACGATGACGACGCACAACGGAGCTCTGTTCGCAGGGAGCCGCATTTTGTACAGCTTGGTACTGAGAGGGTTCTTCATGCACAAGATGATGTCGTCGATTCCTGTCATGCGCTGTAGTTCATGCGCCAATTCATCTATAGTGCTTCCCTCGAACAGCAAAGTGCCGGAAGTCTCGTCGTCGTGAGCTAGTACTTCACCGTTGTCCTCAGCAACGGAGTAGTAAATTCTCCGGAGTTCTGATTGCTTTGGTTTCGGAACGTCTTTGCTAGGTTCAGGAGTTTTAGTTGGACGCCTGCGTGAGGGAGGGCTTGCTGGAGGTGACGACCACTCTGAACATGAACTGTGATGGGAGGTCGGGGGATATTTCACCCCCGGTTCTGGATTTCTAGGTAACTGAGGCCTTCGAACGGGTTCAGGGGGCGAATACTGGTCATGGTCGGAAATTTCCACTTTACTGATACGCGGCGGTGATAACTTGAGTTTCGCGGCATTATACTGTAAAAAAGAGTAGACAATGTGAGAAAACGAGCAGACTGGGGTCAGAAGCACTTAATATATAAAGGTTATCATTCTTGAGCACAGCTTCATGATGTAATGCAAGAGGATAAATCAATGGCGGAAGCGAGTTCGCACTAGTGTTGGAGATGCCAATGGACTGTTCTTGAGCTGCAACCTCAGCGGATCCTTTAGTTTCACAACTACGACGGTCCAGAGCACCTCATGTTGCTTGCTCTTTCGCATTGGCACATCATACGTCACGGTATTTCTATACGGCGGCACTCCCCCATTGGCTCGTAGAAATTTGTCTCCCTTGGCAGTAAACTTCACACAACTATCGCTGCGAACAGGCTCCCACTCCAGCGATGAATCGGCCTTCGATGCAAAACTCTGCCTTATCTTTCTTCCCGTGAAGCCCAGTGCGGATGCGTAATCAGAAGGTTTCAAGTAAAGGTCGTACACACTTTTCAATCGGATGGTATTCCGCTCGGGAACAACCTCAACTCGCCAGTCCACCCCATACGTGTTCTCACCCCTTCTCAGAGCGACACTGTTGCGATCCTCCGCGGCCCACAAATACTTTCCATTCTGGGTTAAGAGTCGCACTGAGTGAACATCTTTGAAAAACTCCATGTTCTCTCAATGCTGCCTCAAAGTCAAAAATCAAACACGAACACCCAATCAGTGCCTGTGATTATCTCTAGCATGGATCAGGAAACGCTATAGAAGCAGTCGTGGCAAAAAAAGCTTGTTGAAAAACACGGATTCATTGGACTTCACAAATTTGTTCATTACGAAGACGAAGAGGAACAGCGACATGCCTTTTCAGACTATTTACTAAACACAAAATCCCATCGAAAAAATATACTAATTACATGACAAGAATTATATATCATTCACACTTTATCAGGACACGAGCTCAAAACATTCCTAACAACCCACCCAATCTACACGCACTGGCCAGCACCACGGCGCATCCAGTGCCCTCAGCGACCTATCCTCATAAGAATCAACTATCCTGAAACCTGTTCACTTAATCGTGAGTCTTCAAAACTTTCAGGTCTTCGAGGATCATTTTAATAAATTCAATCATGAGAGGACCTTTGAAGCAAGCCAATGAATCTGCTAGCAACTGACTCCACAAACCAAGTCGAATTTTTAACAACGCCTCAGCAGCTCAGAAAAATTAAACCTTGTTTGCACTATTTTGCAATATCCTTCGAGTAGAAGAAATCCATTTTAAACTACTCTGCACCAAAGCTAACATGACTCTCTCGATAGACAAGGTCACATCCGGACCAAGCCCTACTACTCAACCGACTTTCAAACGTCGACAGACCATATTCGGAAACTATAATTTTCTGGTGAGCACCTTCACAGTGAACCGCAACGTCGGTGGCCCTGGATCTCAGGACCTATCAAAAACCACGTGCATATCCAAATTTGGCAAGATATATTCTCGGGTCCTGGTCCTGTCGCTTCGAAATCGGCAGTGAAATAGGTTCACGAGAGTCAAATTGATAGCGATTGCCACAAATCCAGACGATGGATCCACGCTTCGCAGAGAAGACCAGTGCCTGCAGACACTAATTTCTGCAGATCAATGAAGCGAGGAGGTGAGAAGGGGAAGTACTGGAGGCGGTGCTTTTCCACCCTGGCAAGCTTTGACTCGAAATGGTTACCGCCAACACAGTCGGCCAAGGTTCCCCGACTCTTCCGAATCAAACAGACGTGGATTAAAAAAAACAATGTATGGTTACTGTCGGGCGCATGAATGGAGGGACCCCTGAGGAAGACCAGCGGTAAAATGATTCTCCCTGACCATTTCTTTAGTCTCACAGTCTCACTTTTCTCCACTAGATCAAACCATTACTCAGACTTCAGTGCCTGTGGAATGTGGGGTTCTAAGACTTGTTACCACTGTAACCTTTAGCATTGCAAGCCTTCTGAGACAAGTGAAGTCTCAACCACGTCCGCCCCCACGCTCTGTCTGCACTAGTGGGTACTTTGTCCTTTACTAGAAACATAGCTTCGAGAGTTTCTATTCCACCGAAAACAAAAACAAAACAAAACAAAAAGCTAGACGCGTCGAAATAGCAGCAACAACAAAGTTTAAGGAGGCAGTGAGTTCCACCTTTTTCCAGCAGCGGTAGCCAAGTCCACTGCAACTGTTTTTCTGTTGCTCGCTGCTATTGAAGACTATTCCGGTGCTGAACTTGCTGTTGCAGCTGCTGCAATTGCTCCGATTGCTTGGCTGTTCGTGGCAGTCTCGGTTGTGAATATACAACTAATGCAAACTAAGAGTATACTTTTTTAGATAAATTTTTAATGTGGGTGAAAACTCCCCTCGTGTCTTGTTTCATTGGAAGGGTTGGCCACATACTTCAATCTTTAGATCTTTAGAGACAAATTATTTTTACTTTGTAATGTTGTTATTGTTAGTTTGTTTTTCTTTTTCCCCATTTACATTTGCCACTCATGCATACAATTTGTGTTTCTTTCTAATTTTTTTCTTCTTCTTCTTCTTCTCACTAGTAAATGTTTGAATTATTATTATAATACAAGTATAACGATTATTAAGGTTGGAGTTTCTCTAAAAGAAAGTTCCAATGGAGATCCAATGGAATATTTAAAGAAGAAAACCTCTAATTAGTCCTTCTTTTAATAACATAACAATAAATAGATAAAAATATAAAATTAAATGAAGAGCAAGAATAATAATAAGTAATAATAAAACTAACTAAAAAACCAACCAACAAAAATAATATTTTTAATAGAGTAAATTAGAAAATATTTTATTTTAAAAATTTCTTTGACACTATTTGAACATGGTTCAAATTAAAATACTTAATAAACCAATATGAAGGGGGTTAAATCAAATTTTTTATCATTTTAGCAAAAAAAAAATGAATTTTCAAAGTAGATCATCAATTCGGTAGATCAATTTGCTATAAATCTAACAAAATAGTTCTAACATAAATTATATCTTATTATATTCGATTAATTCTTGCTATTTATTTAACTAAGCTTTTATCTAAACTTAATAAAGAAATACATTAAGTCTTTACAAAACAAAATCTATATGATTATTAATTGGAATTATTTAATATAACATATTAATTTAAATATAGTAATTAGATGCATATTAAAAATTAGATATGTTATCTAGAAATTATTCGTATTTCTAATATATATATATATATAATATATATAATATATATATAATATATAAATTAAATTAATTTAAATTTTATCCTAAAAATATAAATTTGAAGAAATTATCGAAATAGCTAAGAAGTTTTTGAGTTGTCTAAGCTAAAACTATTTTTTCTATAAACTAATCAATAGACTAATATAAAAATATATATATGTATAATAATAAAATGATACATGTATTTTTGTGAAGCCAAAAATCTTATAATTATGAAAATTTAGCATGAAAAGTAAAATTTAACTAATATTATAAAATAATACTTTATTATATTTTTTAATTTTTTAGTAATAAAATAATAATGTATATTTACAGTATAATGTAGTTTTAAACAAATTTGCATAAATTTTATGATAATGCCTTCTAAATTAAATACTAATTAGTAACTACGTTTGTAATTTGAATAATCAATGTATACAATACATTTACAAATGACATTCCTTAATTCATATGGCACCAAAAAAATACTATGAAAATAAAACTTTTTTTTTTACTATTATCTTTAAATTTTAAATTTTTAAATGTTTTTAAATAAATAAAATTTTGTACAGAAGAAAACATATTAATGGATTCAATAATTATTTTAATTTCCAAAGAATTAAACCAAAATAATTTAAATTGTGCTAGAATATTTTTAAAATCTGTTTTTTAAGATGTGTTGCATTGTGCTGTTTTTAAAATTTTACTAATTTTATTATTTTAAGATTTTTATTTTGTGTTCTTGTTTTAACTCTAGTTCATGTGCTTTTTGTATGTTTGATTGCATACAATTATAACAATTCAGATGTTTAATATCTTTGTAGTAATACAGATACATGATTCTCCTTTGTTTTAAGGAATAGTGTTCTTGTGAACGAATTAATGCCACATGAATAAACACCCCAAATGCCTTATCATGTTGCATGAAGAACTGTACTATTAGATGAAAGCTAGCAATAAGTTCTTAACAATCTTCAAACATCTACCTGAGGTATATCATGATAAATATTGACTTCCCAAAGACCCTTAAATTGCAACATTAGAAATACGATTTTCTATTTAGATAAAAAGAAATGGTATGACTAATATTCTATTATTTTCCCTTTTACGTTTCAACTCAGTCAAATGTATAGATCCTTAACAATAATCCAACTACGCAATTACAGAGCATACTTGGTCCAAGTGGAAAAGTATCAAACAGCAACAGTGTCCACAAGAATAATGCGTGGGGCTGAATTCTACCATACGCCACCACCACATATCATACAAGGATCAACAGTGTCAAGGATGGAGTCAATCTTCATTTCAGATAATAGCACTTTCTCCGACAAACAGTATTACCAAAACAAGTCCCCTTGGGGCAGGTTCCGAGTAACGATCAGTGGAACTTGGATACAGATTCGTTGCTAAGGATACTCATTGACAATGACGGGGCCCAGGTGATTGAAACCTCTCACGGATAACAATAAAAAAAAAACTTAACGTGTGGAAAGTTCCTGGTGGAGAAACTTCCGTGCCCAGACTTGTGTTTGGGGTATGGACTTACGACCATTACATCATGCCAACATCATGAATGGAGTACACTATGCATGACGTGTGAAGAGTTACGTTCCATGAATTACAAATGAGATGTTGCAATCTACTCCTCTGGTTGCGAAACGACATGGAACACAACAAAGAGCCTGAAATACGGCTCTTCTCTCACTAGTTTCGCAAAATCAAAACTTTAGGAATTTTAAGATACATAAAAGGAGAAGGAAATCCTAAGAGTTCGAATGGCAAGCTGGAAGGACAATCTGTTGAAATTGTTTTAGGGTTTGCTACACGCGCGTCAATTTAGTGGAATGAGTGCCAGCATCTACAAGACCCACATACGTCTGCACTAACTTCGCTCCACTGGGGTGTACTATCAAGTGCTTCACAAGCTGGAATCGCAACGCATTTGGAGCAATCACAAAAGTTGCAAGTGCAAACCAGATAAGATCCACGGATGAAAGCTTTGAGCCAAGAAAACCTTTCCACAACCTGCGATGAAGAGGAGCAACCTTCAGTTTTATGACTCAGGACTTGGCTGTTCTAGCACTCATGGCACGATCATGTTTGAGTCAAAAAACACAGACAAGCCGTTAGGTACCAGGACTAAAATTCACGACCACTGTTAAATTCAAAAGATGAACGTACCATTCAGGAAGCCGAAAAAAGGTCACGAAAAAATCTTTGATTCCAACAGTATCAAGTTGCAAAATAAGCTCTAATCCAAACAGAAAAAAGGCTCGCTGTCTCTTTCTTTCGCCAGACCACAAGACATTCCATGCTGCGATCACGAACACAACCACTACTCAGAAATAGCACAGTACACGACAAATTCCCCTCAATATTCGGGTCAATAGATGACTTCATTAACTTTCATATGTTATCAAATCACATCGAAATTCTTAAACCGATGTCTGAATGAAATAGTGGATTCAATCATGTTTTGAACCCTATGGTGAACAAAGTTTTAACTCTGATAATTGTTGAAATTAAGCGAACACTTGGCTACTCGGTTGATTATTTTGAGTGACGGCACATATGAGCGTTCTTCCTGCACACGGTGAACCTAGCAAGGGTGAACGCTAATATGTGCCGGTATAAATACACTCGGCAATTCAGCAACCACCTGAATGCATTCATACAAGCTGAATGGGCTTAATTTCTGAGTGCATCACAATAAGAATCACTCAGCGATTCGGTTACCACCTAAGGAGTGGCTTGGTAGAACAGGTTAATCATACAGTTACACATGTTACAAATGAATAATTAATGTCAAGCACAACATACCTTCTATAGCAGCTTCCTGAGAATTAGATGTGCCAAGCTTGCCGCCTGTGGATTTAAGTGCCCTAGCAATGGCTGCCGCATAAAATGGAGCTTCAGATAGGGAGCGGACTAGTGAATAGCCTGCATAAATCAGCGAAGACGTACTTTAGTGACTTCACTAGAAATTTCAACATCTCATTATTCACCGAACACGCCACCGATCTACTTCTACATTACATTACACTAAACCGCTCTGGCTAGAAGATTCTGCGGACGAAGTACAGAGACGTACCACTTACCAGTGGCCGGGTGAACCATACTGGCAGCTGCTCCAAAACCCAGCTGTCTTTGAGTTGTCACTGGTAGGCTGCCTCCCACTGGGATATATGACCACTCCTGCACAGCAGAGATATAATTACTGCCTTATCCAAAAACATTCCAGCTTGCATCAAGTCTTTTCACATAACCCTAATCCAGGCGCTCTTCAAAATCAACGATTAGAGGCTTACGGTCACAACCTACGTCGAAATGCCAGTTGAGAATCTAACCTCTTCGTGAACATGTGAAACCTTAATGCCCATCTTCTCCAAACGCTCTTGTAGCCTTTCCCTAAGGAGACTAAAGGGCATGGCTGGTCTTGCAGCAAGACATGTTTCCTGGCGGATGCATTCCGAAAGACATCATTTAGATACATGCACAAGAACTGAAAATACACAGATGTCATTTCTTTCTATCGTTGTATCTTGCTTCCTAACTTCCTTTTCAAGTTCTTTTTGCTTCAAGGTTTTGAGGTCCATGTTAGATAAAAATATCTGAAATTACAAGTGGCAACAGATTTTGTAATACTTCACGACCTATGGATCCCCGATTCTGAAATATCTTGTAACCTGAGTCCAGCGCATGTCACAAAACCTAGGAAGAAATTGAGCAGATTTCGCAATTAAAACTCGGATTGTCACAGAGTTTATTATTCCCGAATGAGCCTAGCATACCTCGAAGAAAACACGAGTTGATGAAATAGGCATTGCGTACAAAAAGGTGGGTATCTCTTCAGGGCTGATATCTCCTTTGTCTCGACTTCTATAGTCTCGATAGTCCATGAAGAGCATAAAATCAGGATTGTAAGGATAATGTTCAACCTGCATGAGGTAAGACCAAAAGAATTACAGTTATGTCTCTCAGCTGAGGAGCGGGCAAAGGAGAATTGCTTAAGTAAACTTCTCAATAAATCATGGTAACGTGATTACAATCAAATCATACAAGTTTTGAACATTCAATTCTCTTGACAGTCGGTTTCTTTCCATACACATGTCAAGAAATAATTATACTCAATAATTGAATTCCCTTACCTCCACTTCAATTCCGTAAGCAGTTTGCACACCGACTCCTGGACCTCCTGTTTCATATTTCAAGAACCTGCCAGCAGCTGCTCCAGACGCGACTGTAACAAGTCTGATCGAAACACACTACGTCAGGTTGCAATTGAGTCCAACACAAACATCACCCTGGTATTCGCCAACGACCTATCTATGAAACCATGTGAAACAATTTTTTTCTGCCACTCATTCTCTCATATCTCTATCACGTAAAAAGAGCAATAGATTCCTAAAAGATGATCAATTCCAAATGCGAATCCCGTGAACAACCGATGTTCAAAGTTTTGTACGGTTGTAAGTATAGAAGGATTCAAGAGCTGCTGTTGAAATGAAAGAAATTAAACTCGCCAACAGATATCAGCTCGGACTGACTGAACGAATAACCAAGAGAAGGAATTACCTGCTGTTGACAGTTCTCCCACTGGTGCACACGACTGTATTCAAATCTTCGTTGACTTCAAGTATCCGGTCAACTTTAGAATCTAAGTATCTTACTCCTGCCTCAGCGCACCTGCAGTACTCCAAATCAATTAAGAATCTGGCAGCCCTCTTCAAACTTTTCTATGTAGCAAATGAATAAGGTAGAGACCATAGAAAAACGCGAAATACGCACCTTCTCGAGAGCTCTTCTCTCAGAAGAGTCCGACTTACGCGACCATATGCACGCCCTATCATAATTGGCGAGTGCTCTTCAATATACATGGCTGAGTCTCTCCAAGTTTGCTCTATGCAGTCCTCGAGATCCAACGCTGCATGATGAAGTCATAAACCTCAGAAATACGAACATCTTGGGAGCAGAGAAAATCAATTTCTAGAGTCCAAATCGACATGCCCGGGCTAATTTAGAGCGTCCTGACAGCCTATTCAGTGTACTTCATTCCTCTTCTAAGTTCTAATAAATGTGTGTTGCTTAGAAGTCTCAAGAATATTACACTCTCTGTATTCAGTAAATTTCAGTGCTCCTGTGCACTCAACGCGCTATTAAATTGCAGAATTTTTCATTCTAAAGCTGGCTTAAGAAAACCATTTCTGTAACGTGACCTCGACGGAGTCGTCGATAGACGCCGACATAAAGCTTCTAATTCGTTGAAAAGATATCATACCCGCAAATTCATCAGTCCAGACACCATAGTTGTTGACGAAGGGCAGGTCAGGACCAACAAGACCTACATTCAGGCCTTGTTTGGCAGCCTCAGCCGCGAGGCACATTCCCGCAGGTCCGCAGCCTACAACCACCAAATCCAATGTCTCGCTCCCCAAAGGTTGTAGCTGCACCAACCCAAGCCCATTCTCAGCTATCATACAACCGCAACAATTCACAATGCATTCGCTGCCAAAATTTACGAAACAACTCGCTCCACAATTGAGTTATACGATATAGTGAAAATCGTCTAACGCGAGGAAAAATAGATTAAGTGCAGACAGCAGTGCCTACATTCACAGACCAATAGCAAGAAAGTCATCCAATAAAACTTAAAAATCAAAATATTTTAAAAAAATATGCACCTTCTCGGCAATCTTCGGCTGCTCACAAGACTTGGAGGCCTGCAGCTGCACGAGGTCCAGCTCTTCTCCGCCAGCCTTGATGTAATCCTCCTCATCCTCAGACACTACATCGTGAATTTGAGTAGGAACAGAAGCAGCGAAGCACACTGTCGGACACTTCGCACATTGCTTCCCGACTCGCCCCGCCGGAACCGTCCAGCTGAGGCTACGACTCGCAGTTACATCATTTCCTCTACGCAGCGGCCAATGGCGACCGGGCCGCGCAGCACAGGAAGCAAAAGCCGCAGAGGAACTCCTCACAATATCAGGTACAAAAAACGACGAAGAAGAAGTAGAAGTAGAACCAGCAGCAGCGCAATGAAGATGCGGTAGAGCGCCTGCAACTGCAGCTCCCATCACGTGCAGACGGGAAAAGTGCGGGTCATGGGCAAGCCTCGCGTTCATTTAACAATGCACATGGCCAGAGAACAATGACTCCTGTTCCACGCCCTTCAATCTCACTGAACTTGGCTGAATTTCTCTACTGCAACGAGAACGCTGGTTAAGGTTAAGAAGCACACGGCACACGAGGTCGAGGACGAGGACTAGCAGGGCAAACTGCAAGGACGGTGTCGGGGGGGGAGAGCAAAGCAAAGCAAGCTAGCAATGGTGCTGTAAAGCACAGATAGCCCTGACGCACACTGCGAAGCACGGCCCCGCGCTCACGATAATCCTTGAGAGCCAGTGAGATGATGAGGGGCTGGATCATGGTGGGCCCATGACCGTACCGTGCATCCAACTCGTCCTGTTACCGGGGCTAATGGATGAATGAATGAAGACCCCTTGACGATGTTCTCATCAATCATCGCGGGACATCGCAATCGGTAGAATCTGGAAGCAGCGCCAATTTCATCCGCGAATATTCTTTAGTTTTCACTTTAAAGCTTGCTTTTGCAATTGGGGTGAGGACAAGCAAACTTGAGTACAACTAATATTCCTAATTCAACACTACTTCGTTAAGTTAACAAAATTTCGCACTTCAAATCCAGAGTTTCCTCACTCTTCAATAAAAAAACGGTCCATACTTAGAAAATGACTTTTGAACTTCCATAATGCCATTCGTTTTCATTTTTTTGTCATTTTGGATTAAATTAGAGCAATTAAAGCATTGTCTTTGCTCAAATAATATCACAAAAAAGACATGTAGTGTAAGTACATTCAAATGTCAATATAACAAGATACATTGAGAGGTTGGTTTTAAAACAAGTTTAGCATCTATATTATGTCATAAAATTGGATATTAGAAAAAAATAAAAATAAAAAAATAAAAAAAATCATGTAAGTTTTAAATGTTTAATTAAGAATATCATGCTATATATAATTTTATTTTTCAAAAAAAATCATTGTTTGACATTGAAATATATGTATATATACACCAAACTACTATGTGCATAAAACAAAAAAGCCAAAGTAAAAAAATACAATATAATAAAGTATTAGTATTTTCGAAAAAATTAACTTTTTGTGATTGGGATTAAAAACATCAATAAATTTGGTGCAACTACTTTAATTGTTCTAATAGTTTGAGGTGCTTTTAAATTTTAAATGAATGTTATGATGAAATAAAAAAATATAAGTAAAATAAAAAATAGTAAATTTTAATCATTATAAATTTTGCATTATTATTATTACAAGTAAATAAATGATTTTCCAGAACACAATTTCTTCATAAACTTGTATCAACCATATAATTGAATGTTCTAAATACAAATGAATGATTTTATGCAAAAACAAAGGATAAAAATAGAAAGAAATAAGAACAAATAAGTTATAAAAAAATTATTAATAATATTTGTGCTGTATTCAAGATAAGAAACTTTTTGAAAACCTACAAGTTCTTCTTAGATAGACTGCAAAACAAATAATAGAAACACTGCACAAATAAACTTGTTGATAGAATTAATATGCAGATGCAAAACCAATATATATTATAAAAGTCAAGAGAGGTTTCAGAAAGATTTAAAGTTTTATATTTGAATAAAACATGCTCATTGTTTAGTTTATATTTGATTAAAACTATAAATAATTTTAATGTTTCTACAGGATTGAATGTCTATTAGAAACATACACTTAGCATTTTGGATCTAAACATTTTTAAAATTATCTATATATATATATATATATATATATATATGTGTGTGTGTGTGTGTGTATAAATGCAATAGTGAGATTTAACATTAAATTTTACTAACCACTAAAAAATAATTAAATTCATAGAAATATGTTTCTTCTTTCTTCTGTTTTAGATTTTCAAAAGTACTTAAGAACCTTGTGCAATAATACAAACATTTCTAATAAAATAATACTTCAACAATTCTTGTAATTCAATACACTAACTGAAAATAAAATATAAATTAAAATCTAAAACTATAAAATACTTGCGATTTTCTAAAAATCATGAACCAACTGTTATAAAATGTATTTGTGTAAATAAAATAAACTAAGGAGGTCTTCCCTAATTAATTAACCTGTAAGACTTTCAAATGAAATTTTCTAAACCAAAAATGTTTTAAAAGAAATCTAAACTAAAATTACTTTTCATATACTTTATACAGTGTTTAAAAAGAAAAATTAAAAAAAAATCAAGTGCACACATATTAAAAAATAAAACAAACAATCCAAACACATGTTTAAAGGAACAAATGTAGATTTTGGAATGTCACAGAAAAAATATGCACAAATGAGTATTTGTTTTAAAAAAATTCTTCCTTATTTCTAGAATTGAAACTCAATTTAATTTCAATATAAAAAAAATTTTACTATAATAAAAATTAAAATTAATTAAATAATTATATATATAAATATATATACACATTTTAAAAATAAATTGGTGAATTTTAAAGATAAAAAATATGATTTAAAACAAAGTTACTTAAATTATATATATATGTATATATAAATTAAATTATATATATATATATGTATATATATATATATATATATATATATTAGTAGTTATTATAAATGAAGAAATATTATAATTAAAAGAGCAGATATTTATTAAGTCTACCAAAATTGTAAAAAATATACTTTAAGTTGAAAAATTAATAAATTTAAATAATCTAAAGATATTACATTGAATTAAATAAAAAATAAATAAAAATATTATTATATTTTATAATTTTTTAATATCAAATTCATATTTGTAAAAAATGTGGTATTAAAAAATTATAATATATAATATTTAAATTTAATAGAATCTTGATTATATATATATATATATATATATATATATAGCAAAAAAATAAAATAAAACATTATATTTATTTAGTATAAAATATCTATTATAAATTAGTTTATTTTAATTATTTTAATTTCATTTACTTAAATTTAAAATATTAACAATTCACATTATCAATATAAACATACAACATCACAACTACTTCCACAAGGTGAATTCATAATGAATTCTTGTTGGTAGTGCTTAAATTATCTATTTTACCATTAAAACTTTTAATAATATTAGTATAAATTTATTACTATTAAGAACTTTCAAGTAACATTGAGGTGTAATTTAGACGATTAAAAGCAAAATAGCTTTGGTTTGAATGCACACAAAATTGGTGTGCCTCATTAATTGTATACAATAGGGCAGGGATCAAAAAAAAATTATGCCTTTTGGATGGTCAAAATATGCAATGTGTCACGGCCATAATCATGTAAGCTAATAATTACATATAGAAATAGGTAGAAGTAAGTAAAAATAGATAAAAGTAAGTTAATTCTATAATATTTAATATAGAAACTTCCTAGACGCTGCTTTGACTTCATAGGTGTCTTTAATTGACTTTTTGGATTAGAAACGTGGTCAACAAGTTGGCCATGTGCCACACATGTTGTTAGCTTGAAGATCAAGCTAACTATGTGGCCCACACGTAGAAAAACTTGCCTTGTAAGTCAAGGCATGTGTCCTACAAAGTCAACACATATTGGAGGTCCTATAGAACGTCGCCACGTAGCCCCTAGTTAGATAGTATATATAGAGACAAGAGTGAAGGCTTCTTCACTCTTGTCAACTCCTTTCTTGCTTCTAGTCTAGTTTCAAGGGTCTCTAGTTTTCTTGTCTTTTGGCAATAGCCATTCTAGTTTCTCTTTTCAATATACATACTTATTATTCATATTTTGTTACTTTTCTTTGAGTGAAGGCTTACTTGTCTGAACTGTTTTTTCATCGACTTCTTGTCCTTGACAGATTGACAAGAGTGTACTTACAATATCAGAGCTTTATTTTTCTTAAGTAAGAGTGGATTACTCCTTTCTCTTCACAAGGCATAAGCATATTAGAAGTTTGCGGATTACCCACTTCTAAACTGATATTGTTCTTAGTATCTTCTTTGTTATCAAGTCTTTCTTTTCTTTTGTCTTGAGCAGTATCAAACAAATTTTTCTTCTTAGTGTCATTATGGCAGAGCTTGTTGAAATAAAGAGTGCAATGGCACAAATGCAAGAACAAATGAGGGAGTTGATACTTGCGATGCATCAACTCAATTCACCAACACAAGAAAGAACAAGAATAGCAGAAAGTGGGGATATAGAGATGATCGGAGCTGCTTCAACATCTACAACAAATCACGTTCCTTCTCCAATTGTACAACACCCTATAAACACTAGAGAACCAAGAATTGCCTTATCCGAGAAATTTGATGGTACGAGATCAAAGTTTCGAGGGTTCATCAATCAAGTATAATTAGCAATTGAACTTCAATCGCAAAGCCATCCAACTCCAAGATCACAAGTCAGGTTTATTGGCACTCTACTTTCTGGTTCTGCATTATCGTGGTTTTTGTCTTTTCTAGAAAAACGAAATCCAATATTGGATAATTTGGAAGCTTTTTTGGCGGAATTTCGATCTATGTATGGTGAACACGACGCGACTCGTGTTACAACAAATAAGATCCGAATTCTACGACAAGGAAATCACTCAGTAACAATGTATGCTTCACAATTTCGACAACTTGCAATTGACATCAAGTGGGATGATGCTGCACTCATCACTCAATTTCTTTATGGATTGCAATACGAAGTAAAGAAATTGATGCTCAACTTACTTGATCCTCAAACTTTGAGTCAAGCAATCGATTTTACGGTAAAATGTGATAATCGACTTTTCGAATTTCGATCCGAGAATCATTCACGGGAACCTCAACGTTATTACTCAATGACAACATCAACATCTTTACCAAATGTACATTCGGAAGTAGGAGACATGTAAATTGACGCGATACGTTTTAAACCCCTAACTGAGCAAGAAAAGATTCGTCGTCGTCAAGAAGGATTATGTTTATATTGCGGAGAACCTAAGCACACTGCTCAACATTGTCCAAAGAAACGACGCAACTATAAAATGAGGGGTACGACGGTCAAAGAAGACAACATGTCAAAAAACAGATTTGTCATACTACAATAGAGACCGTGCAGCTGGAACCTTGTACAATTCCTAATGAAGGTCCTATCCTCTCCTCAGAACCCTCTCCTTGTTTTATAATAGACTTATATTTAGGACCTAAGAATTACAAAGCCTCTGCTTTATAAGATTCGGGAGCCTCAGCATGCTTTTTAGATGAACAATTTGTTAAAAGTCGTAAAATACCCTTTGTACAGAAACCTAAACCAATACATGTAGAAGTCATAGATGGTCGTCCCTTGTCTTCTGGAGATGTCACTCATGAAACTCATCCTATAAAAGTAACAATAGACGGTCATGATAGCAACATAGCTTTTAACATAATTAAATCCCCGTCCAATCCAGTTATTTTAGGTTTATCCTGACTAAAAAAATATAACCCTCGAATAGATTGGAATTCACGTAAACTTGACTTTTCCCAGAGCGTTATTAATAGTTCTACCAACCAAGTAAAAAATTATAAGTCTAGTATAGTAAACCCGTACTGATAGGTGCAAAAGCATTTATACACGCAGCAAAAGAAGGATCAACTTTTGCTATTTATGCTGCACCTATTCTTAAAAACGTAGAGACTTCAAGTGGCATTCCAAGTCAAT
Organism: Physcomitrium patens; assembly: GCF_059467195.1. Classification (NCBI taxonomy): domain Eukaryota; kingdom Viridiplantae; phylum Streptophyta; class Bryopsida; order Funariales; family Funariaceae; genus Physcomitrium; species Physcomitrium patens. The sequence continues at coordinate 9,886,485 of NC_143420.1, read as the reverse complement.
ATCAGGAGTATCAAGACATTTTTGAGAAAAAGAATGCAGATATTCTTCCTGAGCATCACCCATATGATTGTTCAATCGACCTCAAGGAAGGAACTCAGCCACCATTTGGACCAATTTACAGTTTATCGCAAGATGACATGGCAGAACTCAAGATATATATTGATGAGAATTTAGCAAAGAATTTCATACGCCATTCAAAATTTCCAACAGGAGCTCCAATTCTATTCGTAAAGAAAAAAGATGGATCTTTACGAATGTGTGTTGATTATCGAGGACTCAACAAGATCACAATCAAGAACAAGTATCCATTACCTTTGATATCAGGACTCCTTGACCAGTTGAATCAAGCTAAGATCTATACAAAAATAGATCTAAGAGAAGCATATAATCTAGTACGGATCAAAGAAGGAGATGAATGGAAGACTGCGTTTCGAACCAGGTATGGACATTTCGAATATAATGTCATGCCCTTTGGACTCACGAATGCACTTGCTGCTTTTCAACATCTCATGAATGATGTATTTTGAGAATTCTTAGATAATTTTGTTGATTGCTATCTAGACGATATCCTGATTTATTCTAAGAATGTCGAAGAACATGAAATACATGTTCGTCAAGTATTACAAAAACTTAGAGATGCAAGATTGTACGCCAAGATGGAAAAGTGTGTATTTCACACTACTCAAGTTGACTTTTTAGGATACATCATTTCAAATGATGATCTCATGATGGATTCTAAGAAAGTCCAAACAATCATGGATTGGAAGATTCCAAGGACGGTAAGAGATGTTCAATGTTTCTTGGGATTTGCCAATTACTATCGCATCTTCATCAAAGATTTCTCACGAGTTGCAGCTTTACTTACATGCTTGACTAGTAAAAATAAATTCCAATGGAATCAAGAAGCGGAAGCAGCATTTGAAGCCTTGAAGACATCATTTGTCTCTGCACCAGTCTTATATCGTGTTGACTTTTTCAACGCATTTTTTATGGAAACAGATGCATCAGATTTTGCCTTGGGTGCAGTTTTATCACAAATGGGAACAGATGACAAACTTCATCTGATAGCTTTTCATTCAAGAAAATTCTCAGCAGCCGAGATCAATTATGAGATCCACGATAAAGAACTTCTTGCGATCGTGGATTCCTTTCAAGAATGGCGTCATTATCTAGAAGGTGCTTCTAGTCCAGTCACTGTGTATACAGATCACAAGAACCTCGAGTATTTCATGTCAGCACGCGTGTTGAATCGTCGTCAAGCTCGTTGGAGTATGTCTTTGTCAAGATTCGAGTTCATTATCACTTATCGGCCAGGAAAACAACAAGGTTTGTCTAATGCCCTATCTAGACGTTCTTATTTTGCACCAAAAGAAGGAGATGCAGCTTTTGAGCAACAAAGAACGGTCCTCTTGAAACCGGAGCAATTTCATCTCCGAGCAATGAAATCAACATTGACTGTTGATTCAACTTTTCTCAAGCAAATCCAGTCCAGTATGTCCTCAGACCCTCTTGTTTATGATATCGAGAATAATTCTTCCAAGTCTCATGATCCTTCTAAGTTCGAGTTCAAGAATAATCTATTATATTTTGAAGGACGCCTATATGTTCCAGAAGGAGAAGCACGTTTATGTATTCTTCAAGCACGTCATGACTTTCCAACAGTAGGGCACTTTGGATATAATAAGACTTTGGAACTCATATCAAGAGATTTTTGGTGGCCACAAATGTGGAAGTCAGTCAAAGACTTAGTACAATCATGTGATATTTGTTCAAGATCATAAATTCTTCATCATCGACTTTACGGACTTCTTCAGCCATTACCTATACCAGAACAACCATGGTCTTCTGTTTCTATGGATTTCATCACAGATCTTCCAAGCTCAAGATCTTATGATTCTATATTTGTGATAGTAGATCGTTTTACCAAGATGGCACATTTTGTGCCATGTACAAAATCTATCATAGGTGAAGAAACAGCTAAGCTTTTCATTGATAATATCTATCGCTATCATGGATTACCTAAAGATATCATATCAGATAGGGGAACTCAATTTGTGTCAAGATTTTGGAGGACCCTTTTCAAGATTTTAAAAGTGGACATAAAGCTATCTTCGGCTTTCCATCCTAAAACTGATGGACAAATAGAGCGCGTAAACCAAGTCTTGGAGCAATATTTAAGGTGTACTATCAACTACCAACAAGATGATTGGACAACCTTTCTGCCATTGGCAGAGTTTGCTTATAATAATACAGTACATTCTTCCACGCAACAAACACCTTTCTTTGCCAATTATGCCTATCATCCATGATACTTTTGATTTTTTAAAAGTTGATAATCCTGCAGCAGAAGATATGGCAAATCGGTTGTCAGAGTTACATGCAATAATGAAGGCACAGTTGAAGAAAGCTCAAGAACGACAAAAGATAAATGCAGATGTATATCGTAAAGAGCAACCACAACTCAACGTGGGTGATAAGGTATGGCTACTTCGTCGCAATATCAAGACTACTCGACCTTGTGACAAGTTGGACTATCATAGGCTTGGCCCCTTTTCTGTTTCTGAACAGATCAACCCAGTTGCATATCGGTTACATCTACCGGAGTCAATGAAGATCCATCCTGTATTCCACGTGTCTCTTCTTGACCATATAAGACAGTGGATATACAAGGAAGAAGACAAATGCCACCGCCTCCTATAGAAGTAGATAATAATGAAGAATTTGAGGTGGAAGAGATATTAGACTCAAGGCGGCACCAAAATAAGCTGGAATATCTTGTTCATTGGCGCGGATATGATATTAGTGAACGCACATGGGAGCCATCCAGAAATCTAGCAAATGCATCAGTTAAAGTCAAAGTTTTTCATCAACGACATCCATCAAAACCAAGATGAAAATCTCTCTTATAAAAGAGACAAGATTGAGGCAAGATAACATTCAATTTCCTATCCTTGTTTGTAACTTCTTTGCATTTGTGACGCTAATTAGATGGAGAGTCAACAACCAGCGAATTAAACTCAAGAACCTTCGTTTGCTGACCTGCCGGACGAGACATTACGATTGTCACAACCTTCAAGACGATGCAATCGAGATGAAGATCTTCAAGAACGACATATTCTTCCTCGAATAGATGGTGAGATACAGCGCATTTGGTATTACGATTTGGGAAGGGACTCTCGATGTTTGGTGATTTTGCTAGAGGTAGGAACTACTCCTGATGGTGTTTCGAATATTCTATTCGAAGGAAGTTACGAAGGCCTCAACAATGATCAAATAACTGGGTGGTTTTGTCGCCCTGGTATGGGACACTACCGATGGTTGAGAGGCCCTATCAATCATCTTCGAAGAGAACAGAGATCAGAGTATGTGGCGAATATAATTCGTCGCATCATAGATTTCCTCAACATATGATGACCGCTCCTCGTGGAACTCGTCTCTAGAAGGGGGGGTAATGTCACGGCCATAATCATATAAGCTAATAATTACATATAGAAATAGGTAGAAGTAAGTAAAAATAGATAAAAGTAAGTTAATTCTATAATATTTAATATAGAAACTTCCTAGACGCTGCTTTGACTTCATAGGTGTCTTTAATTGACTTTTTGGATTAGAAACGTGGTCAACAAGTTGGCCATGTGCCACACATGTTGTTAGCTTGAAGATCAAGCTAACTATGTGGCCCACACGTAGAAAAACTTGCCTTGTAAGTCAAGGCATGTGTCCTACAAAGTCAACACATATTGGAGGTCCTATAGAACGTCGCCACGTAGCCCCTAGTTAGATAGTATATATAGAGACAAGAGTGAAGGCTTCTTCACTCTTGTCAACTCCTTTCTTGCTTCTAGTCTAGTTTCAAGGGTCTCTAGTTTTCTTGTCTTTTGGCAATAGCCATTCTAGTTTCTCTTTTCAATATACATACTTATTATTCATATTTTGTTACTTTTCTTTTAGTGAAGGCTTACTTGTCTGAACTGTTTTTTCATCGAGTTCTTGTCCTTGACACAATGACAATCACAACCATAAACCTTCAATAAATATGGCAAAGCATTCTATTTGTTGGCAACCCTTTGGAAGTTAAAAAAAGATTTTTAAAAGGTTTGTCTTAATAGATGTCTTTTTACATGAGAGATTGGTAGTTTTGTAGCATAAATCTATATTATTAATGACCATCATCAAGACTTACTATAATGCCACTATACAAGTTTGCTACAAGTAATTGAAGGGTTGTTTTTCTATATACACTCTTATGGATGAATAAAAAAGAACAAATGAGAATATCCAATATATGTCATGTTGGCAACTATGTTATGTATTTATTCTTTGTTTATCCACTGTCCATGAATATGATGATAAAATTTCATAGTGTGATACTTTTAAGTTGTAAATATAAGTCAAATTTCTTTAGAATATTATTTTAAGCATTTTAAGTTAGATAAAGTTGAATTTAATATTCAATTCTTATTTTTTATTCTTAATCAAGAATAAGTCAAAAATTACAATTAAAAGTTGGTGCAAGTCCATGGTCTCTTTGATGTTAATGCAATACCTAAGGTGATTCTTACATACTATAATTTGGCATTAGTTTTTGCAATTACAACTATCTTTTTTAGGCTCAATATTTTTTATATTTTTAGCACATAAAAAAAGAAAACAAATCCTTGCAAAATTTAGAAAATAGTTCAAATCAAATGACATGTGGCATGAATTCTTGCATGCATAGACTACCTTGTATTGCTAGGAAAATATCTCATAATTTAAAGCTAAATGGCAAAAGTTACAAGGTAGCTTTGGCAACATGCATGTCGCCACATTTTATTTGGAAAAGATGTGGTTATTTCATAATGAAAAGTTAGTTGCAACATAAACCCAAACAAGTTCATACTTTGACAACATCTCAATATCAATTATTGAAGTAGCATACTTTGTATAAAAAATTTACTATAAGTATTTATTCCATGATTTGTAAGGAATGCAATAGCAAATGGCTTAAGAAATTGAACATCAAATTAAAGAGTATATATCTGCTATTAATAGTCAAAGAATATATATATATATATATATATATATATATACCACATGTGCATGCTAATGAATGCAAACCTTATGGATTTAGTCTTGTTGTTTGTTTTCAACAAAACTAAATAGCAATAAGTTTGCTTGAGAAGTGTCTTATGACAATTCATTTTGTCTAGGGATAGACTTATTAAGCATTTATTAGCTAAAAAAATTAAAAGGAAAATCCCTTACAATTAAACACATCAACCAACATTAGATCTTAAAGATTGTTTAAGCTTGATAAGACGATTAGTGACAATGTATAGCCTACATGTTGCACTCCAACAATACTTGTATGCTATGAAAGAAATTCATGTGTGTTGGATCCTTGCCCAACAAGGTATAGAGAAAAAAATATAATATAGACCAAAATAATACCCTATTTGTTATGTATGTTGTCTTTGAAATTTAAAGGTTAGATGCATGGGACATAGAAGAAGAGGAAAAAATCAACATTACACAATCCATTAACAATTTAATGCACCACAAAGCACCAACAATACTACAATATTTTCTAGGTAATATGGTTTGTTTCCAATAGCCCATTACTTCTTGTTGAAACCTCTTTTTAGCAAAGACATGGTGAGACTATATTACTGAGCATTTTATAGAAATAATTTGTTATAAATATGATAGTACGACCAAACTTGGAACTAAATAAAGTGGACTATGGGAGCAAAGAGATGATTGAAATTATAGACCATTCTAAAGGCAATAAAATGCATTTTTTATAACTCCATGTACATAGTAGAATTATTATATACATAGTAGAATTATTGTGTACATAATAGAATTATTGTGTACATAGTAGAATTATGGTGGTAGTCATATACTTGGTGGAAATAAAAATTATATATATATATATATATATATATATAATTTTTATGACAATCAATAGATATTTTAAAATTATTATTACAATTTAGAATGTCAAATTAAATTTTGAATAGACATGATTAGTTATATATTAATTTTTTGGTAATTTTTTATTTTAAAATATAGTAAATGTAATAAGAATAAAAATTAATGCAATTGATTTTTTTTTAAATTAATTTGATTTTCAGTTTTTTTAGATTGCAAACTAAAAATAAAAATATGTTTTTTTCTATGCTAGGTGCTACTTAATTATTTTAAAATCAACAAGTTATTTTGAGTAATTTTTTATATTTAGGGATTTCCATGCTATTTGTACCAATTTAAGAAACAATACACGTGTTTTCTAGTTGTAGATAATATACATATATTTATATCTATATATGTAATTTTTAAATTTTTAATTCAATTTTATAAAATTAAATTGAAATTTTTATTTATATAATTTTTTCAAGATTATGAAGTAATATATTACAATACTTAGTTTACTTTCTTCACTTGAGTAGTTTAATAATATGTTTAAAAAAGTGTAATTTGAGGTCAAAATTGAACATAGATGAAGTTACAGTTAAGGCTATGAATTATTTTTTAGATATTATATATATATATATATATATATATATATAATCATTCGTTAAAATATCTGGTGTCTTTTAATAGAAACATTAGTTTAGTTTTTCCATTTTTACACATCTGCCTCTGCATACACATTTAAATCTTAAATAAAACTGTAGTTCTAAAAAAAAATCTAATTGTACCTCCCTGGAGCGTATTTTGTGTGCATCTTCTTCTCTGAATGCAAGAGGAAAAATATATGCATTTACAAAGACTAGTTGCCTACAAGAGTTGAATTGGTCAACAATAATAAAACAAAAAAAAAAATAAAGCATTTGCCACATTTACTAGGATGTGTAAAAATAAAACATCATTCAACCATTACAAATGTACACTAAAATGTTCTATAATTTATGTTACCATTGAAGGAGTGTTATCAGTTATCATTCAATGGAAAAGATGCAATATTGCTACATTGTACACACAAATCATATAAATGAAACCAACAGCAAGGTTGTCTTCTTGTCTGTTGTGACCAGCATCAATTTTATTTGCTTTCTTTGAATTTTCGGACGGTTTCTTCGAAGGATTGCTGCCACTGTGTGGTGCCGGCAGGAATTGGGTGTTGTTTCGGATGTTTCGCATGTGGGTGGAGCTACTCTGTGAGTGTGTCTCGATTTGTTTACAGCAGAGGAAAAGGGGGAAGAGTAGGAATTCAGTGTCGACCTCGGTGACCCCTCCCCTGGAAGTGTTGCTGATTGATGTGGCACTGAGAGAGGTGCGCATTGGGGTGGTTGTCAGGGGGAGAAACACGGCAGGATTCGTAAGCTTTTTGGGGGTGGGGGGGGGATTTGGTGCTGTTCGGGTGAACCTGGGTTTCGATGTAATTTTGTGTTGGTAGTGGGGAAATTCGCCTGTCGTGTGACTTTGTGCGGTTGTCTGGAACAGGATTAGGGTTCAGGGTTTAGGGTTGTGAGGGGGAGCGTGGAGTGGCCTTATGGGCTCAGCGGGCAGTGTGACTGCGAGGTGCGTTTAGCGAAAGTGAGGCTGATTTTGCAAAAGGGAGCGAGAGTGAATTTGCGGGGCTACACTTTTCAGAAAATCCTGGCGTGCTCACGGTCACGGGACCTGTAAGCGGTCATGGGGTACCTTATCCTATGTGTGTGGTATTTGGTATCTTATCCATGTAAAGAGGAAAATTGCAAGCAACAAACTTTCTTCTTCTTCTCCTTTTCTTCTGTCTTTATTTCCATGCTTATTTTGATGGATGCGATTTTTTTTTTCCATACTTTGAAAAGCCAAAATCAAAACATGAAAAACATGGTACTTAGAAATTTATATTATTTCTTTAATTAAGGGAAAAAGGTTTTATCTTTGCAGCATAATAATACCACATGAGCATGCACAAAACAAAGTTGTTCACAAACAATGTGTCACAGAAATATTGGATTACTGTAGAGGAAAATAAGTGTTGAACAATTTTGATGCCACAATAAGTAATGCACATGAATGTGAGATATGCATAGAAATTAGAATAAAACAAATGTAGTTTTTGATACAATAAGGCTTCGAAAATGCTACAAGAGGAGTACTGGAATATTGTGTCACAAATATTTTGCAACTGGTTCACTGAGGGATGGGCATGTACACCAAAGTTACATCAATAATTTGGAGGCATAAAGATAGATTGGTTTAGCGAAAAAAAGTATAATACAATCTTCGAAATTTCAATTGATCAAAGGTTCGCTCAAACCAAAACAAAGTAAGGTTAATTTGTAGGTATTAGAAGAATATTAATATGTTTATGTATATATATATATATATATATATATATACTGCTTCATAATCTAAAACAGAAAAGAATCAACCTTAGTTATATTTTGTGACTATCTTTTGCTCAGCAGAAAAAATAAGATTCAAAAGTGACCAGTGTTGAGCATAAATTGCTTAGGTAATATATTGATCACAAAAATATTAATCTACTCACTACTTTGTCACATCGAGATTGAAAAAATTAAGATGATATTCGACAAATAACATGATTTTTCATTTCAAATCAAAAAGATATTTCTTGATTTCTTGCACATTGAATAAATCTTACATATAAGCACTTTAATCTTCCTATTATAACAATTATTGGTATAATTTTTTTTTTCAGTTGAAATATTTATTTTATTAATAATTTGTATATACTGAAATTCTTTTAGCATTATTAAGAGTAGGCTACAGTTATGTTTTACTCTTATTTTTTTAATAAATGGTTGCTAAATTAGATAAAGAAAAAAATCCTAATATGTATTTTTTTTTCAGAAATTTATATTTTTACATTAGAGAATCTTATTTTAGTTTATTTCCTAAATAAATTGTTCATTTTATATTCAATGTTATCTTGGTCTAATTATCTCTATTTATTAAATGATATTTTTTATTATACCTGATTCACTTAAATAAATAAAAAATAGATAACATGATTTAAAAGATTATATATATATATATATATATATATACACACACACACACATACATATATATATATATATATATATTTACACTGAACTTAAGAAAATAAAACATTTTGCAAGCCAAAACATATTTAGTCATAAACATTTTTATGAATAAATCCATCATTATCGAATTTTGGTGCATGTATAAATAATGTTATTAAAAATATTGTAGTTTATATGAACAATTGAATTGTAAGAAATGCTCAATTAATAATGAAAAAATTATATTATAATGGTAAAATTCCAACATAATTCGCTTCAGTGCAATTGCAAACTTGTGGCAAAATAATTCAAATTGAAAAGTTAAGAATTTCGGTTCATAATTTCTAATAGATTTGAATTTGGAACATATTTTGAAAAATTTGCAAACGTTTAATGCGCAAATAAATTCACATTTAGATTTTATAACATTTTTTCTTTACAGAATTACATAGATTCAATTATCGTAGATTAACCTTATGGCACAAAATTTTATTCAATTAACAAACTTCAAGGATAATTATAAAATTTGGTCAGTTGACATTTTCAAGAAAAGACACCAACTGTTCATTAGATATATATATATATATATCTATATCTATATTTAATTCACTATTTATAGGGCTTATACTTTACCCTGTTTAATGTTGGACATAAGAATATATTAAACTAAACAAAAAATATATAGGTAATTTATGGGTTTTTAAAAACAATTCTAACAATTTTTTGTTACTTCAATTCAATATAATTGTGTTGTCTAGTTTATGAAACATGAAAAAAAATCTCTTATTATGCTATTTCTTCTATCAACTTTGATGCTACAAAATGACCCACAAATGTATTGTTTTTTTATCTTAATGATTTTATTGTTAGAATTAATAAACTACAAAACAAATCACTCAAAATTTATATAGAGTTGATTTTACTATTATTTTTTGTATCATTAACATTTAGGTTGAGCTAATTTTTAATAATATCTTCAAAATGTTACTATTTTATGTTTGTACCAAGAAAACAGCAACATTTTAATTTAAATTATCTTGGCATTTGACTATTAGTGTCATTATTTTCTTTTTCTAATTTCTTTTCTAGCAACTGATCTTTTTTGAAATAATACAATTCAAAATCCTAAGTAATTATTTTTAAATTTTGAATATCTTAAATAGTACAAAGATGTGGAAGATATCATAAGCATGAAGTTTTTGTAGCTAAAGATAAATTTAGAAATTATTTTATAATAGTTTTTTGTTCTAAAATATCTCAAATTGTGGAATAATATAATATTATTTTTTAAATATTAATTTAAAAATATTTGGTTGAGTATTACGTAATCTCAAATGCCACAAACATTATGTCTATATCTAAGTTTTTATGTAGCACATACCAAAAACATATTAAAATAATGACAATAAAATTTAGGAGATTACATATTTTATTAATTTATTTTGAATGATTTGTTTTGTTTCCTCACACTTTCAAATATGGTAGCACATATTCTTCATATTATGTTATCAACTTATATGTTTTTTAATTAATCTTAAAAAAAGAATAAATTTATTTTTTAAAAAATATATTAATATGTTCAATTCTTTTATTCAATTAATAAATTTATAGGTTTTTTCAAAAAAAAAAAAAAAAAAAAAAAAGTTATTAAAACCACTGAATGGACATATTTCTTTTATTGTGTAAACACATCTCCCATGATAAACACCCTTGCATACACGGAATTCAACTTATTCTTACACTGAAAAGTATTAGAATAAATTTACAACAAAAGTTTTGTGAGCAAAGGTTTACAGAAGTTTGTTGATTTTCTTTTTGTCTTTCTTTATTTTTCTTATCCTTTTTTAAAAAAAATTAAGTTTAAAAAAAATATATAATATGTTTTACGTGATTTGTTCATTCACTTCTCAAAAACACTTTTTAAATTGATTTAGAAAAAAATTTATTGTAAATCTCTTCTAAATATTTTTATTATAAACTAGATTTTCAATGAATGTATCTAAGGATGTGTGGCACGTGGGAGTGCCCAAGTAATATAAGGGAGGTGTCTACCTAATGGTTCTACAAATTTTTTTTTTTATATTAAAGCCTTCAATTTTTATATACCTATTAAAGACATAACTTAGACTTTAAAATAATAATATTTGGAATTTATGGAATTAATAAATAATTAAAAATAATATCAAAACTAAAATAATTTATTATAAATATTTATGATTTGATTACTTATTCAACAAAATATCTAATTTACTTTAATTTTTAATTTAACGTCTATAAAGATAAATCCAATCTAAGTATTTTAAAATTATACTATATTTTAAATATTATTTAATTTTTAAGATTTAAAAATTCTAAGGTATTACAACTCTTCGATTTAAAAATTTTGAAATTTCATTTTTTAAATATAAAAATTTAAAATATTATGAATTTAAATTTTGGAACTTTAAATAAATCATATAAGGATTAAAATATCTATAGAAGACTTAATTAGGTTTTTAAGGCTATTAAAAGTATTTGAAATCACTTTTTGTGTATGGATAAAGAATTATATGTTAAAGAATATTCTATTAAAAAACAAAAAGGTACCTAAAAGAGTATCATTAATCTAATTATTTATATATTAAATAATATAAATGATATGAATACTTATTAAATGCTTTGTTACATAATACACCTACAAGTAATTCCATATATAGTTAATTGTACTTAAATCTCAAATTTATGTTTAATTATTATTTAAATTTAAAAATATAATTAATTTCAAATTATTACTTTGTAGCTTTAAGTTCAACTTTACTAACTTGTAGTAAAATAACATAGTATCAAATGTATTTTTATCATATGTTCATGTTTTTTTTATTTCTAAAAAAGTTTTGTTTTATAATTAAAAGTTCTATCTTAGACTTGAGAATTTTTAACATGTTACATCTATACAAAGCAAATTGGAACTCATAGTTTTATAAGAAATCAATAGTATTTTTTTAAATAGATGTATTTAACTATCTGCAAATTATGAAAACTTAGCTTATAGCAATAATTGAATTCTTTCATCTTTTTCATGATTCAAGTTGTAAATTATTTTAAAATTAGACTTTTAAAATTACCTTTATCTTTAATTTGAATATAAATAATAAAATTTTAATTAATTTTGAGGCGTACTAAATTATGTGATTATTTTTTATAACTTAAAACTATATCAAATTTCAATTTAGTACAATATCTTTTGAAATAGTTGTGATACTTTCTATGCTTTTGTACATATTTTGGTTATATTTTCTACCAACAAAACCTTTTTTTACATAATAAAATATAATACTTTAGTCAAATCAATTAAAATAATAATGTTTAAACTTCTGATATTATACATATATAATTATAATAATAACTTTTTAATTGTTTAGATAGGTATAATTTAAAGTAGTAATTGTGTTATTGTAATGAAATTGAAATAGATCGAAACAAGAAGATTTTAATGTGATCAAAAAATACAGAACTACGTTGATAGAGTGAAATATAATTAACACATTTTTTGAAATAAACCAAAAGGAAAAACTAATCATTAATAGTAGTATTAAGATATTTCTCATTCTTTAAAAAATTATTGTTATTCACTACCAAATGAATATCATTATCACAGCATTTCTGGGCAGTTCAAATATTTATTAAACTGATTATAATTTATTAATACCATTATACTAATACATAGTCAATATATTTAAAAATTGTGTAAAAATTGTGTTTAAAAAGATTCTGAAATTTTTTATCAACTACTAAATATTAGTTAGTATAATATAAAGATACTTTGTTTAAAGTTAATACACTTTAATAATTATGTAATATATAATTAAACATACATCCTAAGACATGTTTTATTTGTATTTTTAATATGAAGTAAATTTAGAATTTTATTGGATAAGAACATATATATATATATATATATATATATAAACGTTTATATTTGTGATTTTTTTGAAAAAAAGTGAAATTTCATAAGATAATTTTAAACAACTGTCATAAAGTTTTATATTGTTGTATGTATAACATTTGTTGTATGAATGTAACATAAGAGATTCTTTAACATCTTTTCATCTTTACAAAGTTTTCAATTCATATAGTTAAATATATATATATATGTTTTTTTTTCATATACACACATAATAATATAAAAGACTAATAATTTATTTAATATTTTTGAATTTTTCTTTAAATAATTATTGTATAAGAAGTTGATTCTAAAAATTGATTGGTGTGTAAATTGGTGTTATTTTTTATTTTATTTCTAATGTACTTATTGATAAACATCGAATAATATTTGAAATTTTATCAAATACCAAATTTATACAGATTGAAAAGAATGAGCAATGAATGAATAAAAGAAATGATTTTGACATAGCAAAATGTGACCCAACAAACTTAAATCCCTGTATCTAGTTGCTTTTGAGATACATTCATGGATTTCAATTATGAATATATTAAAATCCTGATCTACAACAACTTAAATGGCCTTCATTTTTGTTTACTTATTAATTTTTCATTCTCCCTTTCTTTCTGTTTGGTTTACACTCTAAATTCTGCCATATTGAATCTCATTTGCTGATTGAAACATGACACATTTTTTTGGATCTTGTCACACAACCTCTTTAAACTTGAGTTTTAGATTTAGTTCCAGTTGTTTGTTTTTGTTCTTAATTAAATTTTGTATCCTTCATAATATACCAAATCATCCCCCTTGTATTGCATTCCCTCACTAAAAGCATTTTCACTTCTAATTGATTTGGTTTAGCAGTTGTAAGTTACAAGTTTTTTCAACCCCTATATCAAAAATACCAAACCCACCAAATTCTTTCACGGCCTATTCAACAACTCCATCCTTGACCTTTAATAAAACACATGAAACAATGACTTTTTCCATCATGCAATATATCACTAAATTAGGTCATATATTCCTCCAAACATGCAACTTTTTTTTTTTCATTCCTCACAATCTATAAATGCATATACATCCTTTCCAATACTCATAAGATTGAAGTTGAAGAACAGGTAATATAAACATACAAAAAGAATAACTTTAGTTTGATTAGTTTTGCAAAAAACAGAAAAGCAAACTTATACATCAATATGGAAGGTAAGATATATTTACATCTCATAAAAGCAACACTTATTGCTTTTGTCCTACACACAAAATAGATACACTGTTTAACACACATTGTGATCATGTGTCATTGGAAGTCAAGCTTATAAATCAATGGGCATATCTCTTCAACAAACTTCAGTAAAGTCAATCCGTTGCCAACCCTCAATTCTAACCACACCATCTTTAGAGCAAACCTACCCACTTAATTCATTAGTTAATTTCTTCAATAGGAATAATAATTAGTTCCACTCATTCTAGACTCATGCATGAAACCATTCAAACCAAACACTACAACATTCTCAGCTCAACACTAAAATCACATGGGGATAAATTATATCTACCATGTATTACATTCTCATAGAGTTTAATAAAACGTTGTGGTGTAGACCTTGGCAAAGGATTAGAAATACCCCTAAATATACTAATTTAACTAATTAACAAATTTAGCAATAAGTGGACAGCCCAAAAGCCTCAATGGTATTGAGACTCGTGGCCGCCTCAGCTCAACCCAACCTGGCCCTGTATGGGCCATCTACACACGTTTCATAACACAACTGGGTCACTGAAACAGGCGTGGTAGTGAGCTTGTGAGGGTGAATTTATTCAAATGCTAATGTGGGTATTTAAATCCGCTCGTGAATTAGATTAATAGAAAATGGGCAACACAACCCACTTTTATAATTTGTTTAATTGCAACAGGGTTCCGAAACCCACTTCGAAATTTTGTTGATCAAAAACTACATTTTTATCTTGTTTTGAGCGAGAGACTGCGGTGCGAAGCGCGTGGTGAGAATCTGCGATGCCGTTGTGCGCTGTCACTGGCATGAATCAACTGTGCAGCGCACAAGTCAATTAGTACCAAAAGAATCGTGTTACCGACTGAAAATGGAGCGTGTTTTTTTTGCCGAGGTCTACCGGAAAAGTGTGCAGCGGCAGCACTCATCCTCTCTGGCACGAGCTGATCTAAACAGTAGTGTTAATTAAGCTGATTACTGCACAAGGTGGATTGTGGGACTGGTGTTAATTTTGCGCATCTGCTGTCAGAAATTGTCGCCGATGTTGCTGATGGGGTAATTCGTCGTGGGGGGTAACCGATTTTAGAATCTCGGCGTGTGGATTCTCACCAACTTCCGAGTTGGTACTCGAGGATTTTGCGAGTCGTCCGACTTGCAAGTCGAACCAGGACTTGCTGCACGTGATTTCGGTGAAGACTAGGCCCGCCACCATCGCAGAGTTTGTGTTTGTGTTGCAGCGGGATTCTGTTTGGGCGTAAGCAAATGAATGAACTTCGTCACAGTCTCTTATTCCGCCCGCTCCTCGCTCGTGTTGCAACTTATTCAACGCTGCAACCCGCCTCCGTTATTTGTGCGAGCCAGCGGGCAAGTTGACGAACCGCTAGACTCGCCCAGATTGACCTTCTCTCCGGGCAAATATGATAATGTTTTAAATAATCAAGTTGGTTTGCGGGCAGCAGGTCTTCATTTCGAGACTTCTGCGAAGTCCGGGGGAAGGACGGAATCCCTCAACTCCTTCGTGCTCCTTCCCTCTGCCTGTCTTGCACTGTGTGCGCGCGAAATCATGTCTGTTTAGGGCGTTTTTTTTATTTTTATTTTTTATTTATTTTCCATCTTCGAGAACTGCTGGGCGTGGATAGTCACCTTTTCGCGACAGTTCGGTTTTGCTTTCTCTTGCGTTCATCGTTGAGCCACCATCATCGCGACTTTAAGCAAAGCTTTGTAACTAAGCAAGAAGTGTGAAGTTTTGAGTGCGACGGTTTTGAGGAGCCTGAAAGAAGTGTTCAGGCTGAAGAGTGTTTGTATTGACTTATTGTGCGGATTTTGCGGATTCCGGTTTGGAGCATTGGCCGGAACAGCGGATGCTGAACTTCAGGAATTCGCAATGCAGATTTGAGAGTTTTTTCTAAAGAGATTCTAGGCTCTCTTCCGGAGTCTTCAGCGATTCGTTTTGTGAAGCGGGCTTGAGCAGGCGGGTTTGAGATTGTTTTGTAGTAGCGCCTGGTTTCGGCAGCTATGGCGGGTTCGTGGCGAGGTTCGACGTTGCTGCTACTTCTGGTCTGCTCAGTGTTGCAGTTAGCTGCAAGTGCTGGTAACTATTCAAACTCCCTGGTTGAGAGGTTGCTGAGGGAACACGGAACATGTGGTTATCAATTGGGGAAAGAGTGACAGGATGATCACATAAAGCTTCAAAATGGAAGTAGATTTGGTCAAACACCATGCATCTTTCCGATATACTTTCATGAGCATGCACCGACAGATTTCGTGAAAGCACATGAATGAAGTCGAAGTCGTTCATGTGTAGAAGTTTTGCGATCCAGCATTTTTCGTATACAGAAAAGTTCTGAAAAGCCTTTCACCTCTGTGAACGAGTTTCTCTGAGTTCCGAGGTTTTTCTACTCGATTTGAGTGCATGAGGCAGGCATTTGTTTTCTAGAATAAGTACACGAATTCCAGGCTTCGAGAGGGTTTGGATTGTCATCCTGTGAGTGCTCGGAAAGCCAAACTACACGGTGCTTACCTGAAGTTTTCTGATTTCCACATGGCCAGCAGCTGCTCTGATGGCTCAGAGGATACTAAGTTAATGTTTTGGTGTCACCTCATGTGTGAGCTCTTATGCTTTTTGCCTAAAAAGATGTACGTGTTCATGAATACTCCACTTTTTGCCACTTTCAGAGACTAGCGCAAACTACCAACAGGAGGTACTGAGAGCCTTCGACAAAGGACTTCGTCGCAGAGGTCTACTTCAGGCTGGTGGTGGTGAGTTCATACTCGAAAAGTGTCGGTGTGATCTTCTCTTGAATTCTAAGAGCTTTTGGGTATTGTGTGTTATCTTTCGACCTGACGTGTGGTTAGATTCGAAGTCGGAAAGAGTAGGATGCTTATCACCAGTTGTTGTTGTTTTTTTTTTTTTTTTTTTTTTTTGTTTTTTGTTTCTCGTATTCATCTTCATCTTCATCTTCTTCTAGTTGTTTATCAGAAATGTTACTTCGATTTTAACATAATCGCTGCACTGCTTGTCTCAGTTCCTGCCACCCCCCCTGTTTCTTCTACCGTTCCACCTGTTTCTGCTACTCGTCCCCCTGTTTCTGCTACTCTTCCCCCTGTTTCTGCTGCCGCTCCTCCGAAGGCTGCTGGTCCAGCTCCAGCTCCAGCTCCAGCTGCCCCACCTGCACTTCCCCCACGTGCTCCACCCACACCAGGTTTGCTTGCCAATCTCTTTTTCATTGCCTTCATTTGGATATGGCTGAAATTTATCCATTCGGGAGCGAGAACAAGACATTTGAACCATCAAAGTAACCACCGCAGTGATGTAATGTAGCGTATTTCTATTCATGCTGGCATCCTTCTTGATGCAAAATGATGCCTGGAATAATTCGTGAGTGCGTTTGTTGTTAATTCTGAACAGTGCGGACATATCTCATGTGGATCGGTATTGGAGCGTTCTGCCTAGTCTTACTGTCTGTCATCATTTTCTGCCTCTGCCGCAAATTCGGAGACCAGAAGATTCGTGGAGCTCAGAGGTTGCCGCCTTTGCCTCGTTACCACTAAGCCAGAAAAACTAAACTGACGAGGCTGTATAACGCTACTGCAACACGGGATGATGATGAAACTTCATTCAAAGAGACTGGCGGCTGTTTATTCAAAGCTTGATTGGCGCCGAGGGAATGTACTAAAGCGAGGAATGGACTGTATAAGACTGATTTGGGTTGTGGCTTATTAATTCCTCCCACTTGTTTCTTTCAAGTGTAATTTCGTGAAGGCTAAGAAATGCGGAAGAAAGGCTGCACTGTACTGTATTAGGTTCATATGGGAGAATTTGATCTTGAGTTATTCTTGGTTACGAGCATGTGAACGAAGATCCATTTTTGTGCAAAATGCCTCCATCCTAAAACTTCTATGTGCATCAGCTGTATTTTCCGATATTTTCCGAGTAGTACCAATTTAGTAATTGCGAAAAGTTCAAATCTTTGCTTTCTGTTGAAAATGATATTTTCCTAGTAGTACCAATTTCCTGATTGCGAAAAGTTCAAATCCTTGCTGTTGAGAATGTTCAGAAAGACACAAGAGTAGTAGGAAGTAATACACACACAAGAGTAGTAGTAAGTAATACACACAAGAGGGTTTCTAAAGAGAGAGCTTCACACATAAAAATCACTTGATTTGGTTGATTTGGTTGATTATGTTGAAGAGAAGGAGAGAGGATAAACAGTTCTTCTCCACTACATTCAAAATACTATAGCTATGGTATTTATTGTAGACTATAATAAATATCATGGAGTGCACAGGTTACATTTAATGCTCTCAACACTCCTCTTCACTCATTATAATATTTACATAATATAAAATTTGTATAGAATTATGATTTATATTTTTCTATAATCTCGCAAGATCAATAATTGTTGCCTCATTAAAACCTTATCTAGGAAAATCTTACTGTATTTAAGGACAAAACCATAGATGAAGGAAAAAGAATACAACAATATTTTCCTTAATTATTTAAAGAACTCATCAACTTTCTTATTCAAGAAAAGCAAGTCGTTGCATACCAATACCATAAGTAAGTCGTCGATGGTTGTACAATGGGAGAACTTTGGTGAAGAGATCAGCAAGGTTAGTTGCAGATTCAATTTTCTTAATTATAAGTGCTCGATCAGTAATTAAGTCATGGATATAACTAAAATACTTTGGATCAATTTGCTTTGTCATGTCCCCTGTAATGAAACCAACTTGCATCTATGCAATACAAGCACTATTATCTTCATGCAAGATAGTTGGAAAATCATCATATGAAAATCTATAGATTGTTTGAATGAATTTATCAATTGATCGCAACCAAATACATTCTAGAGATACTTCATGTAAGACAATAATTTCTACATGGTTGGATGAAGTTGTAGTTATTGTTTGTTTCAGTGATTTCCATGATATTGCAGCTCCATGTTTTAAAAATACATATCAAGTTTAAGATTTAGCTATTGCAATATTAGATTTATATCCTACATCACAATATCCAACCAATTTTGAATCTGCAGATTGTTTATAGTATAATTCCAAGTCTTCAGTACCTTTTAAAAAACGTAATAAATATTTGATGCCATTTCAATGTCATAGTGTTGGACGTGCACTATGTCTTACAAGAACACTAATTGCAAACACAATATTTGATTTTGTAGATGTAGCCAAATATAAAAGTGCTCCAATCACTACAAGGTATAGATATTGATCTTCCAATATTTCTTGCTCCTCCTCGCATTGACGGTATGGATTATGACCATCATGACGACGTTCAACCATTGGTGTGGACAATGGATAAGCATGAATCATATTGAATTTTCGCAAGATTTGTCAAATATACGTTGTCGTGTTGTAACACGATTATACAGTGAAAATAAAAAGAAAGGGGAATTTTATTAATATTCAATTATCTCGAATATTTGGAGCATCGACCAATTCCAGTACAAATACTGAGTGGTCAGGTTCAGTCACTCCGTTACAGTCAGCCGGGGCATACTGAAATGCTCCATTCGATTCCAATAACGGGAGTCAGCAGGAAGAGAAGGACCAATTCATAAGACGGGTTCGAGGAGCCAATTGGATCCAATTTCGATAATCCAATCCGGGTCCTCTTATCCAATATGAGACCTGAATTGGCCGGTCAACCCAATGCAGTCTAATTACGGGAACATCCAGGTTACTACGGGCATCTTTCCCAATATAGGACCTGAATTGGTCGGGCGACTCAATGTGGTCCCGATTACGGGGTTCGATTCTGTTTCAGGCTGTCCTGTTCTCTGTGTCGTCTCAGGGAACGTTGTTTTCGGTAAATGGATTTCTTAAAGGCAAAAACGGAGGAGAAAGTTTGACGGCGAGAGCCAATTTCGGATGCAAGCTTGAGGTGGGAGCCAATTCCGGATCTAAGACGGAAGATTGAAGAAATTCAGAGGATAAGGTTAGGTGGGATATAGTTTTGGGGGTGGTTTTTTTTTGAGGGAAATCGAGGGAGGAGCTAGTTTTCAAGCTTTTGCAAGGTTACTAGTTCGGTTTTTCATTGGAGGTTTTTTTTGGAAGATCAAGGGAATTAGAGAGAGGAGCTTCATGCTTCAGGTCGGGGAAGGAAAGACAGAGAATTTGGATTTTTCTTCTTCGTGGAGTTTTGGGAAGACTGAGGCAATCGCTGCTGAAGTCAGTGTTGTAATGGTGAATTGGGATTTTTAAATGAAGTGGGTTTGAATACTCTTGACTGTTTTGTAAAATCGAGTTACGTCTGTGATTGAAGGATTAAAGGGGTGTCTATAGGATTGAGTATGCGGAGTGAATGAAATTTATTGGGTTAATCTAACAGGACAGTCAGTGGATACAAGATCGTAAGTACAAAGCAGTATTGAAGATTAACAGTTTGGGTTGTACGGGGTTCTCTGTAATGTCTAGAGACCTATCGGTTGGGGCAAAAAGGACTTCGACAAGCAGTCGAAGAGCACCCGTATAGATTTACGGTACATTGTTGCAGTCGTTTATATTCCAGCAGTCAAAAACTGATAGACTGCTTGACTATCGGCGAATCTCCATACTACCTTCTACAGCCAGACGCCCGACGCGTTCTCGAGCAGGAAAGCACGTAATACGACATAAGTGGTGAACCCGACGTGAAAGCTTGAGGTAGAAGGTATTGGATTTCGGTTGATTTTATCTTTATTTTTATGGAAAACGAAAATAAAAATTTTGAAGGATTTTTGGGAGAAGTTTCTGGTGGGGAGTCTTCTAAAGGACAAGGTATGCACATGGATCCGTCTATTGCTAGTTTGTTTCAAGCCTTCTCATTGTCAATGCAGCAACAGCAAAGCAATGATCGAAAGGAAGCTTTGGCAACCAAAGCATTGCAAGCAGTGGTCAATAAAATTGATCAATTTGATGGGAGGAATATTTCAAGGTATTTAAGATGTTATGTTCGTGAAATGGAATTAAATCGGATTTCTGAGAAGAAAATGGTTGCACTATTTGGACTTGCCACGATACCGGAGATAAGGGACCACATTACATCGATTACGGATCGTTGTGGGAATTCATGGGAGGATTTTTCACATGTATTGAAAGACGAATATTTCTTGGAAGATGCTGATAGCGTTACTAAGAAGCTGTTTCTGGGATGGATTGAACGGCCCAATAAGAATTTGCAAGCAACAAAGCTACTAAGGGAATTTGAGAGGCAATACTCTCAATTATCGAAGGTAGAAAAATTGACATTGGAGCCGAACAAAGTTGATCTATTTCTTCAAGCTGCTGATGAAGAATTGCAAGAGAAATTAGAACCCCTTCTTGAAGACAAAGAAGAAGATGAAGGATTGACAACGAAGTGGAAGAACGTTGAAGATGCGGTGAGGTTGCTTACAAAAAAAGAAAGGAGGAAGGATAGGAGTAATATTCCGAAACCAGTACAAGCACCCAAAGCTCCAGTACATACTACACCATCGACAATGCCTACAGTTCAACCTTCGACATCCTTGTCAAAGAAAGCAGATATGGGTATGGAAGAAATTATATGAGGAATGCGAGATCTTCAAATCAAATTAGCAAGACTTGAAGAGAATACTTCTATAAACAATTCAAAGAATGTTTCAAAACAAGGATATGTACAAAGATGCATTTGGTGTGATGATGCTTCACACACTAGAAAAGATTGCAATGAATTTAATAATATGATACGGCAGGGAATTATTTGCTGGAAAGATGGGAAGATAGCATTGAAAGATAGGGAGGATCTTCTTCAAACCAATTTTGGCAAGGGAGAAATGAGAGCATTGGTTCAAGATTACTTAAAAGAGCATGAAACAGCAACACGAGAAAGTGCAAGTTATGGTGCTAGAGTAGAGGATGAAATTGGTGGGAGTACGGAAACTAGTGAGTTTTGGGCTTCTGCCGTTTCTATAATGCAAGAAGGGAAATTACCTCGAGAAGCGTTATTGAGAACTGCAGCTACAATACGAGGAAGAACAGGTTGGGAGGATCCTGTTGAGTCTCTTTCAGTTCATGCATATATTGCTAAGAGCCAACATGAAGCTTTGATGGAGAAAAAAAAACGAGGAAATTTTGATGATACTAGAGAAGGAAATTCTTTTAAGAGGCAAACTCGAGGAGACAAGGCTCGGGAGGCAGCTTCACAAGAATTGCCTGTAAAGGATACCTCAGCATCATTGGAAGAAAAAACAACGGAGACAAAAGATAAGGGCAAATCAATTGCTTATAAGCTACTTTCTGACATTGAAGCGGCAACAAATTTGAAAGGGATGTTGGAAGAACGTATATTAAACGCTAAGGTGGAATTCACATTGAAAGAAGTCTTGGGAATTGCAAAGAAGGAGTTTCATGATGTTATCATTGACAGCATTAAGCGAAAGAGGCAATTAATGAGCGAAACTGGAATGAGTCATGCTATTGATGCAAGAATATATAGAGATGAAGAAGAGGTTGATATTGGTTACAAGCAACCAACAAATGAAAAGAATGGGTATAATCAGCGAGTACGTTTCGAAGATTCTAGTGACAAGGAAATGAAAACTTTGAGCCATTATACTCGAAAGCATTGGGCAAGGGCAACTACTGAGGTATTGGTGAAGGTAGGAGATATAGAAGAACCAATAGTTGCTTTGGTGGACCATGGTTCTGAAATAAATCTCATGTCTAAAGATCTTTATAAGAAGCAAAAATGGCCAATTGATATGGAACATGGATGGGCAATACGAGCAGTTAATAACACACGAGGCGAATTATATGGAGCTTGTCCAGATGTCAAAATTCGGATTGGGGATGTTGCGACAGAGCAACATTTCTTCGTTCAAGATACAACGTCTTATCCGTTGATTTTAGGACAACCTTATATCACGGCAACACGGATGGAAACAAAGGTATTTGACGATGGTTCTGCTTATGCAAGGGTATAGAGCGAAGATGGGAGGAAAGCTGTACAATTTCTAACAGTACCTCCTAACCATGAACAGAATCGAGATAGGTGTCAAGGACAAGAACTCGATGAAAGCTAAAGAGTAAGTGAGACTTTTCTCAAAAGAAATAGGACAAAATAGAAATATGTATATTAAGAAAGAAACTGGAATGGCTATTGCCAAAATACAAGAAAACTAGAGACCCTTGAAACTTAGACTAGAAGCAAGAAAGGAGTTGACAAGAGTGAAGAGGGCTTCACTCTTGCCTCTATATATACTATCTAACTAGAAGCCACGTGGCGATGTTCTATAAGACCTCCAATATATGTTGACTTTCTAGGCCACATGCCTTTGCTTGCAAGGCAAGTTTTCTATGGATGGACCACGTAGTTAGCTTGTTCTTTAAGCTTCCAACATGTGTGGCACATGGCTAACTTGTTGACCAAGTTTCTAACCTAAAAGTCAACTATAGACTCCTATAAAGTCAAAGCAGCGTCTATGAAGCTTCTAAGAAGCTTCTCTAGAAGATATTACACAATTAACCTACTTTTATCTACTTTTACATACTTTTATCTATTCATATAGGTAATTATATGTATGTCCGTGACATTACCCCCCCTTCTAGGGACGAGTTCCACGAGGAGCGGTGATTATATATTGAGAAAATCTAATATGCGGCGAATTGTATTTGCTACATACTCTGATCTTTGTTCTCTTCGAAGATAGTTGATGGGTCCTCTTAGCCATCGATAGTGTCCCATTCCAGGGCGAGAAGACCACCCTGTTATTTGATCACTGTTGAGGCCTTCATAACTTCCTTCAAATAATACATTTGAAACACCATCAGGAGTCGTTTCTATCTCCAATAATATCACCAAACATCGAGAATCTCTTCCAAGGTCGTGATACCAAACGCGTTGTATCTCACCATCTATTCGAGGAAGAACATGTCGTTCTTGAGGATCTTCATCTCGGTTGCGTCGTCTTGAAGGTTGTGACAATCGTAATGTCTCATCCGGTAAGTCAACAAACGAAGGTTCTTGAGTTGAATCCGCTGGTTGTTGGCTCTCCATCTAATTAGCGTCACAAATGCAAAGAAGTTACAAACAAGGATAGGAATTTGAATGTTATCTTGCCTCAATCTTGTCTCTTTTATAAGAGAGGTTTTCATCTTGGTTTTGATGGATGTCGTTGATGAAAAACTTTGACTTTAGCTGATGCATTTGCTAGATTCCTGGATGGCTCCCATGTGCGCTCACTAATATCATATCCGCGCCAATGAACAAGATATTCTAGCTTATTTCGGCACCGCCTTGAGTCTAATATCTCTTCCACCTCAAATTCTTCATTATTATCTACTTCTATAGGAGGCGGTGGCATTTGTCTTCTTCCTTGTATATCCACTGTCTTATATGGTTCAAGAAGAGACACGTGGAATACAGGATGGATCTTCATTGACTCCGGTAGATGTAACCGATATGCAACTGGGTTGATCTGTTCAGAAACAGAAAAGGGGCCAAGCCTACGATAGTCCAATTTGTCACAAGGTCGAGTGGTCTTGATATTGCGACGAAGTAGCCATACCTTATCACCCACGTTGAGTTGTGGTTGCTCTTTACGATATACATCTGCATTTATCTTTTGTCGTTCTTGAGCTTTCTTCAACTGCGCCTTCATTATTGCATGTAACTCTGACAACCGATTTGCCATATCTTCTGCTGCAGGATTATCAACTTTTGAAAAATCAAAAGTATCAAGTCGTGGATGATAGCCATAATTGGCAAAGAAAGGTGTTTGTTGCGTGGAGGAATGTACCGTATTATTATAAGCAAACTCTGCCAATGGCAGAAGGTTTGTCCAATCATCTTGTTGGTAGTTGATGGTACACCTTAAATACTGTTCCAAGACTTGGTTTACGCGCTCTGTTTGTCCATCAGTTTGAGGATGGAAAGCTGAAGATAGCTTTATGTCCACTTTTAAAATCTTGAAAAGAGTCCTCCAGAATCTCGACACAAATTGAGTTCCCCTATCCGATATGATATCTTTAGGTAATCCATGATAGCGATAGATATTATCAATGAAAAGCTTAGCTGTTTCTTCACCTGTGATAGATTTTGTACATGGCATAAAATGTGCCATCTTGGTGAAACGATCTACTATCACAAATATAGAATCATAAGATCTTGAGTTTGGAAGATCTGTGATGAAATCCATAGAAACAGAAGACCATGGTTGTTCTGGTATAGGTAATGGCTGAAGAAGTCCGTAAGGTCGATGTCGAGGAATTTTTGATCTTGAACAAATATCACATGATTGTACAAAGTCTTTGACTGACTTCCACATTTGTGGCCACCAAAAATCTCTTGATATGAGTTCCAGAGTCTTATTATATCCAAAGTGCCCTGCTGCTGGAAAGTCATGACGTGCTTGAAGAACACGCAAACGTGCTTTTCCTTCTGGAACATATAGGCGTCCTTCAAAATATAATAGATTATTCTTGAACTCGAACTTAGAAGAATCATGAGACTTGGAAGAATTATTCTCGATATCATGAACAAGAGGGTCTGAGGACATACTGGACTGGATTTGCTTGAGAAAAGTTGAATCAACAGTCAATGTTGATTTCACTGCTCGGAGATGAAATTGCTCCGGTTTCAAGAGGACCGTTCTTTGTTGCTCAAAAGCTGCATCTCCTTCTTTTGGTGCAAAATAAGAACGTCTAGACAGGGCATCGGACAAACCTTGTTGTTTTCCTGGCCGATAAGTGATAATGAAGTCGAATCTTGACAAAGACATACTCCAACGAGCTTGACGACGATTCAACACGCGTGCTGACATGAAATACTCGAGGTTCTTGTGATCTGTATACACAGTGACTGGACTAGAAGCGCCTTCTAGATAATGACGCCATTCTTGAAAGGAATCCACGATCGCAAGAAGTTCTTTATCGTGGATCTCATAATTGATCTCGGCTGCTGAGAATTTTCTTGAATGAAAAGCTATCGGATGAAGTTTGTCATCTGTTCCCATTTGTGATAAAACTGCACCCAAGGCAAAATCCGATGCGTCTGTTTCCATAAAAAATACCTTGGAAAAGTCAACACGATATAAGACTGGTGCAGAGACAAACGATGTCTTCAAGGCTTCAAATGCTGCTTCCGCTTCTTGATTCCATTGAAATTTATCTTTACTAGTCAAGCGTGTAAGTGGAGCTGCAACTCGTGAGAAGTCTTTGATGAAGATCCGATAGTAATTGGCAAATCCCAAGAAACATTGGACATCTCTTACAGTCTTTGGAATCTTCCAATCCATGATTGTTTGGACTTTCTTAGAATCCATCATGAGACCATCATTTGAAATGATGTATCCTAAAAAGTCAACTTGAGTAGTGTGAAATACACACTTTTCCATCTTGGCGTACAATCCTGCATCTCTAAGTTTTTGTAATACTTGACGAACATGTATTTCATGTTCTTCAACGTTCTTGGAATAGATCAGGATATCGTCTAGATAGCAGACGACAAAATTGTCTAAGAATTCACGAAATACATCATTCATGAGATGTTGAAAAGCAGCTGGTGCATTCGTGAGTCCAAAAGGCATGACATTGTATTCAAAGTGTCCGTACCTGGTTCGAAACGCAGTCTTCCATTCATCTCCTTCTTTGATCCGTACTAGATTATATGCTCCTCTTAGATCTATTTTTGTATAGATCTTAGCTTGATTTAACTGGTCAAGGAGTCCTGATATCAAAGGTAATGGATACCTGTTCTTGATTGTGATCTTGTTGAGTCCTCGATAGTCAACACACATTCGTAAAGATCCATCTTTTTTCTTTACGAATAAAATTGGAGCTCCTGCTGGAGATTTTGAATGACGTATGAAATTCTTCGCTAAATTCTCGTCAATATATGTCTTGAGTTCAGCCAACTCATCTTGCGATAAACTGTAAATTGGTCCAAATGGTGGCTGAGTTCCTTCCTTGAGATCGATTGAACAATCGTATGGGCGATGCTCAGGAAGAATATCTGCATTATTTTTCTCAAAAACGTCTTGATAATCCTGATATTGACTTGGAATGCCACTTGAAGTCTTTACGCTTTCAGAAATAGGTGCAGCATAAATAGCAAAAGTTGATCCTTCTTTTGCTGCGTGTATAAATGCTTTTGCACCTATAAGTGCGGGTTTTTCTATACTAGACTCATGGTTTTTTACTTGATTAATAGAACTGTTACTAATGCTCCGAGGAAAATCAAGTTTACGAGAAATCCAATCTATTCGAGGATTATACTTTTCTAACCATGATAAGCCTAAAATTACTGGATTAGAGGGAGATCTAATTATATTAAAAATTACGCAACTACTATGACCATTTATTACTACATCTACAGGAAGTGTTTCGTGAGTTACATCTCCAGAAGACAACGGACGACCATCTATAACTTCTACGTGTACAGGTTTAGTTTTTTGTATTAATGATATTCTATGACATCTAGCAAATTCTTCATCTAAAAAACAAGCTGAGGCTCCTGAATCTATCAAGGCAGAGGCTTTGTAATTATTAGGTCCTAAACGCACATCTATTATAAAACAAGGAGATGGTTCTGAGGAGAGGATAGGACCTTCATTAGAAGTTGTACAAGATTCCAGCCGCACGGTCCCTATTGTAGCTGGACGTACTCGTTTTCCGACATACTGTCTTCTTTCACAGTCGTACTCCTCATTTTGTAGTTACGTCGCTTCTTTGGACAATGTTGAGCAGTGTGCTTAGGTTCTCCACAATATAAGCACAATCCTCCTTGTCGACGACGAGACTTTTCTTGCTCAGTAAGAGGTTTGAAACGTACCGCATCAATTTGCATATCCTCTACTTCCGAAGGTATGTGTTGAGGAGACGTCGGTGTTGCCATTGAATTGTAGTAACGTTGAGGCCCACTTGTACGACTCTCGGATCGAAATTCAAAAAGTCGATTGTCGCACTTCACAGCAAAGTCAATTGCTTGACTCAATGTTTGAGGATCAGGTAAATTAAGCATCAATTTCTTTACCTCATATTGTAATCCGTAGAGAAATTGACTCACAAGTGCGGCATCATCCCACTTGATATCAGTTGCAAGTTGTCGAAATTGCGAAGCATATAATGTTACTGATCGATTGCCTTGTCGCAAAATACGGATCTTGTTGGTTGCAACACGAATTGCATCATGTTCTCCAAACATGGATCGAAACTCCGCCAAAAAAGCCTCCAGATTATCCAATATTGGATCTCGTCGTTCAAGAAAAGATGAAAACCATGACAATGCTGAACCTGAAAGGAGTGTACCAATGAATCTAACTTGTGACCCTGGAGTTGGATAGCTCTGGGGTTGAAGTTCAATTACTAGTTGGACCTGATTGATGAATCCTCGAAACTTGGATCTGGTACCATCAAACTTCTCGGGCAAGGCAACTCTCGGTTCTCTAACACTCGAAGGGTGTTCCATTCTGGGAGAAGGGACATGGTTTGGTGTAGATGTTGAAGCAGCCCCAATCATCTCTATATCTTCACTTCCTACCATTCTTGTTGCTCCTTGTGGTGGTAAATTGAGTTGATGCATCGCAAGCATTAACTCCCTCAATTGCTCTTGCATCTGTGCCATTGCACTCTTCATTTCAACAAGCTCTGCCATAGTAGCACTTAGAAAAGAGAAGATGTCTAATAACGCTCAAAACAAATAGAAGAGAGGAATTGATAACAAAGAAAATACTAAGAACAATATCAGTTTAAAAGAGGGTAATCCGCAACTTCTAATGCGCTTATGTCTTATCAAGAAAAAGGGGTAATCCACTCTTAATCAAGAAAAGACAAAGCTCTGATATTGTAAGTGTACTCTTGTCAATCTGTCAAGGACAAGAACTCGATGAAAGCTAAAGAGTAAGTGAGACTTTTCTCAAAAGAAATAGGACAAAATAGAAATATGTATATTAAGAAAGAAACTGGAATGGCTATTGCCAAAATACAAGAAAACTAGAGACCCTTGAAACTTAGACTAGAAGCAAGAAAGGAGTTGACAAGAGTGAAGAGGGCTTCACTCTTGCCTCTATATATACTATCTAACTAGAAGCCACGTGGCGATGTTCTATAAGACCTCCAATATATGTTGACTTTCTAGGCCACATGCCTTTGCTTGCAAGGCAAGTTTTCTATGGATGGACCACGTAGTTAGCTTGTTCTTTAAGCTTCCAACATGTGTGGCACATGGCTAACTTGTTGACCAAGTTTCTAACCTAAAAGTCAACTATAGACTCCTATAAAGTCAAAGCAGCGTCTATGAAGCTTCTAAGAAGCTTCTCTAGAAGATATTACACAATTAACCTACTTTTATCTACTTTTACATACTTTTATCTATTCATATAGGTAATTATATGTATGTCCGTGACAATAGGTTGAGGGAGAAACCATTGCCAAAGATTGTTGAAGGATTTAAGGATTTTGGGGAGGTACCACTGTAAAGCGAGATTATGGAGGTACAAAAGAGGAGGTACTCTCGCGAGATGAAGGTGCCTTTGATGCGAGTTTTATTGGTATATTGGAGAATGGAAATATTATGTATAAGAAAGTTGATGATTTTAAAAGAAAAGAAAGAAAAAGATTATATGATATTGAAGGACAGTTACGCAAGATAGGTACATTGCAAGATGATGAGAGGATTTTGGGTGTTTATGAAGAAAATGGGCTGGAAGATTCATTGGAATTGATTACATCTATTGGGTTAGGGAATAATGATAAGATTGTTGAGATTCATTCGAGAGAGGTTTATACCATGCTTGAATCTTTTCAAGCACCAGAAGTCACAGTAGAGACGAGATATAAAACGGCAGATAAGAAGGTAAAGCCTGTTGCCGGACCATTACCAGAGGATTTTAAAGAGCAAATGGGAGAAGCATCAAAAGAAGCAAGTTTAAGAGATCCAATGAGTATTGGACATCAGTTTACTGAAGAGACTTTTGAAGAATTGAAGATTGGTTCTGATGGTTCTTTATTGCCGGAGGAAATTACTTGCTTCAAAAAGATGTTGGCTAAACAAGGTAGATCGTTTGCCTTCGAATCTCATGAGATTGGGTGTGTGGATCCAAATATTATAACACCTATGGTTATCTTCACTGTACCGCATGTACCTTGGAATCTAAGACCGATTCCAGTACCGAGGGCACATTTACCTAAATTGGTGGAACTATTGAAAGAAAAGATAAAGATGAAAATATTAGAACCTTCATTTGCGCCGTATTCTAGTTGATGGTTTACGGTACCTAAGAAGAATGGGTCACTGCAGTTTATTCAAGATATGCAGCCGGTGAATGCTGTAACTGTCAAGAATGCAGGAATTGGACCTATTGTGGATGAATTTGCTGAGGCGTTTGCTGGAAGGGCGATCTATTCAATGGGTGATTTGTATTCAGGTTATGATCAATTTCAACTTGCTGAAGGAAGTAGAGATATGACAACGATGAGGACACCGCTTGGATTGGTTAGAATGTGCACTCTTCCTTAAGGCGCGACCAACTCAGTTGCGCATATGATGAATGGGATGAATAAGGTATTGAGAGATTTTATCCCGGAAAAGACTATGCCTTTTCTGGATGATGTTCCTATAAAAGGGTACAGAGAAGGAGACAAGGATGAAACTTTAGATACGAGGGGGTGTCGCAGATATGTTGTTGATCATATACAAGATTGTGAAAAGATTTTAACTCGGCTTGGAGAAGTTCATCTTACATTATCGGGTATGAAGTCCGTATTTGGAGTGCGAGAGGTTGTAATTGTTGGACATTTATGTGGATCTTACGGAAGAAAACCAGATCCGACTAAAGTTGATGCAATTGGAAGGATGAAAGAGGATTGTGGTTCTTTAACAGAGGTTCGCAGGTTTTTGGGTGCATGTGTATTTTATCGAATCTGGATCCCTCATTTTGCTCACATAGCGGATCCATTATATGAACTGTTACGCAAGGGTTACCGATTTGAATGGAAAGAAAGGCATATTCAGGCAATGCAAAGATTGAAGAAATTATTGATGTCACCTCCAATATTGAGGAAGGTTGATTATAAGTGCAATAGACCAGTGATTCTTACTGTAGACGCTAGTCCAATTGCCGTTGGATGGGCGATGGGTCAAGATGATTCGAATGGGAGTAGATTTGCAGTTCGATTTGGGGCTAAAGTTTTAAGTATTCGTCAGCGTGCATATTCGCTAGTCAAAAGAGAACTTTGGGGAGTCGTTTCGGCTATGAAAGCTGAAAAGGACTATTTGATTGGGGCAGTAGTAGTAATTGAAACAGATTGCTTACCATTGCTTGGAATGATTATTAACTGTTCAATGCCAGATATTGCAATGTTGAGATGGATTGCTTATATTAAGTCACTAAATCCAGAATTTAAGCATATCACTGGAAAGGACAATTTAGTAGCAGACATGCTATCTCGAGCAAGATACGAGAGGGAGGACGAAATGGTTGAAGACATTGATGATGTCGGATTGAAATTTTATTCAATATCAGATCTCAACAGAGAAGACAAGCTATTTCTTGAAGAAGCTTATGAAGGAGAATTATTGGATATTAGTCATTA
Source organism: Physcomitrium patens (assembly GCF_059467195.1). Lineage (NCBI taxonomy): Eukaryota > Viridiplantae > Streptophyta > Bryopsida > Funariales > Funariaceae > Physcomitrium > Physcomitrium patens. The sequence goes on along the minus strand of NC_143420.1, from coordinate 9,854,821 downwards.
TTTGAATACCTTGTCTAAGCAGGGGAATTGGTCTACAGAAAAATTCAAACAAATAAGAAAAAAAGCATATGGATTTTTACTTCGAGATGGATTCTTATGGAAGAGACCAAAGAAAGGAATTCGGATGCCACAACGAGTGATAAGCAAAAGGGAAGAAAAACTAAAATTATTAAAGGAGTTTCATGATAGTTTATGGACAGGGCATAGAGGAATCTGGGCTACTTTTGCTAAACTCAAGGAACGATATTGGTGGAAAAATATGTATCGAGATGTGCTCTCATTTGTAGAGTCATGTGAAATCTGTCAATCGTATTCTAATACCCAACATCGAGATGGTCTTCATCCTACGTATCCTCTGGCTATTCATTTTAAATGGGTTGTTGATTTGGTTATTATGCCGGTTGGATTATGGCAGATGAGATATTTGGTTTTAGCTTGTGAAGATTTATCAAATCAAGTAGAAGGAAGAGCATTGAGGACAAAATCTACAGAGGGGATTTGTAAGTTTTTGCTTGAAGATGTCATTTGCCGTTACGAGTGCATAGGAAAAATCACTGCAGATCGTGGAGAATTAAATGCACAAGAAGCTCGTAAGTTCTTTGAAAGATGTGGAGTTAAACTATCACTGACTACTGCTTATAATCCGGAAGGGAATGCAAAAAGTGAACGTGGTCACCCGCCGATTGTGAAAGCATTGGTTAAAGCTTGTAATGGGAAGGTTAAAGAGTGGCCACGGCTTTTGTTATTTGCATTATGGGCTGATCGAACAACACATAGTTCGGTGACAAGATATATGCCAGTAGAACTTATGACAGGTCAAAAACCAATTATGCCGATTGAAGAAAAGGTACTTACTTGGAGTATGCTACCATGGGAAGATGAATTGACAAGAGAAGAACTTCTGGCTATTAGGATTCGACAATTGGAGCAAAGAACGGAAGATGTCCAGATAGCATTGGAAAGATTAAAAAGAGCAAGGTTACAAAACAAGGTGCGATTCGATAAGCAACATCGATTGAGACCAAAAGCAATCGAGGAAGGTGACTGGGTACTTGTTTATGACAATAGTCTGGATAATCAACATAGTACTTTGCGGAAATTTTCAAAACGTTGGTTTGGACCATATGTGGTAACAACTGTTCATGATAATGCGACTTACTCATTACGGGAGTTAGATGGTACAAAATTGAAGGTACAGAGATTCCGCAGCAAGAAGATGAAAGTGATATGGATAATGAAGGTGACAAAGACGAACTGGACAAAGACGTAGGGGATATATTCTGAATCAAACAGCAATTGGGTAAATTGGTGCATACCGGAGGATGCACAGGTTCAGAGGGGGTGGATGTCGTGTTGTAACACGATTATACAGTGAAAATAAAAAGAAAGGGGAATTTTATTAATATTCAATTACCTCGAATATTGGGAGCATCGACCAACTCCAGTACAAATACTGAGTGGTCAGGTTCAGTCACTCCGTTACAGTCAGCCGGGGCATACTGAAATGCTCCATTCGATTTCAATAACGGGAGTCAGCAGGAAGAGAAGGACCAATTCATAAGACGGGTTCGAGGAGCCAATTGGATCCAATTTCGATAATCCAATCCGGGTCCTCTTATCCAATATGAGACCTGAATTGGCCCGTCAACCCAGTGCAGTTTAATTACGGGAACATCCAGGTTACTACGGGCATCTTTCCCAATATAGGACCTGAATTGGTCAGGCGACTCAATGTGGTCCCGATTACGGGGTTCGATTCTGTTTCAGGCTGTCCTGTTCTCTGTGCCGTCTCAGGGAACGTTGTTTTCGGTAAATGGATTTCTTAAAGGCAAAAACGGAGGAGAAAGCTTGACGGCGAGAGCCAATTTCGGATGCAAGCTTGAGGTGGGAGCCAATTCCGGATCTAAGACGGAAGATTGAAGAAATTCAGAGGATAAGGTTAGGTGGGATATAGTTTTGGGGGTGGTTTTTTTTTGAGGGAAATCGAGGGAGGAGCTAGTTTTCAAGCTTTTGCAAGGTTACTAGTTCGGTTTTTCATTGGAGGTTTTTTTTGGAAGATCAAGGGAATTAGAGAGAGGAGCTTCATGCTTCAGGTCGGGGAAGGAAAGACAGAGAATTTGGATTTTTCTTCTTCGTGGAGTTTTGGGAAGACTGAGGCAATCGCTGCTGAAGTCAGTGTTGTAATGGTGAATTGGGATTTTTAAATGAAGTGGGTTTGAATACTCTTGACTGTTTTGTAAAATCGAGTTACGTCTGTGATTGAAGGATTAAAGGGGTGTCTATAGGATTGAGTATGCGGAGTGAATGAAATTTATTGGGTTAATCTAACAGGACAGTCAGTGGATACAAGATCGTAAGTACAAAGCAGTATTGAAGATTAACAGTTTGGGTTGTACGGGGTTCTCTGTAACGTCTAGAGACCTACCGGCTAGGGCAAAAAGGACTTCGACAAGCAGTCGAAGAGCACCCGTATAGATTTACGGTACATTGTTGCAGTCGTTTATATTCCAGCAGTCAAAAACTGATAGACTGCTTGACTATCGGCGAATCTCCATACTACCTTCTACAGCCAGACGCCCGACGCGTTCTCGAGCAGGAAAGCACGTAATACGACAACGTTAGTTGATAGAGAAAAATACTATGATCTGTTAGATGCATAATCTGAAGACAAATGCAGAAAGTTGTTTTTCCTAGAATTTTCATCTCAAATTCATGTATAAGTAGGTTAATAGCTGCAACACATGCAGATGTGGAGCCCATTAGATTAAAATCATCAATATATACAACGATGATCACAAAACCAATTTTATCTCTTTTGATAAGCAAACAATGAATTAGTAGATCACTTATAAACTTATGTGTAATTAAATAATCTCGAAGACATTGATATCATATGCGTCCAGATTGTTTTAAACCATATAAGGCTTTACATAATTTAATACCACAATATTGTCTTAGAGCTGATCCATTTGAAGTTCCTGTTTCTAAACCATGTGGAACTTTCATATAAATATTTGTATCAAGAGAATCATATAGATATGCAGTTACCACATCCATCAGATGCATCTCAAGGATGGCATGAATTGCCATTCTAATAATATATCAAAATGTAATTGAATCCATGACTAGAGAATATGTAGATTCATAATCAATGCCAAATCGTTGAGTAAATCCTTGAGCAATAAGACGAGCTTTATAGCAGGTTATTTGATCCTGAGCATCTCGCTTACATATTAATACCATCTTATATTCCACAGGGTGAGATGTAAGAGTGTCTACAATTGGACCAAAGACTTTCCTCTTATGCAAAGAGGCATACTCCTCCTCAACAGCAGTTTTTCATTTTGACCAATCAGAGCAACGCATCGCCTCTTTGATGGTTTGACGTTGAAGATTGTCTTCCTCGCAAGAAAGGGCTTCTATAATCATACATGCAAATGATTCATCTACCGTAATAGATGGTCTATTCCAAGTATCATCTGTAGAACAATATAAAATAGATAATTCTTTATTCAACATGTTCTTATTCGTTCCAATTTCAAGATTGTTTTTCACAGGAATTGAACATACATTATGCATGGATATATCATCATGAATTGGTGGGCCCATAGGATGAGTGGCAATTTCTTGAAAAATAATACTAGAATTAGTCAATATTATACCTTTCTTCTTACATGATTGTTTATTTGGTTCATGAGTTCTTTTAGTTGTTGTTGTTATAACTTGAGGTATTGTAGTCAATGGTACTACAATCTGAGCAAGTGCATTCTAAGCCTCATTAATAGGAATTCTTGTAATTCTAGGTGCATCAATGAAGCCATCAGGTGTTTCATCTACAATCCGTTTTAGATGCAAAAACTTAGCAACTTCAGTTTCTGCTAAAGATGTCTTAGGATCGAGATTCATTATAAATATTTTTGGTACTTCAAATACAAGTATTTTATTATTTTGTTGATTGGATACTCTTCCTTGAAGAGTTGGAAATACATTCTCTTTAAAATGGCAATTTTGCAAATGTACTTAATAATGTGTCAATTGATAGATCAAGAATACAAATAATGCTTGGTGAATCAAAACCAACATATATTCCTTCTTGTTGATGAGCTCTAATGGTACGCCAATCCGGTTTTAGTACTGGAATCCAAGCACGGAAATCAAATACTTGTAAGTGAGATACATTTGGAATCCAACTCGAAATGAGCTCATGTGGTGAAACAATTTTAAGAGAAGAAGGATAGAAGTATATTAATATTGCAGCATATAAAATTGCATGACTCCATATAAATGCATGTAAATTTAAGTGAAGAAGGAGTGGCTGGATAATGAGTTGTATATGCTTTATAAATGACTCTTGAAGTCCATTTTGAGCATGTTCATATGGAACACAATATATCAACTCAATTTTTATTGCAGTACAATAGTCTTCAAAAGACTTCGATGTGAATTCTTTTGCATTATCTATATGCAATGTTTTTATAGGATAATTAGGAAAATATGCCCAAAAATAAATAAGTATAGATATAAAATTGACAAACACCATATTTCGAGTTGATAATAATAAAACATATGATTGTTTATCTGATGCATCAACTAGGACCAAAAAATAATGAAATGGTCCCGATATTGGATTAATAAGACCACAAATATCATCATGCAATCTTTCAAGCATTAGTAGTAATTCTTGTTTGAGTTTCCAAATTGAAGGTAGAGTAATCATCTTACCTTGCACACATGCATGACATAATTCCATAGAGTCTACATTTATAGGCTTTAAATTATGTCTAATTATATATGGAATGATCTTTCTAAATAATGTAGATCTTGGATGTTCCAATTGTCCATGCTAGAGAAAAGTACGACTCTCTGTGATAGATGATGTAAAATTAAATATAATGGGAGGCCAAATCACAATTCGGTATAAACTATTTTCTATGGCAAAAGCTTTTTCAACAACTTTATGATGCTTCGCAAGAATCAAAACCTCTTTTCTATTTAAAATGGTAGTCAAGAGGTGATAACCATTGATACTCATATCTTGATAGTTGATCAAATTCAAAGGTGCTAAGGGTGCAAACATCGCATGTTTACATTTTATGATGGAATCCGCAGGTAATTTTACCATTGTTGTGCCCTCTTGGAAACAAAATGTATTTGTTCCAGCCATAGTCATCATATTTTTAGTTTTTCAAGTTGAAGATTTTTCAATAAAAAATTGTCTATCCCACAGGATAGTATGTGTTGTTGCAAAATCAATGAGCGCATCATTTGATTCATCATTAGAGGTTTTGTCATTCATATAAGCCTCTAAGACATCAACACCAATTGAATCCATTGAAGCATCCATGGTATGAACTTCATTAGCCTTAGCTCATAGTTTTTTATTTTCTTGGAATATTTTAAAAAAATATTCTAAAGTATAGCACGCATGTGCTAAATGTCCAATCATTCTACACTTATGGCAAGAATGCATCTTTGATTTTTATTTTCTATTATAAATAATAATAGAATATTTCTTCTTTCCATATGAGTAGAAATGATTATGATTATAACTATCCCGATACTTATGAGCACGTTTTCCATGTTTGTATAATTTTTTCTTAGACTTTGAAATATTAAGTACATGAGATTTTGGAATTGTGGTTCCAATAGGATGAGCTTCTGCATTATGCAAGAGTAGTTCATTTTGCTTCTCCGCAAGAAGTAGATAGAATATGAAATCAGAATGACTCTGAAATTTCATGTTCATATATTGTTGTGCAAGCACAGTAGATACAAGAGGAAATATAGAGAGAGTTTTCTCAATCATTTCTTCTTCAGAGATGCTTTGTCCATATAATCGTAATTGTGAGACAATACTATACATTTCACTATTGAAAGTATTTAAATTTGGAAAATCCAAAACACATTGTCATGATGTAATACGATTAATAGGTGAAAGAGTTTAGAGATTATTATAATTTAGAAGATCTTAGTTCAAAGTATTAGAACAAATTATCTTAGAAATATAGTTAATAGTCAAAGGGGGAGAATAATTAAAAGGTACCAATGCTGCCTTTTAGAAGGGTGACTTCTACTTACTTTGTAATACCATAAGTAAGGCAAATCAAAGTAGATTGGAAAAATAAATGATATAGACATCTTTAGAAAGAAGTTAAGAGTAAATTCTAGAAAAAATTTACTTAGACAAACTAGATATTAATACCCGGAGAGGGCTAGTTATGAACTAGGGTCGAAATCAGACCCTAAGGCACAAAACTGAGTCTCGACAACGACTCCACGGTTCATTTGGAGATTAAAGAGTGAGGTTTGATATCAGACTAAATAAGCTTCCTATGAGTGTTAATTTTAGGTGATTTGGAGTTGATTTGACTTTGTAAGAGCTTTGCAAAGTCAAGGTTTGTTTTGGATGACTTGGATTTTATGAAATAAAATAGGGTTTATATTTTGGGTGATTTCAAGAGTTTTGTAATAGATCCATAGATGAAATTTTGTAGGTTCATGGTTATGGTTGTCTTTAATATGTGTCGTGAATTTAAGCTTGATCTAACGGTTGAATTGAGGAATATTGAGGTTTAAGTGGGTTAAGGTCTCAGAAAGTAGAATTTTAGATCTAGTGGAGGTTTTTGAGGTTTCTTACAATCTACTTGTTGGATTGGAGTGAAACTTATGTGAGAGGATATTAGACTTGTCTTTCTATGTATATGAGAATTTTGAGATCAATTGAATAGTGCAAAGGAGAGATATTGGCTCTAGAAAAATATCATCAAGATTGGAGAAGGAGGCTGACCAATATTTAAGCACATTTTTGAGGTTATCGTCAATTTGGAAGCTTCGATTCTTTTCAATTTTTTTGTGCTTGTTTCTAACTTATTTTTTAAGAAGTATGCAAAATTTGAGTTAAGATCAACGGTTTATTCATTAGTTATTGAGATTTAAATCTGTTATAGGAATTACTAGGATTTGGTTTAGGGTTTAGGATTTGGATTAGGGTTTGATTTAGGATTTAGAGTTTGATTTAGGATTTGGTTGGGATTTATTTAGGATTTAGGGTTTGGTTAGGATTTGGTTTAGGATTTAGGATTTAGATTAGGATTTGGTTAGGATTTGATTTAGGGTTTAGGATTTAGTTAGGATTTGGTTAGTGTTTAGTGTTTGGATCAGGATTTGGTTAGGGTTTGATTTAGGATTTAGAATTTGGTTAGGATTTGATTTAGGATTTAAGGTGTGATTAGGGTTTGATTTAGGGTTTAAGATTTGATTAGGATTTGATTTAGGATTCATGGTTTGAATTAGGATTTGGTTTAGAGTTTAGAATTTAGATTAGGGTCTTATTAGGATTTGATTTAGGATTTGGCTAGGATTTGGTTTAGGATTTGATTGGAATTTGGTTTAAGGTTTGTTTAGGGTTTGATTTAAGGTTTAGGATTTTATTAGGATTTAAGATTCAATTAGTTTTGGCCTAAAGTTTGAATAAAGTTCAATAGGATTTTAACTAGAATTAAATTAAGATTGAATTGAGATGTATTTGAATGATATTTGTGATCCTTTTAATATTTCTTTAAGAATTCTTATTGTTTGTTTGAAATTTCTTTGAGGTTTTTTTTGAATTTGATTAAGCTTGCTTAGTATTATTATGGTCTAATTAGAGAATTATTAGTATTCTATTAGAATTAGGATTTTATTATTGTAATTTCCATTCTTCCTTCCACAGCCAATTGCCCGGAGCATTCTCAAGCAAGACTTCACATATTACGACAACATAAATGTAATCAATTATGACATGCATGTCGAAGGAAAATAGTCTTTTGATGATCAAACCTGGATTTAAGATTCTTCCAAAGTTTTGCACAATCTTCTATTTCTAAATATTGATATTACAATGCAGGTACAAGATGACAACAAAGGAAAAGAAGTGCTTTTCAATGGATAGTATGAGGAATAGGAATACTTATTATAGAAGATTCTTCAAACATAATGGTATCTAAGAGTTGTTTTGTAATTAAATTTACTTTTTCTATTTTTATCCATAGTAGATAATTATTTCTACCTATAGTCAATGGTGGAATTAAAAGAGCTTGAAAATGTTGGAATACACTAGTAATAGTTGAAACTATAGTAGAAGCAGTTGAAGATGTTGAAGCACTCATTATAAATAAATCTATAAAAAAAATACAAGATCAAGTAGAAAAGTTGAGTAAAATATATCTTACAATATAAAATCAAATAAAACAATAAACTTCAACTTAAAAATCAAAATTATTATTATTTTTTATTTTTTTTTAATTTTTTAAATTAATTTTTTAATAAGGTTGTGGATTGTGGCAGTAGAGTAGTAATAAGACGGTGACAGGTGACAATGGTAGGATGGCAAGATGGCAGCAATGGCAAGGCGATGGCGACAGGCAGCAATGATAGCCACAAGTCGGCGGCAATTGGCTGTCAGTTGCAACAGCGAGATCAGCGGTTATTTGGTGGCAATCGACAGTGAGTGATGGTGGTTGTTTAGTAGCAGGCGCTCGACGCAACAAGGACGCTGGGCTGGAGCAAGTATTCTAAGCAAGCAGAGCAAAGAGTGGAGCAAGTACTCTAAGCAAGCAGCTAATGTGTGAGAGGTGAGCAAAAAGTACAAGAAGATCATGAGTCAGATAGTGAGCAACAGTATGTCACGGACACAAAATACAGACTTGAAATCTAACAAGAAGTTCAAGAAGAAGTGGCAGAACTAGATTAAACAGATGAGTACAAGAACAACACCAGAAAGGTGAGCTAGAACTCCAAGAGATGTGTTGTCGAGACTGAAGAACCCTTCAGCCTCGACTCCTATATATACTACTGAATAGGAAGCTTCTCGAGCTACTTCCGCTAACTAGGACGCTTCTCCAACAACTTCTACTAATTAGGAAACTTCTCGAGCAACTTCCTAGAATCTATCAGAACATTCTAGAACCTTCTAAGAGAATCTTTAGGGAATATTCTAAGAATCTTTTAGAACCTTCTAAAGGAATCTTTAGAGAATCTTTAGAGAATATTCTAGAAGAATATTCAAAGAATCTTCCAATGTATGTCCATGACACAGTAGCAACAAGTTTGAAGAGTCAAGATTAGAGCAAAAAAATTGTGATAATGTATAGAAGAAAGTCGTGCTAATAACATGTTGAGAATGTTTAGAAAGACACAAGAGTAGTAGTAAATATTATACATACATACAAGAGTAATAATAAGTAATACACTTAAGAGGGTTTCTAAGGAGAGAGAGCTTTACACATAAAAATCACTTGATCTAGTTAATATTTTGTATACAAGAGGAGAAGGGGAGAAGTTAAATAGTTCTTCTCCATTACATTTCAAATAATGTAGCTACAGTATTTACTGTAGTCTATAATAAATATTATGGAGAGCATCGATCACATTTAATGCTCTCAATACTTTCAATTGGTAGTGTTGGTAGCAAGCTGGTTATATCTTTCTTCTTCTAAATTACATCAATATTCATATAGTATGATACAAAATTTGCAAGCATTAGAGATTGTCATGGTTGATTAAAATGAGAAGATTTTTGGTCGCTGGCACTGGGTCAACTAAGGCCTTGAGTCTAATAAAAGCGACTATTTGAGCCTATATTTTGGTTTCCTAATATACATTACTCATGCTCAGAGTTTTGAGCTCGTAGTACTCTAAATTTATAATCAATTATTTGTTATACTTTTTTTATTTAATTAAGTTAATTTAAGGTTTTGATAGGAATCAATTGAGTTTAAACCTCTGAAGATAATAGCTTGAGCATGTATAACAATGGCAAGAGGTTGTTTACAAATGTAGGCCCAATTCATAAACCAACCATGAAATAATGTGGATAGTGGTAAAAGACGCCAATTCAACAACATGGCTGCTACGTAAATATCATGGAAATGTTTTCGAGAAAAATATTGTAATGAATTTTTATTAAAATTTCCATTATATTTGCTTCAAATTTAAAACTAACAAGCTTAGTACCTCAAGATCTTTGATAAATTGTGACCTGTTTATGTAGATATGAGAATTCAGGGACTGGATCTTCAGTGCTTTCAACTACAACTGAAGTTGGTAATTGATGGAAAATTTGCTACCACTTCCATTGTTACATTATGCCCAATAACCTTCAATTATAGTCAAAGTGGAGGCAACTCCCTCTCCACCTTATGGAAGTTTAAATAAACTTTAAACTGGAGAAATTTACTATCGTCTGATGAAATAAGAAACTAGTGCTGTTGGCGCAATTTTTCAATTAAATATACTAATTATGAGGTGCTTCCATTACGTGAAATGCCTTGAAGCACATCCTGTTTCTCAAATCCTATTAGGATATAATATATTTATGTTTGATTTCAAGTATATTGATACTAGGCTATGAATGAAGCTTATCAACTTATTTTCAAGTTTCAGAGTTCAAGGTATTAGTACTGAAAGGATTGACATCAACTGAAACAGTTCAACATATGGTTTTAATGACTATGTAGTTATTGACTTATCAAGACATATTGTTATAGATGTCTAACAGTACAAAGGAATATAAGCTACAAAGCTACAACTTGTCTTCTATATCAAAAAAATTTACTGAAAATAAGAAAGTGAATTTATCATATAAAGAAGTATTCAACTTATATGAAAAGGGAGATAAAGATTCTATTGAGACTATTGTAAGATACTATATAGTAGTTTTGTTACTAACCATTGCATTGTTCAATAATATGAACATATGGGTTAGTGTGATAAAAATATCAATTATTGTAAGAACAAGAATTAGAAACCTCTATACAAGAGGTTAACAGATAAGAATAAAGTCTCAGCTATGTAAACAGTGCTATGATAAATTTTTGTATTTAATAGGAAAAAATCACTATTTAAAGAATTTGAATATGAAAGAGCCATAGTATCAAATCCTATTCGAGGACTTTATAAATTATGTTCTTTGTTTTTGACTTTTAAAGTTTTGATCCTTCTATTATAATAAATCATAAAATATGTTACTCAACATTTATGAAGAAGAACTCTAATCAAACTTATTTCACTATACAAGTATCTGACATGAAGTCTTATATGGTTGCTAAAGAGTCTTTAGGATTGGTACGATTACTACTAAAGACATTAATATTAAAAAGAAAAGAAGTTAAGATACAATTTAGTATTGTTACATGAATAAAAAAGATAGTTCTTGAAAGAAGATATCTTACTTTAAAGATATTTGCTAATTTTTTATATGGATTATATGAAACTTATAATTCTTCATACTTACAATTCATAGAAGGTATAGAGTCCATAATAGCAATAAGTAGATTCATGCTTATACATCCATCAAACTTCATAATATTCAAATATCTTGTACATTTGGTGTATGGTGATACCGACTCATCTATGTTTATATCTTATACTACTCAAGATTATGAATCATGCAAAATATTAGCTGTACAAATATCTAATGAAGTATCAAAAGAATTTCTTACTCTCGTAAAGCTTAAATTTGAAAGTATATTTGAATTATTTTTTTTGATAATAAAAAAAAGATATATAGGACTTATAGCTAATAAATGTACAATGATATATAAAGGAGTGGTTATATCTAGAAGAGATAATTATATATTTTTAAAAAATATATACTAATTATTAGTAGAGATAATTATAAATTTAGCATCACATGAATGTATAATCGAGTCTATCAAGAGTGAGTTACTATCACTAGTAAGAGGTCATGTTACTTTAGAAAACTTAGTGATTACAAAGACATTAGAAAAATAATATTTTAATGCTAGAATACCTTTACTAGTATATAGCAATAGATTGAAAGATTTAGGTATAGAAGTTGGACCTAGTGACAAACTTAACTATGTGTTTGTCAAGACCAAAGAAATCTTTAAATTATAGAGATACAAAATGTATCTACTTCATTTAGTATTATCTCACAATCTTGAAATAGACTATTTATACTATATTAAAACTCATATTTTAATCCTATCAAATCTTATAATTATTAAAATAAAAGACTTTAGTAAAGGAATTTATTAGTACTAATAAAGGCTTAATCATGCTCGAAATTAGCTTTTAAAAAAGAAAAAGAAAAAGAAAAAGAAGAAAATATATATATATATATATATATATATATATATATATCATAATATCTTGATTAAGTCTTCTAATATATCAATTTTTTTATTAATTTTAACTCAAAATTATTTTACTTTCTATTTTGAGTATGTATAATTGTATATTTATCTTTATCTATTAATATTGAATTCTTCTTCATTGTAATACTATCATAGATATAAATATTTATTCTAATATTTACCTATTATCAAGAACAAGAATCTACTAAAAGAAAATAATCAAGTAAGATTTCTTTTTTGAAGAACTATGATAAAAGAGAAGTAAGGAAATATATATATTAAAAGAAAATTAGAATGGCTATTGGCAAAAGGTAAGAAATTAAAGACTCATGAATCTAAATTAGATTAAAAAAAAGAATGAACAAGAATGAAGAAAGCTTTTCTCTTACCTCTATATATATTATTTACCTAGAAGCTACATAGCGACATTCTATAAGACATCCAACATGTGTTGATTTTGCAAGCTACATGTTTTAATTTGCAAGGCAAATTTTCTATATGTGTATTATATAGTTGGCTTGTTCGATAAGCTACTTATACATATAACATGTGGCTAACTTATTGACTAAGTTTCTAATCTAAAAATAAACTTTAAACATGTATAAAGTCAAAATCATATCTATAAAACTTCTCTAAAAGAAATTAATCTACTTTTATTTATTTTTACTTAATTCTATCTAATTATATATATATATATATATATATATATATATATATATATTAGAGCAAGTATTTATGTCTGTGGCATTATCTTTCCTTCTAAGAACAAGTTCCACAAGGTACAATCATTATATATTGAGGAAATTTAAGATGCAATGAATTGTGTTTGCCTCATACTTTAATCTTTATTTTCTTTGAAGATGGTTGATAGGTCTTTTCAGCCATCCATAATATTTCATACCAGGACAAGAAGATGACCTTGTTATTTGATTGTTGTTGAGGCCTTCATGACTTCCTTCAAATAAAATATTTGAAACACAGTTAAGAATTGTTCCTACCTCTAATAAAAATATAAAACATTGAGAGTTCCTTTCAAGATCATGATACCAAATATATTATATCTTGCCACCTATTCAAGGAAGAATATATTATTCTTGATGATCATCATTTCAATTACATTGTCTTAAAGGTTGAGACAATCATAATGTTTTATCTAACAAGTGAGCAAACAATAGCTCTTGAGTTTAATTTGTTAGTTGTTGGTTCTTCATCATTTTAGTACCATAATATATGCAAAAGTTACAAATAAAAATAGAAGATAGAGTAGTATTTTTTTTTATTTCTTTTATAATAAAGATTTATTATTATTTTATTTAAGTTTTGATAAATATTGTTGATAAAAAGCCTCTACCTTCTTTGTTGTATTTGCAAGATTCTTTGTTGGCTCTCATGTGTATTCACTAATATCATATCCATGCCAATAGATAAGATATTCCAACCTATTTTGGTATTTCTTTGAGTCCAAGAATTCTTCCACCTCAAATTTTTCATTATTGTCTACTTCTATAAGAAGATATGGCATTTTTTTTTATTTTTATTTATTTATTTATTTTTTTAATATATTTATTTTCTTACATGATTCAAAAAGAGATGCATAAAATATAAGATGGATTTTCATTGAATCCAATAGGTATTATCAATAAGCAATTGGATTGATTTATTTACAAATAAGAAAAGATCTAAGTTTATACTAGTCCAACTTATTACAAGGGCGAATAGTTTTGATATTAGAAAAAAATAACCATACTCTATTACACATTCAATCATTTTATTGGTAGTTGATAGTACACTTCACATACTACTTCAAAACTTGATAAAACCTTCTGTCTGTCCATCACTTAAGAATGAAAGGCTGTAGATAACTTTATATCTATCTTTAAAATCTTGAAAAGGATTATCAAAATCTTGATAAAAATTGAGTCTTCCTATCAAATATAATATCCTTAAGTAATTCATAATAGTGATAGATGTTTTAAAAAAAAATCTTTGTTATTTTTTCACTTGTGATAGATTTTGAACATGATATAAAATATGACATATTTGTAAAACAATCTACTATTATAAATATAGAATCATATAAATTTGAGATTGAAAGATCCATGATAAAATCTTTAGAAATAAAAGACTATGATTGTTTGCATATGAACAATGGTTGAAAAAATCTACAGTTTGATGACAAGGATATTTTGACCTTGAATAAATGTCATATGACTAGACAAAGTCTTTTACTACCTTTCGCATTCGCAACCACAAAAATTCTTTAGATATAAGCTCCAAATTCTTGTTGTATTCAAAATATCCAGCAATTGAAAAGTTAGGATATATTTAAAGAATACATAAATATGTTTTTATTTTTAGAATATATAGGTGTTCTTTAAAATATGATAGGTTATTCTTGAACTCAATCTTGGAAGCAACATGAGACTTAGAAGAAGGAACTTGATATCATGAATAACAAAATTAGAAGATATACTCAATTAAATTTGTTTAACAAAGGTTGAATTAATTATCAATGTTGATTTTATTACTCAAAGATAAAAATCCTATGGCTTTAAGAGAATCATTATTTTTTAATCAAAAGTTATATTTTCTTTTTTTGATATAAGATGAAAATGTCTAGAAAGAGTGTTTGATAAACCTTATTATTTTTTGAGTCGATAAGTAAACTTGAAATCAAATCTTGACAAAGACATGCTTCAACTAGCTTAACAATGATTCAAAATACATGTTGATATAAAATATTTAAGATTCTTGTAGTTTGTTATATAAATAATGATTAGATTAGAAGCACCTTCTAAATAATGGTGCCATTCTTAAAATGAATCTTTAATTGTAAATAATTCTTTATTATAAATTTCTTAATTGATTTTAGTTAGTAAAATATTTCTTGAATAAAAAGTTACTAGGTAAAATTTATCATTTGTTTCTATTTTTGATAATATGACACCTAAAACAAAGTCTGATGCATTTGTTTGTATAAAAAATAGCTTAGAAAAGTTGACACAATACAAGATTTGTGAAAAAATGAAGACTATTTTTAAAGCTTCAAATGCTACTTTTGCTTCTTGATTCCATTGAAGTTTTTCTTTACAAGTCAAACATATAAGTAGAGCTACAACTTGAGAGAAGTCTTTGATAAAGATTCAATGGTAGTTGACAAATTCTAAAAAGTATTGGACATCTATTATTATTTTTGAAATCTTTCAATCTATTATAGTTTGAACTTTTTTAGGACCTATCATAAGTCCATCATTTGAAATGATATATCCTAAAAAGTAGACTTAAGTAGTAAAAAATACACACTTTTTTATCTTGGCATAGAGTCTTGAATCTCTTAGTTTTTGTAACACACAACAAACATGAAGTTCATGTTCTTCTATGTTTTTAAAATAGATTAAGATGTGGTCTAGGTAACAAACTATGAAGTCATCTAAAAACTCTTCAAACATATCATTCATTAAATGTTGAAAAGCTATTGATGTATATATAAGTCTAAAAGACATAACATTGTATTCAAAATATCCATACTTTTTTTAAATTGCAATCTTCTATTTATCTCCTTTTTTGATGTGTATCAAATTGTATGCTCTTTATAGATCTATTTTTGTATAGATCTTAGTTTGATTCAAATGATTAAAAATTTGAGATATCATAAGTAGCAGATATTTATTTTTAATGATGATTTTATTAAGTCTTTGATAATCAATATACATCTACAATGACCTATCTTTTTTTTTATAAATAAAATTGGAATTCTTGCTAGAGATTTGGAATGGCGTATGAAGATGTTTGCTATATTTTTTTTAACATATTATTTGAGTTCAACCAATTTATTTTGTGATAAACTATAGATTGGTCTAAATAATGGTCAAGCTTCTTCTTGAAGGTCAATTGAGTAGTGATAAAGACAATGTTCTAAAAGAATATCTATATTTCTTTTTAGATACATCTTTAAAATCTTGATATTAGCTTGAAATTCCACTTGAAGTATTTCCACCATTAGAAATAAGTGTAGTATAAATGACACAAGGTAATCATTCTTTTATAGCATGCAAGAAAGCTCTTGCACTTACAAATACAGGTTTAGTTACACACTAAACTTATGACTTTCTACTTGATTAATTATATTCTTAGTTATACTTTACAAAAAAATCAAGGCTATAAGAAATTCAATCTATTTTAGGATTATTTTTTTATAACCATGATAAATTTAAAATAACTAGATTAGAGGAAGATCTAATGATATTAAATATTAAAAAACTAATATGATCAATAGTTGTTACTTCTATAGGAAGGATTTCATAAATAATATCTTTTGAAGACAATGGATGACCATCTATGATTTCTACGTGAACATATTTACTTTTTTTTTTATAAAAGGTATGCTATGTCTTTTAGCAAATTTTTCATCTAAGAAACACAGTGAGACTCTTGAATCTAAAAAAACAAAGGCTTTGTGATGTTTAGGTTCAAAGATAATGTTTATTATGAAACAAGGTGAAGGTTCTGAAGAGAGAATAAGACCTTCACTAAAAGTTGTACATGATTCCGGCCACACGATTCCTATTGTAGCTAAACAAATTCAGTTTTTGACATATTATCTTCTTTAATAGCTATACTCCTAATTTGTAGTTACATCATTTCTTAGGACAATGTTGAGTCATGTACTTAGAATTTTTACAATATAAGCATAATCCTTCCTGACAAAGACAAGTTTTTTCTTGCTTAATAAGAAATTTGAAATGTATTACATCAATTTGTAGATCCTTTAGTTTTGGAGACATTGATGTTGCAATTAAATGATACTAACATTGAAGTGGACTTGTGTAATTCTCAGATCAAAATTCAAAAAATTGATTGTCATACTTCACAACAAAGTCACTTGCTTCATTCAATGTTTGAAGATCAAGTAAGTTCAGCATCAATTTTTTTATCTCATATTATAATCTATAGAAAAATTGGCTAACAATTGCAACATTATTTTTTTTTTATATTAGTTATAAGTTGTCAAAATTGTGAAGCTTATAATATTACTCATTGATTATCTTATTATAATATATAGATCTTGATGGTTGTAAGACAAATTGTATCATGTTTTCCATATATGGATCAAAACTTTGTCAAAAAAGCCTCTAGATTATCCAACATCATATCTTATTATTTAAAAAAAGATAAAAATCATGATAATTTTCCATTTAAAAGAAGTGCATCAATGAATCTAACTTGCAATTTTGGAGTTGGATAGCTTTGAGATTGAAATTCATTCACAAGTTGTACTTGATTGATAAATCCTCAAAACTTAGATCTTGTACCATCAAACTTTTAAAATAGTGCAATCTTTGATTTTCTAATATTGAAATGATATTCCACTATAGAAAAAAAAATATGATTTGGTATAGACATTGAAGCAACTTTGGCAATTTTTTTGTGTTTTGTGGTAGTAAATTGATTTGATGCATTGCAAGCATTAATTTCTTCAATTGTTCTTATATTTATGGTATTGTACACTTCATTTTAAAAAGCTCTGCGATGATAATACTTAAAAAAAAAAAAGATGTCTAATATTACTCAAGACAAATAAAAGAGAGGACTTGAGAACAAAGAAAATACTAAAGATAATAATAATTTAGAAAAGAGTAATCAACAACTTCTAATACGGTCATGTCTTTTTAAGAAAAAGGGATAATCTACTTTTAATTAAGAAAAGAAAAAGCTCTAATATTGTAAGTGTATTCTTGTCAATCTATTAAGGATAATAATTTGGTGAAAGCAAATAACCTAGTGAAACTTCTTTCAAAGAAATATGACAAAATAGAAGTAAGAAAATATGTATATTAAAAAAAATTGGAATGGCTATTACCAAAAGACAAAAAAATAAAGACTCTTGAATGTAGATGAAAACAAGAAAGGAATTAACAAGAGTGAAGAAGGCTTTTCTCTTGCCACTACATATACTATCTAACTAAAAGCTACATGGCGATGTTCTATAGGATCTCCAACATATGTTGACTTTGTAAGCTACATGTCATAATTTGTAAGGTAATTTTTTTATGTATGTGCCAGATAATTAGCTTGTTCTATAAGCTACCTATACGTGTGATATATGGCTAACTTATTAATCAAATTTCTAATCTAAAAGTCAATTATAAACACATGTAAAGTCAAAATCATATCTATGAAGCTTTTTTAGAAAAAATTAATCTACTTTTATTTATTTACATCTACTACTATCTAATCATATAGGTAATTATTAGAATAAGTATGTATGTCTATGACAACATTTATGTGACATTCATGTGATTAAATAGAAATAAATAAAAGTAGATTTATTTCATAATATTTTTTAGAAAAGCTTCTTAGAAGCTTTATAGATGTAGCTTTGTCTTTACATATATTATGTCTAAGAATCTTTATAAGAAGAAGAGATGGCCAATTGATATGGAACATAGGTAGAAAATACGAGTAGCTAATAACACTCAAGATAAATTTTATGGAGCTTGTTTAAATATTAAAATCCAGATTAAAGACATTGCAATGGAACAATATTTTTATTTTTTTTTCAAGATATGACATTGTATCCAATGATTTTAGGATAACCTTATATTATGGCAACACAAATGAAAAAAAAAGTTCTTCATGAAGGTTCAGCTTATGTATGGATACATAGTAAAGATGGAAAGAAAGTAGTAAATCTTCTAATTATACCTCCTAATCATGAATGAAATCAAATTAGATTGAGGGAGAAGCCATTGCGAAGAGTTGTTGAAGGATTTAAGGATTTTGGAGAAGTACTATTATAAAGCGAGATCATCGAGATACAAAAAAGGAGGTACTCTCATAAGATGTAAGTGAGTTTGATATAAGTTTTATTAATATTTTTGAAAATAGAACTATTATATATAAGAAAGTTGAAGATTTAAAAAAAAAAGAATATATAATATTGAAAAGAAATTATATAGATTAGGAATATTAGAAGATAATAAGAGGATTTTAGGTATTTATGAAGAAAAAGATTGGAAGATTTTTTGGAATTAATTACATCTATTGAATTAAGAAATAATTATAAGATTCTGGAAATTAATTTAATGGAGGTTTATACTATATTTAAATCTTTTGAAGAACCAAAAGTGATTATTGAGAAAAAATATAAAACAATAGATAAAAAAGTAAAACCTATTGCCGATCCTTTATCAAAAGATTCTATAGAATAAATAGGAGAAGCATCAAATGAAAGAAATTTAAGAGATCCAAAGAATATTAGATATTAATTTACGAAAAAAACTTTTGAAGAATTAAAGATTAGATATGATGGTTCTTTATTATTAGCAAAAATTAAATATTTTAAAGAAATGCTTGCAAAACAAGGTAAATCATTTGCTTTTGGATCTCATGAAATATAATGTATGGATCTTAATATTATTACTCCTATGATTATTTTCATAGTTCCATATGTGCTTTGGAATTTAAGGCTAATTTCTATGCCAAAGACACATTTATCTAAATTAGTGGAGTAATTGAAGGAAAAAATGCCATTGAAGTTTTTGGAGCATTTTTTTGCTCCATATTCTAGTCATTGGTTTATAATACCTAAGAAAAATGGATCATTACATTTTATTAAAGATATGCAACCAATGAATGTAGTAACTATTAGAAAAACATATATGTGATCTTTAGTAGATGAGTTTGTAAAAGCATTTGCTAGAAGAGTGATTTATTCAATGGATGATTTATATTTGGATTATGATTAATTTCAACTTGCATATAGAAGTAGAGATTTAACAACAATGAGAATGCTACTTGGACTATTTAAAATATGTACTTTTTTACAAGGTGCCACTAATTCAGTTATATATATGATGAATATGATGAACAAGATATTGATAGACTTCATTCCTAAAAAACTATATTTTTTTTAGAGGATGTTCTTATCAAAGGATATAAAGAAGGAAAAAAAGATGAGACTTTAGATGAGAGGGGGTGTTACAAGTATGTTGTTGATCATATACAAAATTGTGAAAAGGTTTTAACTTGACTTGAAGAAGTTTATCTTACACTTTTGGGAGCAAAATCTACATTTGGAGTATAAAAAGTTGTTATTTTTGGAAATTTGTATAGATTTTATGAGAAGAAATTATTTCCAAGTAAAGTTGATGCAATTGGAAGGATGAAGGATACATGAAATTTGTTAACAAAAGTACATAGGTTTTTAGAAGCTTGCATGTTTTATCATATATAGATTCCTCATTATACTCATATAGCGGATCCATTATATGAATTATTATGCTAT
This sequence comes from Physcomitrium patens, assembly GCF_059467195.1. Classification (NCBI taxonomy): domain Eukaryota; kingdom Viridiplantae; phylum Streptophyta; class Bryopsida; order Funariales; family Funariaceae; genus Physcomitrium; species Physcomitrium patens. The sequence continues at coordinate 9,834,397 of NC_143420.1, read as the reverse complement.
CGTCATACATGAAGTCTTACTTGAGAATGTTCCAGGCACCTGGCTGTGGAAGATAGAATGGAAATTACAACAACAAAATCCTAATTCTAATAGAATACTAACAATGCTAAACAAGCTTTAATCAAATTTAGAGAAACCTCAGAGGAATTCCAAAGAAATAATAAGAAATCTTAAAAGAACATTAAAATGATTACAAACATATTTCAAATATATTTGAATTCAATCTTAATTTAATCCTAGTTGAAATCTTATTTCATTCAAACTTTAGGCCAAAAACTAATTAAATCTCATATCCTAAATAAACTCAAATAAAATCCTAAATCCTAAATCAAATCCTAATCAAATCCAAAATCCTAAATTAAATTCTAACTAAATCCTAAATCCTAACTCTAAATCAAATCCTAATCAAAACTTAACTCTAATCCTAAATCCTAAACTAAATCCTAATCCTAATTCAAATCCTAACCAAATTTTAATCCTAGTCTTAAATCCTAAATCAAATCCTAATCAAACCTTAATCATAAATCAAATCCTAACCAAATCTTAATTCTAAATCAAACCTTAATCAAATCCTAATCCTAAATTAAACCCTAACTAAATCCTAATCCTAAATCAAACCCTAATCAAATCCTAAACTCTAAATCACACTCTAATCAAATCTTAAATCCTAAATCAAATCCTAACCCTAAATCAAATCCTAACTAAATTCTAATCCTAAATCAAATTATAACCAAATCCTAAATCTTAAATTATACTCTAATCAAATCCTAAATCCTAAACCAAATCCTAACCCTAAATCAAATCCTAACCAAACCCTAACCCTAAATCAAATTCTAACCAAATTCTAACCAAATTCTAGTAATTTCTACAACAGATTTAAATCTCAATAATTAATGTATGAATTGTTGATCTTAACTCAAATTTTGTACACTTCTTAAAAACTAAGTTGAAAATATCACAATTTTTTTGAAAAGGATCGGAATTACCAAATAGACGATAACCTCAAAAATGTGCTTGGATATTGGCCAGCCTCCTTCTTCAACCTTGATTCCAATCTCCCAGAGCCAATATCTCTCTTTTTTACTATTCGATTGATTTTAAAATTTTTATATACATAGAAAAATAAGTCTAATATCCTCACACACAAATTTCACTCCAATCCAACTAGTAGATTGTAAGAAATCTTGAAAACTCTCACTAGACCTAAAATTCTACTTTCTGAGACCTTGACTCACTTAAACCTCAATAATCCTCAATTCAACAGTTAGATCAAGCTAAGATTCAAAACACATATTAAGCACACCTATGACCATTAACTCACAAAATTTCACTAACAGATCTATTATAAAATGCTTGAAAGCACTAGAAACATCAACCCTATTTTATTTCACAAAACCCAAGTCATCCAAAAACAATCTTGACTTTGTAAAGCTCTTACAAAGTCATATCAACTTTAAATCGCCCAAAACCAATGCTCATACAAACCCTATTCAATCTGCTATCAAATTCTACTCTTCGATTTGCAAAGGAGCCCCCGAGTTGCCGTAGGTGCTCGGTTTTGTGCCTCAGGGTCTGATTTCGACCTAGGTTGATAACTGGCCCTCCTCGAGTATCAATATCTAATTTTTCTACATAATTTTTGCTAGAATTTACTCTTAACTTCTTCTTAAAGATTTTTATATTATTTATTTTTCCAATCTACTTTGTTTTGCCTTATTTATGGTCCTACAAAGTAAGTAGAAGTCACCTTTTTAAAAGATAGCATTGATACCTTTTAGTTTTACTACTCCTTTCACTATTAACTATATTTCTAAGATAATTTGTTCTAATACTTTGAACTAAGATCTCCTAAATTACAATAATTTCCACATTCTTTCACCTATTAGTCGTGTTACATCACGACAACGTCAAGATTGTTGATTTAAATAGAAAAGAAAGCATACTGAAGCAATGTAAAAGCTAAAGGTGTTATTGTTGATACCTCCAATTTAAGAAGAATTTATTATGAATGTAATAGATAAATAATACTTATTGTAGATACTAATCCTATTTCTATTGGTTGAGCTATGGATCAACATGATTCAAGTGGAAACAAGTTTGTACTTTGATTTGAAGCTAAAGTTTTAAATACTCATCAATGTACATATTTTGAAGTCAAAAGAGAACTATGGAGAGTTGTTTTAGCTATGAAAGTTAAAAAAGGTTATTTGATTGGAGTAGTAGTAGTAATTGAAACAGATTACTTGCCATTACTTAGAATGATTATTAATTGTTCAACACCAGATATTATAATATTAAGATGGATTACTTATATCAAATCATTAAATCCAAAATTTAGGCATATTGCTAGAAAGGACAATTTGGTGGCAAATATGTTGTATTGAGCAAGATATGAAAGAGAAGACAAGATGATTGAAGACATTGATGATATTGGATCAAAATTCTATTTAGTATTAAATCTTAATAAGGAAGATAAGTTATTTTTTGAAGATTTTTATGAGAGAGAATTATTAAATATTGGTTTTTATTTTAATATCTTAATTAAAAAAGAATATTAGTCTACAAATAAATTTAAACAAATAAGGATTTTTTTTTGTTTTGTTTATTTTATTTTATTTTGTTTTTTTATTTTTATTTTTTTATTTTTTTTTGCTTCAAGAAAGATTTTTATAGAAGAGACCAAAAAAAGGATTGAAATGCCACAACAAGTGAGAGGCAACAAAGAAGAGCAATAAAAATTATTAAAAGAATTTTATGATTGTTTATGGGTAGTGCATAGGAAAATTTGGACTACTTTTGCTAAATTTAAAGAGTGATATTGGTGGAAAAATATGTATCGGGATGTACTTTTATTTGTAGAATCATGTAAAACTTGTCAAATTTATTCTTATATATGATACAAAGATGGTCTCTATCCTACATATCCTTTGGCTATTTATTTTAATTCGATTGTTGATTTAATTATTATGCCAATAGAATTTTGGCAAATGAGATATTTGGTCTTAGCTCGGGAAGATTTATCAAACCAAGTATAAAGTAAAACATTAAGAACAAAGTCTATAGATGGAATTTATAAATTTTTTCTTGAAGTTATTATTTGCCACTATAGATGTGTAGGAAAAATCATTGCTAATCGAAGAGAATTAAATAGACAAAGAGTTCGTAAATTCTTTGATAAATCTGGAATTAAGTTATCATTGACTATTGCTTATAATCCTGAAAGAAATACAAAAAGTGAATGTGGTCATTCACTAATTATAAAAGCATTAATTAAAGCTTATAATGGGATGGTTAGAGAATGGCCACAACTTTTGCCATTTGTATTGTAGGTTGACAGAATAACTCATAGTTTAGTAATTCATAACTCAAAATATATGCCTATTGGAGCAAAGACCAAAAGATATGTAAATAACATTAGAAAGATTAAAAAGGGCATAATTATAAAATAAGGTATAATTTAATAAGCAACATCAATTAAGACCTAAAGTAATTGAAGAAGGTGATTAGGTATTGGTCTATGATAGTAGCTTAGACATTCAAAATAGTTCTTTAATTTTTTTTTTTCTAAACGATGGTTTGAACCATATGTGATAACAACTATGTATGATAATACAACTTATTCATTACAAGAATTAGATAGAAGAAGGTTAAAAATACTAGTTACAAAGAAGTGAGTGAAGATATTCAAGCAAAGATAAATAAAAATATATATAGAAGATCTTATTGATGACATAAATCTTTTAAAATAAGAAGATAAATTTGACTTAGACAACAAAAATGATGAAGAAGATTTTGATGAAGGCATGGAGAAAATAATATGAATCAAATAAGGATTGGATTATTTGGTGCATACTAAAAGTTACAGAAGTTTAGAGGGGGTGGATGTCATATAGTAATACAATCATATGGTAAAAAATAAAAATATAGATACTATTATAGAAGAGCCTAATAGGAAGATGTGGTAGAAAAATAAGGATAAATGATAGGAAGGTAATAAAAAATTTAGTCTTAATGCTGCCTTTTAGAGAAGGGATTTCTATTTGCTTTGTAGGAACATAAATACCTCAAATCAAAGTAAATGAGATGAGTAATTAATATAGACATATTTAAAAGGAAGTTACTAATAGATTTAAGCAAAAACTACCTCAAATTATCAAATATTGATATCCAAAGAGGACCAATTATCAACCTGGGTTAAAATGACATCCCAAGGCATAAAACCATATATTTATGGCAACTTTGGGGTTTTTTGGTAGGTCAGAGAGTGGGATTTGAGAGCAAACTTGGAAAGAGATTTTTAAGCATTGGTTTTATTTCAATGAAGTCAATAATCAATTTTTGGAAGATTTTCAAAATTAGAGATATTCTTGGTTGGATTAGATTATAAAAAATATATTTTTTTTTCCAAAATTGAAGGTTTCTTGAGTTATGTGGTGTGTGTATGGATGAATTTTGGGTATTGTGTTGGTGTTTTAGTTATTAATATGTGTGCAAATTTAAAGTCAATCAAACAATTAAATCAAAGTTTGTAAAGGTTTTTGTAGCTTGAGGTCTCAAAAATTGAAATTTGAAGAATAGGAAGTATTTTAAAGATCTTTAGCAATCTATTAATTGGATTGAAGTGAAACTTTTTTTATGTAGAGACTAGATTTGATTTTTCACAATTTAAGTATATTTTGGAAGCAATTCAATGGTTCAAGAAAAAAATATTGGCAGTGGAAGTTCAACATTTAGATTTGAATAGAAAGCTGGCCAATATCCAAGTGGAATTTAAGTTTGATCTTCTATTTGGTGAGTTTGAAATTCTTCAAATTTTGTGTGCTTTTTGTGAAATTAGTTGTTAAAAGATTTATAAAATCATAAGTAAGAACAATGGTATAATTGATAGATATTGAGGTTCTAAACTACGTAAGATTAGATTAATTTGATTAAGATTTGATTTAGGATTTAAAAATTGGTTAAGATTTAGGATTTTTTTAGAATTTAATTAGGATTTAATCTAGGATTTAAGTAAAGACTACTAGAATTTTAAGTAAGATTAAAGTAAGTTTTGGTTGGAATTTATTTAAGATATATTTTTGATTTTATTTTAATATTTCTTTTGAATTTTTTTATGATTTCTTCATGCTTCTTTCGTAATTTTTTTGAGATTTCTTTTGAATGATTAAAGCTTGATTAGCATTGTTAAAGTTTAATTGGAGTTATTTAAGATAATATTAGAATTAGAATCTTATTATTGCAATACTTCTTCTATCTTCTACAACCAAGTCATTGATACATTCTCAAGTAAGGCTTCATGTAATATGACAATGTAGCTCTTAATTAAGAATATATATGGAGGCACAAGTGAAGTCTTCTTCACTCTTATTAATACCTTTTTAGTCCTTAGTCTTGTTTCAAGATTTTCTAGTCATCTTGTTTTTAGCAATAGCCATTCTAGTTCAATACTATATCATCTTTGAGTGACTTTTTAGTTCTTTTCAATGACATAAGAGTGTATTGAAGATTTCTTTCTTTTAAATTCATGTCCTTGATAAAGTCTCTTTTTTGCTTCTATGTATTTTCTTGACTTTTTTTTCATCTTTAACTATTTTTTAAGAAATGGCTTTCTATCAAATATAAACAAGCAATAGAATTTGTCTTTTAGGATTTTCATTATTTTTATTTATTTATTTTTAATTTTTTTATTGTGCCAATATAATACAAATTATATTTTATTCTTTTGAATACTTCTTTATTTAGTACATTATTAGCTTCTTTTAAAAAGATTTTTTTTTTCATACAATGATATATAGTATATTTAGACATAATAAAAATTAAAGCATTAATATCAACAACAATTTTCATACATTCTATCCTATATAAAACTACTTTGTATATCAAAAAGAGATAATAATGTTGAAATTCTAACTAGAGAAATGATAGCTTTAATATTCTAATTTCTTACTAATCTATTGGATTGCAATATCTTTATGTATTGTATAGATAATAATGATATTATATCAATATATAAATAATAGAAAGATTATTGTATATGCCAAAATGACAAAGTTGATAGCTTAAAATGTTGTAAAAGAATATCTTGAAATCAACACTAGATTGTCAAGTACGGATCTTCAAAAAGGTGTTAGTATCAGTCTAGTTTATTTGAGATGAAGTATGATAAAAATAAATAAAATAGAACTCAAAAAGAATAAAATAAAAATTATACAAAAGATATGTATTAAGGACAATAATATGCATCTTGCAAGCAAAAAAAGATTGTCTTTGCCATCTTCTACTACAAAATCAAATGTGATAAGAATTGAAATCCATCCAAAGAAATTGAAAAGATTATTAGAACTTTGATGATCTAGTCACATGTTCCTACATTCCTATATGGCTACTTTATATAATATAAATACTACTATTTTTTGATAGTTCTATGTAGCAGTTTAATACCATGGCTTTTTAAGTTCTTTAATTTGTTTCAGATTAAGGTAGATGCCTTAAAGAAAGGTGAAACAAGATATAAAAATGATGTAGATGAGGATAATCATCTTCTATCACCAACTTATGTATATAACACCATCCAGTCAAATAAGCATGACACAAACTCAGATGAACATGATGTGAGATTACCAAAGATAAGATTTAATCTAGGTTTGTTTAAACCAAACCATAACGGAGACTCATAGAGCTCATCATTTGTATTTGCTAATAGAGCTATGGATGCCTTCTTATGATCTTATAATCAGAAGGAGATGTAGGCTCTACATTCAAGCCTGGTATTCTTAATATTAGATCCAAAGTGCCCAAACAACAGTCACCTTCTCAGGACATGTCAATTGTCTTTGCAAAGTTGTCTTTGATAAATACCAAAACAAAGTCTCTCATAGAGAACAACATATCATCTCTAGAGAGAAAGATGGATGCATCTGAGAGGCATACCGTTGCTACAACGAAGGCTATAAAGAATATTAGTATGATTGTGAAGAACCATATTACAAATGGTCTTAAGGTATCTCATGATGATCAAGAATACATTATGAGTCTCATCAACAATTTTACTAAGCAAAGTGGTAGCTTCCTGTCTATTCAAATCATAGGAATAAGTGAGAAGATTGCCAATATAGGCAACTATACTGTACCTAATAACATCGATGAAAGTATGCAGATTAATAGCAATGAAGTTGTTGTAATGATATTATACATAAAGCAAGTGATTGCCACAGTTAGCCTCTTTCGTCTCTTTTTCACTTTTATAAAACACAAGATATCAAGGTGTCATCCTGAGTTCAAAGAATTTATCACTACATCAACAGTGGAACTCTGAAACACCCATCAACTGAGGGAAAAGTATCACTTTCATAAAATATCAATCGCAAGCAATATCAAACACGTGGACGATCGGTCAGTCCTGTTTCTATCGACATACTTGGTTTCACCAGAAGGTGTGAAGCGCAAGGATGACCAACAGATGGCAGTGTTCTCGCCGTTTTTAAAATACAAAAATCGTTGTAGGCTCCCAATCCATTGATTTGACCCATTATGCGGAGACACCATATCAATGGGAAGTAGTTTATGAGTCCATTAGATCGGCCGTGGAGAGTTGGACATGCTGTGCTTGCCTGATCTATCCTCCGCTCGCGAATGATTCCTGATTGCGATCAGTATACCAACAGTTACGCTCGCGAGCTTTGTGTGTGCATGATATCTTCTTACAGTTTTTTTCTTTTTTTTTTCTCCACGGTTTCCCTTCGCAGAGGTTTGTGAGCTTGTGAATTCCTGAAAAGGTTTGTTGGTTTGGATCCTGCTATGGCTGCTACTGCGGCTTTGAGCCAAGCCGTGGCTCTCAACAAGCTTGCAGCGCCTGTTTCTTCCTCTTCGTCCGTATTGAGAGCAGATTCGAGTGGATTCTTTGGGATACAGAAGCTTAACTTATTGAGAGGACAGCACACATCGCTGTGCCTCCGCTCTAATGTAAGTCTTTTCTCTTCCGCTTCGTTGTCCTGTTTTGCTCGTTTGTCTCTGTTTTTTTTTGGTTTGGTTTCGTCTCTCTCGCTACTTTCTTTTCCTTTGGGAGGGGTTTTGCGCGGGGGAGTTTAATTAGGCAATTAGGAGGTGCTTTTCGTTGTAAGCTGTAGGGCTCAGGATCTTGACTAGACTTGTGAAGTGCGGTGGTTTGTTGCTTGTTTGCAGGAGAAGAGTAAGATTTTGGCGGCAAAAGTGCCGGAAAATGGTGCAGAGTACCCCTCCGAGAAGCCACCAACGCCTCTTCTGGATACCGTCAATTATCCCGTTCATATGAAGAATCTCACCAAGCGAGTACGTTTATCACCCTATGGTTGGTTGCTTTTATTCGGAATTGTCGATCAATTTCACAGTGTAGAGTCGATTTTCATAATGGCGGTTTCACAGATAGGTAGCATCAGAGTAGTAGAATTCGTATTTTGTGAGTCCACGTTTAAGTTACGGTTCTGTTCATGGTTGGCTTTTCAGCATACTTGGCAATTCTCTTCAGAGATTTGAAATTGTCTTCGCATTGTGTTTGCAGGAGTTGAAACAACTTGCGGACGAATTGCGGGCAGAGACTATCCACACTGTTTCGAAGACAGGAGGACATTTGGGCTCTAGCTTGGGTGTTGTGGAACTTACCGTGGCCCTTCACTATGTCTTCAACGCTCCAGACGATAAGATTTTATGGGATGTTGGCCATCAGGTTTGTTGCCATTTTCCATCCATTTTTGTGATGCCAGAAGTATAGGCATTGCCGAATTACCACTGTGGCTGACCATCGAAGTGTCGGTGTTTTTTCACTTTTCATTTTTAAATGACATTCTAAATTCAACTTATCAAATATCAATCATCTATATAGGTATTGGGACTGAAACTCAACCTATGTTCGCTGTGGTTGAAATAGACATACCCACACAAGATCCTGACGGGGAGAAGAGGCAAGATGCAAACCTTGAGGCAAACCGACGGACTTTCAGGGTTTGTTAAGAGGGCAGAGAGCGAGTATGACCCATTCGGAGCTGGTCACAGTTCTACCAGTATCTCTGCGGGCTTAGGTATGGCCGTTGGACGGGACTTGAAAGGCAAGAAAAACAACGTTATTTCTGTGATCGGGGATGGAGCTATGACTGCTGGGCAAGCATATGAGGCTATGAACAATGCAGGGTATCTTGATTGCAATATGATTGTGATTCTTAACGATAACAAGCAAGTTTCTCTACCCACAGCTACTCTCGATGGCCCCGCTCCCCCTGTAGGAGCTTTGAGTAGTGCACTCAGCAGGCTCCAGTCAAGCAGGCCTCTTCGTGAACTGCGCGAGGTTGCAAAGGTGGGTATGTGAGCCAATGTGTTTTGAATATTGTACCCTATGTGTCTTAGCCTCCTCTTACTCCGGGTTTGTCATCACAGGGCGTGACGAAGCAATTCGGAGGTTCCGCGCACATACTGGCCTCTAAGGTTGATGAGTATGCTCGTGGCATGATCAGTGGGTCTGGGTCCACGCTGTTCGAGGAGCTTGGGCTCTACTATATTGGCCCAGTTGATGGCCACAATCTTGACGATTTGGTGACAATCTTGCGGGAGGTAAAGAATACCTCTACAACTGGGCCTGTGCTGATTCATCTCGTGACTGAAAAGGGTCGAGGTTATCCATATGCAGAGAGAGCAGCAGACAAGTATCATGGTTAGTATTTACGTCTACTTTTTAACCTGTGATATTAGATGGAGTACAAGTCGCTCATTGTCTAGCATTTGTGGTCTTATTTGGGAAAAGACTGAACTGGTGTCCTTACCGTTGGGTTTATGCTTGTGGACATATGGCTATGTCATACTGTGTGCAGTTCATGTCACGGCATCGAGTAAGGGGTTTATTTTATCACGTCCTTTGGTTCTCTCTCCCTCCTTGAAAACTATTTTCCTTCTCTAACCGATTGGTACTGGGTCCTCAGGCGTTGTTAAGTTTGATCCAGCAACAGGCAAGCAGAAGAAAGTGAAGACTGCTACCCAAGCCTACACCACCTACTTCGCCGAGGCATTGATAGCTGAGGCAGAGCTGGACAAAAGTATTATTGGTATTCATGCAGCCATGGGAGGTGGTACAGGCATGAACATGTTCGCAAAGCGATTTCCAGAGAGATGCTTTGACGTGGGTATTGCTGAACAGCATGCTGTGACATTTGCTGCGGGACTAGCTTGCGAGGGATTGAAACCCTTTTGTAGTATCTACTCCTCCTTCCTTCAGCGGGGATATGATCAGGTTAGTGCACGCATAGTAACAGTCTTCGTTCCTACAAAAATCTTATGTTGTCTCCCTTGGTCAATGTCGTCTGAACTTCTTGTTGAAGAATGTTAGCTTGATTCTCATGAAGATTTTTATGTGTGTAAGGTGGAGATGAATCTCGTTATTGTAGATGTTGCCAATACCTTGTAATCCATGTTTACATTTCGGTATCCTATTACTAAATCGTCTGTGCCACAATATTTTTTTCAGGTTGTACACGATGTAGACCTGCAGAAGTTGCCTGTCAGATTTGCAATGGACCGAGCTGGCCTTGTTGGAGCTGATGGGCCGACACATTGTGGAGCGTTTGACGTGACTTACATGGCTTGTCTCCCTAACATGGTAGTAATGGCTCCTTCTGATGAAGCTGAGCTTTTCAATATGGTGGCGACCGCTGTTACAATTGAGGACAGACCTAGCTGTTTCAGGTATCCAAGGGGTAATGGGATTGGCGTCGAACTGCCTGCAAATAACAAGGGTGCTCCTATTGAGGTATGTGCCATTCGTTAAATGCACAACTTCATTAATCTTGAGTTAGATAGCTCGTTTGGGCACCAAATTCCTTCTGTGCTTGCCACATCACATTTTAGTACTCTTGGTTCAAGGTGTAGACGTATGACTTTGCTTGCTCTTTCCTGAGTGCAGGTTGGCAAAGGAAGAATTTTGCTGGAGGGCACACAGGTGGCTCTGTTGGGATACGGTACTATGGTGCAGAACTGCCTGGCCGCTCATTCTCTACTGGCGAAGTTGGGTATCTCAGCTACTGTGGCCGATGGACGGTTCTGCAAGCCCCTTGATCGCGATCTTATTCGCCAACTTGCGAAAAACCATCAAGTGTTAATTACAGTGGAGGAGGGCTCCATCGGGGGCTTTGGATCTCACGTTGCGCAATTCATGGCTTTGGATGGGCTTCTCGATGGCAAGCTGCAAGTAAGTCTACCACTGTTCTACAACATAAACGTTGCTTTTTTAATTGTTTTTCTTTTTCGTCCAGTGTTTTACATATGAAACGCTCTGCGCGATTAGTTTGGAGTTCTTGTGATTGATGCCATCTAGGCTGTACGTACTTGTGGTTATTCTGGGGGGTAATCGTTTTCGATTCAACTGTGAACCCATTCTCACCTCATCTCAGCTTTCACGTTAACAGTGGAGACCACTCGTGCTTCCTGACCGCTACATCGAACATGGATCACCGAAGGACCAGTATGCTGAGGCAGGTCTAACTGCCGGTCACATCGCAGCTACTGTATTGAACGTGTTGGGGAAGACGAGAGAAGCGCTGGAGCTCATGTCATAAGTTATTTCCAGCTCAGACGTGATGATGTGGTTCATGCATTACTTACCAACAGTCCAGTCTACCGAGAACCCCCTTCTCTGTCGATGCACCACCTAGATGTGTATCCGATTGTGCTTGTGTGGAATGCTCATCATACCTTGATAAGTCTCAATCTGATTCTAGGATCTACTGCTCTCAAACCTGAGCAACCCAGCAAGACCTGTGGGCAGTACTGAAGTTTGTTTCTTCAGAAATGAGCAAGCTCCTTGCATAGAATTGCATCAAACCATAGCGCATGCTTAGTTCTGTACCCTTTGTAAATTATGTAAGCTGTTGTAGATGACGTAGACTTAGCTCGGCATTTGATTGTGCTTTTGAAATGAAAGCAACGATTTTATGATCCCAATCTCATTGTAATTAAGCTATTTTCACATTTGCTAAATGCATGGTAGATTTTTTGGCTTAAGGGCAAATGAGGCACTCTGAAGTATTCTGAGGCATATCCTTCTAACTCCTACATGTACGCAAAGTCTATCCACATTTCACCATTATCTCTCTTTTCTCAAATAAAACCAGTAATTTCGCTAAAGGGTGATTTTTGTAAATGATGTAACCATGCTCATATTTCTTGTACGAATGTTTAGTAAATTCGATTCTTATCCATTCCAATGTTTCACTTGCTGCACAGCATGTTGTTTCGCTCTGAAGATGGTAGATTATATAATTCTCAACCCTAATCAATGAAAGTAGAAATCCGCTGCATGATAACTTGTCATTGCCATTCCAGTTCATTGGCAAAGAATTGGAGTGGTTATTTATTAAAAAAAAAACCTCATTACCACTTTCTACCACGTATTGTTTTGTATACTACAGGTAATTATGTTGTTATTTATTTTGCAACTTTATAACAAAAAAACACATTAGCAACTGTAGTGATTTCAAGTAGTTCGTTGAAATGAATTCAGTGAAACTCTACAGTGACGTTCATGTTAAATATTTCAATAACCAAACATTATTTTAATGAAATTAAAGTATTAACATTTATAGAAAATAAAAATTTATTAAAAAAATGTTAAAAACAAAAACTACAACAACTATGTATTAATTGTGTAAAAGAAACATATATGCACTAATCACCTTTGAATAAATAAGATAATTGTAACATTTTTTTGTTCATCATGTGATTCACAACATGGTAGTATAATTTTTTTTATTTAATAACAAAGCTCTAAAAACTCCTACACAATCTTCTACCTATTATCAAACATTAATAACACCTAATATATTAATGAAGTAATACAACATGGTTTAATGAATTTACCTCACTTATAATGAAATTTCAATACATTATCTGATTGTCTCCAAATTCTTTATATAATTTTTTATTTCAATCATCTTAATTAATATGCAATTTAACATCCTTATTACAACCCTTTTAAATGACTATTTTTATTACAAATAATGATATTTTCTTTAAATAGATATTCAATTTTTTTGGTTGATAGTAGTTAAAATTGTAACACTAGTATGTTTTATTAATTAGGTAGTTGTAAATTTATTAAGTAGAAACATAGTAGCATTATACATAATTTTTTCAAAATCATTTAATTAAATTACGTTAAATATTCTAAGGTGTCCAATGTTACTACAAAAAAATGCTATAGAAATAATCTATGTAAAAATCATAAGCTCTTTCAACACTGCCTTTAGGATTACTTGCAATTCCTTTGTGCTTCAATTGTTAATTGAATTTGACATGTTTGAACACCAACAATTCAAAAACAATTATCAAATTGTTGATCAATGGTATACAATGACTGCCAAAATTGAGTATGAAATCAATAACTCTATCATTAGCTATTCATACTTTGAAATTTATTGCAATAATAGTCAAATTATTTGGTGATTTAAGTTCTAATTTAAGTAATTGATGTGGCTATCAAATGAAAAGTCCAACAATGGAAGAAAGATTGAAAAAGATATGAACCAAAATGAATTTAGAAACATAGTTGTATTATGCATAGGATTGAGAACATGGACATGTTCTTGGCTTTCATACATATAATTGTGTCCATCATTAGTGCACATCATCTATGCAAACTCAACAAAATGGTTTCATTAAGATATCTCTTTGTTGCTAATAGTAAGCAAGTAAATGTGATAGCTTTGCAGAAGTTGAAGGGGAGTGAGAATATTACAAATGTTATTAGAGACTTATAGATGTCTCAAACTTAGGTTGCACAATTTTGTAAGCAACATTTGATTGATTTGAGTGATGTGAATCATAGTTTTGGTGGCAAGCCAAGGATGTATAGCATAACTAATACAAGGACTTATGTTAGAGAAATCATTAGAGGTGGCAAGGAAATTTCACATAAAGTTGGAAATTACTTGAGAGAACAATTCATCTTGGTATGAGTGATAGTATTGTAAAAGAAGTATTATGTGAAGCAGATTTAAAATGCAAAATAAAGTAGAAGAAACTAAAGCTTATACTTTGTCAGATTAAGATAAGATTAGAATTTACTCAATGTCATTGTTATTGGATTGATGATGATTGGGATTATATAATATTCTATGATGAAACAAAAGTCAATTGCTTTTGTTCCAATGGTTCCAGTTGGCGTTAATTTTTGTGACATACAAAATAAAAGTGTTGGAATGGTACAACAAAAAAACAAGTTTGGAGGTGGAGATTGTATGACTCCAAATGGGCCTAGTGTGATGTGTAGGATTGAGGGAAGAATGGATCAATGCATATATAGAGAGATTTTAGAGCAAGAATTTATTCATACAATGTATGCATACAATTTAAATTCTACAAGTTTGATTTTTCAACAGGATGATAATCCCAAGAATTTACTCTTTTGAAGTAGCTGGCACAATCTCTAGACTTGAATCCAAATGAACCAATATGAAACACCTCCCAAAAGAATACTAGAATTATAAGAATATATTGAAGATTTTTGGACTTCAATAATTCCTAATGAGTGTAAGCACTTGTATAGAAGCATGCATAAGTGCATTAGAATATGATAGTTGCTCAAAGTAGGTGGACAGATTTTTAAATTTGTTTCAACTAGTGTGAGCTAAACTGAGTTTTGGACCCAACTTCATTTTAATTTTTCTTGTATCTGCATACTTACGTGTGTGTGTAATAGACTTCAATCATAATTGAATGTTAATGTATGATTTACTGGAATGGTTATCTTGTGCAATTTATGGTTTTATTTTTGTTGCATCCAATTTACCTACATCGCCTGTTGAATTTGACCAACCTGATTTCATACCCTGTTTTTGTATATTCGAAGACGCTACCCAGAGATTGTGGCACGCAACGCTAGTGTTTCGGAGGACAAATCTGAACGCCTCGGGTTTTCTTGACCCACAAACCAACAGTTGGGTCCGCGGGATCCGAATCAGATTGCGCCTGTTCTGAATACTTCACAGACGTGGCTAGCAGCTCGAGTTTGAAGCTCCTGTGAAGTGGGTCCTCCGAGTTGATGTCAAATCTTTCGACTGAGTGTCGAAGTCTATCGACGCAGTGCGGAATGAGCCGTAAGAAGCCCAGTCCCCAGCATTGTACTTGATCACTAATTGCTGGAATCCATACAATTTTTTTACAACTGAAACTGTTGCAATCCTTTTGAGTTGCTCGCTAAGCATCGCTTGTTGCTTACGCCAAATCGCCGGAGACCTGGTGCGGTTGAGGGGGCCTCGCGGCCGCCATACGAGCCACGGTTATACACGCTCCGAATGATAACTCGGTCATAGGAGCTAAATTTGGTCCCACGGTACATGGGACGCGGCTTTAGATATCTCTGTCATTTCCGCGGTGCGAGCCCAAGCCCGTGATTGAAGACAAGTTGCGGCGAGCCCCTTTCCTCTTAAGCTTTTTAGCGATACTTCCCTTGGGGCCGCTGTGGTAGCGTCACCACCCATTGAAGTTGCTACCGGACGTTTTGTTTATTTTACTTCGGCGGTCAGGAAGTTGTGCTGCTAGTGGTGTTGCTGTGGATAAGTAATATTGTAGAGGACTGGTTGGGAATTTTGAGTGTATTTTTTGGGCGAGTGACGAAGAAGTGGAATATATTTAGTCTTTTTAGAAGAACTAGGGTTTGAGTTTCGTAGTTGAAGGGTTGAAGTGCGGTTGAGAAGTGGAGTGGCGTTTTCTTTGAGGATTTATTGAGGGTTCTGGGAAGACGAATCAGTGAAGGGGAGTTTGTTTTGAGCGTCTTTGAGAGGACGTGAATTTTGCGTTTGGAAGTTTTAGGGTTTGCGGGCGAAGATGGAGACGGATACGGTGAAAGAGATTGCAAGGGTGCAGGAGGAGCGGCGGAAGCATGAAGCGGAGTTGGCAAAGATGACGTCGTTGAGTTTCGACAAGGATTTGTATGGGGAGTCGAACAGGTTCGAAGGTTATGAGCGCTCAATTGCTCTGAATGACGATGACGACGAGCCGCAGGATGCAACTGAGAGGGAAGTGGCGAAAAAGCTTGCTTCCTACACTGCGCCGAAGAATTTGATTAACGACATTCCTCGAGGTGAAGTAGTTGACGATGGTATTGGATTTAAGAAGCCGTCGCGGATTATTGATAGGGAGGATGACTATCGTAGGCAGCGTCTGAATCGTATTATTTCTCCTGAGCGACATGATGCATTTGCTATGGGTGATGCCACTCCGGACGAGCGGGTTCGGACTTACGCGGATATTATGAAAGAGGAGCGGACCAGGCGAGAGAAGGAGGAGACATTGAAGTTGATTGCTAAGAAGAAGGAGGAAGATGCAGAAAGAAGGGCTCATGAAGAATCATTGGCGCCAACCAAAGCTCAGCAAGCAGCTACTAAATCTGTACAGGCCCCTGCCGCCGCTGCGGCGCCAGCCGCACCGACTACCGGAAGTAAGAGAAGAAACAGGTGGGATCAAAATCAAGAACAGGAGGAGCCAAAGAAGGCCAAGACATCTTCAGATTGGGATGGACCCGAGGCGGCGGTTGGCCCTAGCCGTTGGGACGCTACACCCACTCCAGGACGCGCAAATCTGGATGCTACACCCATGGCGGCTTCTAGGCGTAATCGATGGGACGAAACGCCCACACCAGGACGAGCATCGGATGCAGATGCAACGCCGGGCGCAGGTGCGACTCCAGGCGCTACGCCGGCAGGCATGACATGGGATGCAACTCCGAAACTCGCAGGAATGGCCACTCCTGGGAAGAAGCAGCGATCTCGATGGGACGAAACGCCTGCATCCATGGGGAGTGTTACTCCTTTACCAGGGGCCACTCCATCCATGTTCACTCCTGGAGTCACTCCTATTGGAGGCATCGAGCTTGCCACTCCAACGCCAGGTCAAATTGCACTCCGGGGGCCCATGACGCCTGAACAAGTCAATATGTTACGATGGGAGAAAGACATCGAGGAGAGGAATAGGCCATTGTCAGATGAGGAATTGGAGTCCATGTTTCCCATGGAGGGTTACAAGATTTTAGAGCCCCCCGCTTCTTACATGCCCATCAGAACCCCTGCCCGGAAGCTTTTGGCTACGCCGACCCCTTTGGGTGGCACACCGCTGTATCAAATTCCCGAGGAGGATCGCACTCAGCAATACGATGTCCCGAAGGAGGCAGCTGGAGGACTACCTTTCCTGAAACCTGAGGACTATCAGTACTTCGGAGCCTTGTTAAGTGAGAAAGAAGAAGAGGAAATGACCGCAGAAGAGAGTAAGGAGCGTAAAATTATGAAGCTCTTGCTGAAGGTGAAGAACGGCACTCCTCCTCAAAGGAAAACGTCGTTGCGGCAGCTGACTGATAAAGCGAGAGAATTCGGAGCTGGACCTTTGTTTAACCAGATCTTGCCTTTGCTCATGTCTCCTACGCTTGAGGATCAGGAGAGGCATCTGCTCGTGAAGGTTATTGACAGGGTGTTATACAAATTGGATGAATTGGTCAGGCCTTTCGTTCACAAGATCCTTGTGGTCATTGAGCCCCTTCTTATTGATGAGGACTACTATGCCCGTGTGGAAGGCCGGGAAATCATTTCCAATCTGAGCAAAGCTGCAGGATTGGCCACTATGATCGCAGCAATGAGGCCTGATATTGATAATATCGACGAGTACGTGAGAAACACCACCGCTAGGGCTTTCAGTGTGGTGGCGTCTGCACTGGGAATTCCTGCGTTGTTGCCGTTTCTTAAAGCCGTCTGTCAGAGCAAGAAGTCTTGGCAGGCTCGACACACGGGTATCAAAATTGTGCAGCAGATTGCCATTCTTATGGGATGTGCAGTGCTTCCTCATTTGAAATCACTTGTGGAAATCATTGAACATGGTTTGAACGATGAAAACCAAAAGGTCAGAACTATTACTGCTTTGTCTCTAGCCGCGCTTGCTGAAGCAGCAGCTCCTTACGGTATTGAGAGCTTCGATTCTGTTTTGAAGCCGCTTTGGAAAGGTATTCGGTCGCACAGGGGCAAAGTATTGGCTGCATTTTTGAAAGCAATTGGATTTATCATTCCTCTTATGGACGCAATGTATGCTAACTACTACACCAAAGAAGTGATGATCATCCTCATCAGGGAGTTCCAGTCTCCCGATGAAGAAATGAAAAAGATTGTACTGAAGGTCGTCAAACAATGTGTAAGCACAGAGGGAGTGGAAGCAAGTTATATCAGGCAAGAGATTCTTCCTGAGTTTTTCCGTAACTTTTGGGTTCGAAGAATGGCTCTTGATCGCAGGAACTATCGGCAGCTGGTTGATACTACCGTTGAGATCGCAACCAAAGTGGGCGTTGCGGATATCGTTGGAAGAGTTGTTGAGGATTTGAAGGATGAGAGCGAACCTTATCGTCGAATGGTGATGGAAACCATCGAGAAAGTGGTTGCTAACCTTGGGGCTTCAGATATCGATGCTCGACTTGAGGAACTGTTAATTGATGGCATTTTGTATGCCTTTCAGGAGCAGACAAGCGATGATGCAAATGTGATGCTTAATGGCTTTGGGACAGTAGTTAATGCTTTAGGACAAAGAGTCAAGCCCTATTTGCCACAGATTTGTGGTACCATCAAGTGGAGGCTCAACAATAAAAGCGCTAAAGTGCGGCAACAAGCAGCCGATCTTATTTCTCGCATTGCAGTTGTGATGAAGCAATGTCATGAAGAACAATTGATGGGGCATCTTGGAGTAGTCTTGTACGAGTATTTGGGTGAAGAATATCCGGAAGTTCTTGGTTCTATTCTGGGGGCGTTGAAGGCTATAGTGAACGTTATCGGTATGACAAAGATGACTCCTCCAATCAAGGATTTATTGCCTCGACTAACTCCAATTCTTAAAAACAGGCATGAAAAGGTACAAGAAAATTGCATTGATTTGGTTGGTCGGATTGCTGATAGAGGAGCGGAGTTTGTTCCTGCACGTGAATGGATGAGGATCTGTTTTGAACTGCTCGACATGCTGAAGGCTCATAAGAAAGGAATTCGGCGGGCGACTGTGAATACCTTTGGATACATTGCCAAGGCAATTGGGCCCCAGGATGTGTTAGCCACATTGCTCAACAATCTTAAGGTGCAGGAAAGGCAGAACCGTGTGTGTACTACTGTGGCTATTGCCATAGTGGCTGAAACTTGCTCTCCTTTCACTGTGCTTCCGGCATTGATGAATGAATATCGGGTCCCAGAATTGAATGTTCAGAACGGTGTGTTGAAATCACTCTCCTTTTTATTCGAATACATCGGAGAGATGGGGAAGGACTATATCTACGCTGTGACTCCACTCTTGGAAGATGCATTAATGGATCGAGATCTCGTCCATAGGCAGACAGCTGCTTCAGCTGTGAAGCATATGGCTTTGGGGGTTGCAGGACTTGGGTGTGAGGATGCTTTGATTCACTTGCTGAACTATTTATGGCCCAATATCTTCGAGACATCGCCTCACGTTATTAATGCAGTAATGGAGGCTATTGAAGGCATGCGGGTCGCCTTGGGGCCCACTATTTTGTTGAATTATTGCTTGCAGGGCCTGTTTCATCCTGCGAGAAAAGTCAGAGAAGTATACTGGAAGATTTACAACTCTCTTTATATTGGTGCTCAAGATGGCTTAGTGGCTGCCTACCCCGTTTTGGAAGACGAAGGAGAGAACATCTACAGCAGACCGGAGCTGAAAATGTTTCTATGAGTTTCCGGTAGAGGTTTTGATTTCAGGACAATGATAATCAGTAAATATGGTCATTACAATGACAGCTGGATTTTCTGTCATTCAAAAAAAATTCCCCGACTACGTGTGCCTTCTAGAGGACTAGACTAGATGCTAGTGTTAGAATCCTACCTGAAGACTAATTTGTAATTGTGAAGATACGTTTGTTGCAGAACGGACCTTGCAAACTATAAGCGTAGATGCAGGAACTCAGGCTGGTACTCATAGTTGTTTTGGTTGGTGTCTAGATGTGAGTGATGATGCACGTGCTTGGGGGCTAGGAGCTGGCATATTAGCATCTGAGCATGCTACCGCAAGCTAATGTTTGATGAATATGAGCTATTCTCACTGTACGATGTAGTGTTTCTCAGATCTTGATGTCCCTAGTCAATGTACATCTCACGACGTTGTACCTGCTTTTTTCATGTATAGTACTTCTTGAACATTTTCTTTCTCATGTTGCACTTATGCCTTCAATAACATCACCGATTTTGTGCCAGCTCTTGAGTCTTGTGTGGGGTTGTTTTACATTTACATTAATCACGTTAAGAATCCTTTCAGTTGCAGACATCCAAGCGGCTGAGAAATCTTGCAAACTGACACTGGTCATGAGCATGATTTATGACGAAATAGTTGTCGAAGGTAGGTCTGCTTATGGACAGTTCTTTAGGCAATTTTTTGTCCTGTAGTCGCCTATCAATCCCTGTAAGGGTGACGCCGTTTATGAAGAATTGTTACAAGGTATATTTTGGAAGAGTAATTTGACAATAACGTCTAGAAAAGTTATTGGTGGTAATGTGTACATCAATTCGCATTGGTAAATTTTCCATTATAATTAGTTATTTTGTGCAAGTCTTCAAAATGATTTCTTTTCTAGGCATGAATAATAGATAAAGTATTCGTAACTACAGTACTTCCCTAGTGGTATGTATAATTGGTTAAGAGTTAGAATCTTATAGCCTCTTATGTTCAGATTCTCTACCAATTATTTTTTAATATCATCCGATGTCTGTTAAGTGAATTATTTCAGGGATTCATGTGCATTTCTAACCCCTAGTTTTCCAACTAACTTGAACTGTCAAAATTTGGATGCATGAAGTGATGTTTCTGGTACTTTATGTGGACCAGTATGGGCATGAGTGTGAAGAGGGGTTAAAAGTCATTTTCTTACCTGGTGATGATAATATGAATGTCACATTATTAATGTTCAGTCATAATTCAAGTCCAATGTCAAAGTCTACACATGTCTAACCAAACAGATTGCCTGCCCTGATCAAGTTACTCATGGTGCCCAAGTTATTTTAATTTACTTGAGCTTCTTTGCTTTTGTGTTTTGTGACATGTGGAGCTTTCCATATTCCAGTTTTTCATTAATGTATAAGTAGATTGGTCACATGTATTTTCTGTTGGCTAGCAGCTTTTTGGTTGCAAACCATGGCTACATATGATGTGTGGTAGGTTGTAGAGTTGCCAGCACTAATTTGGTTTTGAGACTTGGGTGCTGCCGATGAATTGTTCTTGCTTGTGAGGATTTGTTTGTGGTATAATCCATGTAAGAGTTGTTGAGCAGGTCACATAATACTCTAGTATGATTCTTGTTTTCATTTTTTGAAGCATACCTCCCTATTATATGGATTATACATATAGTAATAGATTATATATTTCAAGAGTTTATATCAAGGTTTCACAGACCTTTGAGTGGAGCATTGTTCATCCTAATAGCATGTTGTGTTTGTGTGATGTCTAATTTTTCCTCTTTACTCCAAACTTTTGCATTCTCCAAATATTTGACTCCTTTTAAGGGTTGTTTGTATTTCATTTTATTATTATTATTTTTTCTTTCTTGTTTATAACAGCTAGTTTTACCATACTCTATAAGATGCTAAATTGAGAGTTCTATTATGATGTTTAATTAGAATTATGTTTGGATGATCCTAGGACAGTTTTCTAATTTGGTTAGAAGCAAGTCTCATTAAGGAGAACCAAAAATGTTTTATATCTTGGATGAGAATAATTTTACTACTTAATAACTTTTCAGTTGTAAAAGAAGAGGATTGATAGGATCATTGCTTAAGAAATTAGATGGAAAAGTGAAGGTTTTTAAAAACAAGTTCTTTTTGAATATGAGGGTTTTATTTATTTATTTATTTTACAACATAGATCTTTGGTGGATGTTTATTTCTAATATTATTTATTTATTTATTTTCATGATAAAATTCAAAGTAAAAATGAAAGCCCTGAAATATTTGAACATTAGAATATTCCTATTCATCTATCAATAGACAAGTAGGGATATTATAATTTTTTAAAAGATATCAATTTCTTAAAAAGAGTAAGAATCCACAAGGTTTAAATCCTTTGAAGAATAAGTATTTATAGAAGCTCTTCTATACAGTCAAAGTATATTTTCTATGATTCTATGCATGCCATAGTTATTTAGACTTTATAATACTAAATGTCTCAAATTTGTTACATACTTTTTATAAAAAAAAAAAGAAAAAGAAGACATAAGTCTTTAATCAAGAAGAGGCAATTGGTTGGAGTTCTTTAAACCAAACTAGGTAGCTAAGCACTAAAAAAAATTGTTTAGAATTGAGTTACACAAACTCTTAATATCTTTTTCTAAAATCTTAAAACTAATTCTAAATAAAAATATCAATTCAGTTATTTAGAATATATTTGCATTCTATTTCTTTAGTTTAATAATTTGTAATGAAAACATTCTATATATTAGTATTAGAATTAAATTAATTATTTTTTAAATAATTTCTTCAAACATCTAAATAATTGATAATGTAACAAGAGTTGTTTTAAGTTCTAGAAGATTGAGGTTTTTTTGTTAAGTACAATAGCTAACCATGTACAAAAGTACTTATGTCTTAATTTTTTAATTTTAATTTTTTTTTTTCTTTTTATCTATAAAAAATACTTAGAAGATAGAAAATGATGTAGATTATTTAAGAAGACAATTGTATACAAGAATAAAGTAGGTAGTTGAAGCAAAGGTAATATCATTTACAAAAATTATTCTTTAAAAAAAATTAAGCAAGCAAATTACTAAAACTTTAGTTTTTTATTTGCACTCTTTGGAAAAAAACTTTATCTATTAATGTAAAAATTCTATGTTGGCTTTAAAGGGGGTTCCAAGTGCATTTCTAATCTTAGAACAGATGGTATATCTCTAATTGCATTTGTTTGTTTATAGAGATTAAGAGACTTGAGAGTACTAGATGGTTTTAAGCTTATTCCACTTAGAATTAAAGACTATGGCTAAATTGAAGGCAAAGATGATTTTTCAAGTTAGAATTATATTATGTTCATTATCTATTCGGAAAGTGATTAAATAATTTGGATATTGGGTAATATTAAGTTTCTCAAAAATAATAGATATATATTTTTTTACTCTATCTTTATTAATTAAAAATTTTATTGATAATAAAAAATAAAAAAATAAAATAAAATAAGATAAAAAACATAGAAGAAGAAGGTAATCTAATCTTATTCTTGTATGTATGGAATAATTTTATATTATTTATTTATTTTATTTATTTATAATTCTTATAAATAGAGGTCTTGCATTATTAATAAAATTGAATCCAAAGCCTACAATATATATTCTATTAAAGATGAATTACTACAGGATGTACTTAAATATTTTAAAATATTTTAAAATATTTTTGCTTTAAGACCAATAGATCTTATTTAAAAGATTTTATTGAATAAGCTACTTCATGGGTAAGAATCAATGTGTTGTAGATGTATCTTAAAGAAAATAAAAGAGATTTGGTCTTAGTTAATTAGATTAATTAAAACTAGTTCAATATACAATTGCGAATGGTTTTCTTTTTAGAATAATTGGTTTTCAGTTGTTAGGATCATTTTGTTATTAATTACAAGATTAAGAAAAATAGAGCTTTGGTTATAGCTTTAAAAGTGATATATTTTATTTAAGTAGAATCTTTATAAATTTTATACAGTCATTTTGGATGATACACAATAAGAAATTAAAAAATTTAATTTTATTATCATTTAGAAATGAGGCCTTGTATTTGCTAGATCTTTAAGAAATTATAAAAAATTTCTTCAAGAGAAGGTGGATCATTTATTAGGAATCTCTTTCTATGATTAATTTTTTATATGTATGTTAGTATAATTACATCAAATATGTTATCTAAATTAGCATAAGACTTACAAAGAGTATTTATTTTTTAAAAAAAATTATTATGTTACCTACATCATTGTTAATATAATTAAAGTTTGTATATTATTATCATCTTTCAAATTAACAAGCTTAGAAATAAGTCTCTTAAAGTCAAAAAAATATAAAGAATTATCTTATTAAATATTGCTTTTAACTATGCATTTGATTAGAGATGTATTTTGCTTATTTCCTTCTTTCTTTCTTTAAAAAATATTTTCTTGATAAAATCAATTTATATAAAAAAAATTAAATAAAAAGGATTTTAATCAAATTTTCTTTTGATATTTTTTTTCTTCTTTTACTTTTTTTCTTTTCCTATTATAAATAGTTTTTTATTTTGCAGAAATGCTTATATATGAAGATTTATGATTTCTTTACAAAGTTTCAATATATAAAGAGTTAATTTTTGGATTAATCTTTAAGTTTATTATTAGATTATATTAAATAAAAATATGAAAAAATAAAAAAAAACCATCTTTTGAGTTAAGAATTAAATATTTTAATAATAAATAATATAAAAAAAAAACCCCACTACATTAGAATCAATTTAAAATTTATTTAGAAGAAATTAATGAATAAAGTCCAAAATCATACAATTTAGAAAATAGGAATAATAAACTCCTAACTAAAAGTCTTTAAATCTTAAGTACTAATCATAATGGACATGTACGTAAAAGAAATGATACTTCATAAGGATATTAGACCTAAACAAAATACTTTAAAAGTAACCGAGTAATAACAAACAAACAAAATAAATTATATTATTTCAAAAGAATATATATTAGAAATTTTTTATTTTTAAGAAAGTAAAATTATTATTTTCAAGAAAAAATACTTGAATATTAAAATTTTTGATTAGAATTACATTGCTTATTCTTAGTTTTTTTTTATCTTTTTTTTCTTTTTTCTTTTTTTTTCTTTTTTTTCTTTCTTAAATGCCTTTTAGAGATACTTATTTACTTGATATTGGTTCTCTTTAAAGTTTCTAAAGTCTTTCTCTTTTCATGTTTATTAAAATATTGCAAATTCTTTACTATTAAAAGGATCATTGATACAAAAGTATATAAGAGATTTTTGATTTTTTCACAATCTTAGAATTGGTAGTATGGATTACATTGAGTTGTTATGTTAGATTTTTAAAAATAAACGGCATTAAGTCAAAGTTATTTCTAAGTTCTTCAATTGTTGTTATATGCAAAAGACGCATTAGGAAAATTCAGTGAAATTTTATGAAACAAATACAAAAAAAAATGTTTCATAAAAGACATTGTTTCCTTTAAAGCTATAAGTTGCAAATTGTAAGTTGTATTTTTTTGCAAATTATACACCTTGATACCCTCAAGTCCTTGACTTCTTTACTCCTATTTTTGTAATGCTATTTTTTTATTTCTTTTAAACTTGCTGATACTTGAGTATTTATTTCTTCATATTGTGCTACCACTTTAACTAACATATTAATTCTTTATCTCATTACATTATAGAAACACAATTTTTTTCTTTTACTTTGGAAACTTCTTAATGTAAATATATTATTCTTTTTCTAGTTTATGATTTTATTCTTATATTTTAATCATTTGATTTTTTGAAATACCTCGTAAACTATAATATTGTGTTGGAATTTCTTTCTTAAGTGAGAAATTTGATCTTTACTTTTATTATTGAATTTCAACAATCAATAATGCATAAAAATTCTAATAAAGCTATTCTTAAAATGAAATGGTTTCTCAAGCTTGAGGTAATTCTACTTGTGTTAATCAATATTTATCTTACAAAAAATCCATATCTATTCTTAAAACTTGTTAAGTTATTTTCTAAATCTACTATGTTGTAGTATCATGTTTGATTTCCTTCTTTTGGCATACTACTACATGATTAACCTCTTCTTATTCTTTTTAATTTTTTTCTGTTGATTTTCTTATTTTATAAGAATTTCCACAACCTAATTGTAAAAGATGATATTTTTCTTTATCTGCTATTGTTCTTGATTATGATTAAATTTTGATTTGGTTGTGTTTGATTTAATTAGTAAATACATTTTTATAGGTTTAAATAAAATTTGTTGTTGAAAAAGTTTTAATATATTTTCTTTATTTCAATCATTAAATATACATAATTTTTGAAATTTTATAATCAATGATTCTAAGTATAATATTTTACTTACTTATTTTTAAAGAAGGATCAAATAACAAACGTATTATATGCATATGCACATATATATATGTAAATAAAAAAATAAAAAATATCATATAAAATTTAGTTTACAAACTAATTTTATAAAAAAATACATCAAAAATATGTATGTTAATTTTATAATAAATATAGAATTTAAGATAACAAAACAAAATAATTTAGGAATAGAAAATTTTAAATTTTAGTATATTTAACTTATTTAAATTATATATTTTAATAATAATTTTTTATAAAAAAAATATAGACTTATTCTTAAAAAATCAAAAACCTTTCATGACTTATTCATAAGAAAAAAATTTCAAAATCAATTTATTTAACCAAAATACTAATATAAAGAAAAAAATTAGAATATAATAAATGAAAGAAATAAGATGATGAATGACAAAAAAATCTTAAGAAGAAGACAAGAATATTAATTAAAATTCTTGATTCTTAAATTTAAATATGAAGTAACAAAAGAGTTAATTTAATATGCTTGAAGCCATACTTGTATCCTAGCTTATAAAGGTGTATGTAGTAAAAACTAATATAGTACCAAACAATTTCAATTAAGGTTTTATTTATTTAATTTAATTTAATTTTTTTTTGAATTTATAGTGGATGCACATTGAGAAGTCAAAGAAATATATTTTCAAATAGGAAGAACATCCCATGCAAAAAAAAGTAGAACAATTCAATACACTAAAATAAAGTCAAATATTAGTGCAAACAAACATGCAATTTTTATGAAATTGAAAACATTTTATACAAAAAACAGGCATATTCTACAAAAAATTACCTTGTGAATAGGTTTCTATTGAATTTGCACATAGTTAAGTTAACATTTCTTTCAGATTTCAATTAAAACAGATACGAATGCAAAGATTATTTGTGATAAATTGATTGTTATATAAGCTAAATAGTTATTGTTTGTTTTGAAGATAGCAAACCATTCAAAATATAATTTTTTAAATTAATATAATTTTTTAAATTAATATAATTTTTTTCTTAAAATAGCTATAATTTCATATATATATATATATATATATATATATGAAGAGAAGTTATTTTTATTTGAATCCAGTATTACATTAAAAAAAAAAAAAAAAAGAAGACAAATTTTATTAATATTTTAATATGCAAGCTTTGTTAGATTATGGAAATTATAGTTATTAGATCTTGACTTTGATCTTATAGAAAATTGAATTTATATTTTTAAAATTAAAAGTATTAATGAAAGTATCAACTTAAGATA
The DNA here is from genome assembly GCF_059467195.1 of Physcomitrium patens. Classification (NCBI taxonomy): domain Eukaryota; kingdom Viridiplantae; phylum Streptophyta; class Bryopsida; order Funariales; family Funariaceae; genus Physcomitrium; species Physcomitrium patens. The sequence goes on along the minus strand of NC_143420.1, from coordinate 9,807,035 downwards.
TGTTTAAAGATCTATTAGCAAATAAATCTATAATATTATCTTGTTATGTAAGTTCTTCCTTGGAAATGTGCCAAACGTTTGTCTGTAGAAGAGATGAGTGTAAAACCTAAAATTCTTCTTATAATCCAAAAAATAAATAAGATATTTAAGAATAATTATTCTAATAATCTTGATTCAATTAGAAATTCTAAATTTAATTAATTCTAAATCCAAAATTAAATGAATCTTAAGCAAGTCCTAAAAAAAACCTAAATAAATCTAAAATCCTCACAAAAACCTTAAGAAATACAAAGCTTATTCTAAGAAAATCTTTAAAAATCCTTAATAATCCTAAAATAATTCCATAAATATTAAATAAATATTATTAAATCTTAAAAATCTTAAAAATCTTATCAAATCATTAAAAAATCCTAAATTTCTAGCAAAAAAATAAATAAATTAATACTCTTAATTTTATTAATATTTTAATTTTTAATTTTTTTTAATATTATATATATTATTTATAAAAAATAAATTTAGAAAAAGATCTAACTTACACAATAAAAAAATTTAATAAAAAATGCTTGAATTCTACACAACTTTTTTTTAATTTAAAATTTAAACTACTAGCAAAAAGATCTTTTTGGTTTGTAAATATTATTTTTTTTAATTTAATGCCAATCTAGTAATTTAAGTCATTTATGAATACATCAATTTTTAGCTTAATTTAATTTTTGGATCTGTACAAAAGATAAATACCATTGACCTTTAAACTATCAACTATAAATATTTTATTATACTTAAATTTCAATAATATTTAATTTAATCAATAAAATAAGCTAAAAGTGATAGTTTTTACTATTAAAAAGTTCATTTATTGATCTATAAAAAATCAATCATGATTCTAATGCAAAGTTTAAAACATAATTAAAATTTTAGTCTATGATTTATTGCTTAAAATAATATTTTAAGAACAAAAACATATCACAAATATACATATTATAACTAAAGATTTGAGTAGAAGCAAGTAAATTTAATAATATCATACAAAGGTGATTTTTAGAAGCTTTATAGATGTAAATTTAATTTTTTTAGTATTTTTAGATGATTGATAGGTTAAAAAATAGGCCAAAAAATTGGCCACATATTGTACATGTTGGCTATGTAGTGTACATAGTGAAAATTTTCTTTGCAAGTTGGACTCATGTCAAAATAATCTATAGAAAATTGCTATATAAATTCTAATAAGATAATATTTATAAAAACAAAAATAAGGCCTTCTTCACTCTTGTCAACTTCTGTCTTATTTCTATTGTACTTTCAAGAATTTGTAGCTTTCTTATTTCTAAAAATAGATATTTTAGTTATTTTTTGAACATAAAATTTTTTTATTTTTTTTTATGTTATCTTTCTTTAAGACACTGTCAAAGAAATAAAGCTCAAATAAAGAAATCCTCAATATACTCTTGTGTCAGTCAAAAGAATTAAAAAGTTATTCAAAGATGATATAGTATTAAACTAGAATGGCTATTGGCAAATACAAAAAGACTTAAAAGTCTTAAAACAAGACTAAGGACTAAAAAGGCATTGAAAAGAGTAAAGAAGGCTTCACTCTTACCTCCATATATACTCTTAATTAGGAGCTACATGGCATTGTCATATAAGACCTTCAAAACATGTTAACTTTGTAAGATACGTATCTTAACTTGCAAGGCAAGTTTTCTATATATGTGCTACATAGTTAGCTTGTTTTGCAAGCTACTAATACATGGTTAATTTATTGTTCAAGTTTCTAACCTATCAATTAACTACAAACACATGTAAAATCAAAAGAGCGTCTATGAAGCTTTTAAAAAGCTTTTCTAGAAAATATTATGAAATAAATCTACTTTTGTTTATTTTTATTTAATCATTTAGATAAATATTAAAATATATATATATATATATATTATTTTATTTTCTAAAAATAAATTCTACAAGGAGCAATCATTATGTATTAAAAAAATTTAAAATATAATGAATTGTATTTGTTACATACTATAATCTTTGTTATCTTTGAAGATGGTTGATAGGTCTTTTTAGCCATTGATAGTATTCCATATCAAAGCAAGAAAACTACCCTATTATTTGATTGTTGTTGTGGCCTTTGTAACTGTCTTCAAATAAAATATTTTGAATACCATCAAGAATTATTTCAAAGTTGTGATATCAAATATGTTGTATCTTGCCATCTATTCAAGGAAGGACATGTCATTATTGAAGGTCTTCATCTCAATTATGTTGTCTTGAAGGTTGTAACAATCATAATGATTTGTCTCATAAAACAAATGATAGCTCATGAGTTGAATTTGTTGGTTGTTGGTCCTTTATCTCTTTAGTATTATAAATGCAAAAAAATACCAAACAAGAGTAGAAGATAAAATACTATTTTTTTTGGATCTTATTTCTTTTTATAAAAAGAATTTGCTATTCTTTATTTTGATTTTTATGATTGTTATTGATGAAAAACTCAACCTTTCTTGTTGCATTTATAAGATTCTTTGTTGGCTCTCATATGCATTCATTAATATCATATTTGTGCCAATAAACAAGATATTTTAACCTATTTTGGCACCGCCTTGAATCTTAGACTTCTTTTACCTTAAATTCTTGATTATTCTCTATTCTATATGAGGAGGTAGCATTTGTATTTTTTTTGAGATATTTATTGTCATATATGGCTCAAAAAGAGATATATAAAATACAAGATAGATCTTCATAGACTCTGGTAGATATAATCAATAAGTAATAGGATTGATTTATTTATTAATAGAAAAAAGTCAAAACCTATAATAATCCAACTTGTCACAAGGACAAGTAGTCTTGATATTGCAAAAAAGTAGCTATACCTTGTCACTAATGTTAAATTATGGTTGTTCTTTGTAATAGGCATTTGTATTGATCTTTTGCCATTCTTGAGCTTCCTTTAACTGTACCTTTACTATTGCATGTAGCTTTGATAAATAATTTGTCAAATCTTTTGCTGCATGATTATCAACTTTTAAAAAATTAAAAGTATCAAGTTGTAGATGATATCCATAATTGATAAAAAAAAAGATATTTATTGAATAGAAGAATGTACTAAATTATTATATAAAAACTCTATCAATGGCAAAAGTATTGTCTGATCATCCTAATAATAATGGATGGTATACTTCAAATACTATTCTAAAACTTGATTCACTTGTTTTATTTGTCTATTAATTTTAGGATGAAAATTAAAAGAGAGCTTTATATCCACTTTTTATACCTTGAAAAGGATTCTCCAAAATCTTGATATAAATTGAGTCATCCTATCCTATTTAATATCCTTGAGTAATCCATAATAGTAATAGATGTCATTTAGAAAAAATTTAGCCATTTCTTCATTTATAATAGATTTTATATATGGTACAAAATATACCAACTTAATAAAATAATCTATTATCATGAATATAGAATCATATAAATCTGAAATTAAAAGATCCATAATAAAATCCATTGAAACAAAGACCATGGTTGTTTCAGAATAGGTAATAGCTGAAGAAGTCCAAAAAGTCAATGACAAGGAATTTTGGATCTTGAAAAAATATCATATGATTGTACAAAGTCTTTGATTGCCTTTTAAATTTGAGGCCACCAAAAATCTTTAGATATTAGTTTCATCCAAAATATCCAACTATTAGAAAGTTATGACAAGCTTGAAAAATATGTAATTGTGATTTGCTTTTTAGAATGGATAATCATCTCTTGAAGTAGAGTAGATTATTCTTGAATTCAAACTTAAGAGTGTCATAAGACTTAAAAGAATTACTCTTAATATCATAAACAAGAGGATCAAAAGACATACTTGATTGAATTTTCTTAATAAAGATTAAATCAACAATCAATGTTGATTTTATTGCTTAAAGATGAAAATGCTTTAGCTTCAAAAGAATCATTCTTTGTTAATCAAAAGCTATATCTCTTTCTTTTGATATAAGATAAGAATGTTTAGAAATGACATTTGTTAAACCTTATTATTTTTTGAATCTATAGATAATTTTGAAATCAAATCTTAATAAAGATATACTTCAACAAGCTTAACAATGATTCAAAACATGTGCCCATATGAAGTATTTGAGATTCTTGTAATCTATATACACAATAATTATACTAGAAGTGTCTTTAAGATAATGATGTCATTCTTAAAATAAATTCATAATTTCTAGAAGGTCTTTATTGTAGATCTTAGAGTTAATCTCAATTGCTAAAAATTTCTTGGAATAAAAAGAAATTAAGTAGAGTTTATCATCTACTCCAATTTGTAAAAAAATAGCATTTATAGAAAATTTTGATGCATCTATTTCTATAGAAAAAACATTAAAAAAATTATTATAATATAAAATTAGTGTAGAAATAAATGTTGTCTTTAAGGCTTCAACAGATGTTTTTGTTTCTTTGATCTACTTAAGTTTGTCTTTACATATCAAACGTATAAAAAGAGCTGCAACTTGAAAAAAGTTCTTGATGAAGATTTCATAATAATTGAAAAATTTCAAAAAATATTACATATCTTTGTCTATTTTTAGAATCTTCGAATCTATTATACTTTAGACTTCTTTAAGATCCATTATTAATCTTTTGTTAGAAATGATGTATTCTAAAAAATCAACCTGAGTAGTATAGAATATATACTTTTTTATCTTTTCATATAATCTTACATTTCTAACTTTTTGTAATACATAAAAAATATAAAGTTCATATTCTTCTATGTTTTTAAAATAGATTAAAATATTGTCTAAATAAAAAAAAAAAAAATCATCAAGAAACTCACAAAAAATATCATTCATTAGATATTGAAAAGTAATTGGTATATTTCTAAGTCAAAAAGGCATGACATTATATTTAAAATGTCCATACTTAGTTTAAAAAGTAGTCTTCTACTCATTTTTTTTTATAATGTAGATCAAGTTATATGTTCTTTATTGATCTATTTTTGTGTAGATCTTTGTTTCATTGAGTTAGTCAAAAAGTCTTAAAATCAAAGATAGGACATACCTATTCTTGATGGTGATCTTATTAAGTCCTTAATAGTCTATGATTATCCATAGAGATTTTTTTTTTCTTCAAAAATAATATAGGAGCTCATGCTGGAGATTTTGAATGACAAATAAAGTTCTTAGCCAAATTCTTTTCAATATACTCTATTAGTATTACTAACTCATTTGGAATAAGATGTAGATTGATCCAAATAGTGGTTGAGTTCTTTCTCATAGATCAATTGAATAATCATAGAATTGATGCTCTAGAAGAATATCTATATTTTTTTTTTTAAAAAAAATCTTCAAAATCTTGATATTGGCTAAAAACACTACTTGATGCCTTTTGACTATCAGAAATGAGTATAGTATATATAGCAAAATTTGGTCCTTCTTTTGCCACATGTTTGAAAGCTCTTGTACCTACCAATAAGAGTTTAGATGTATTAGGCTTATCTATTTCTACTTCACTATCAAAATTTTAGATTAAATTACAAAAAAAGTTAAGGTTATAAGAAATCCAATCTATTTGAGGGTTATATTTTTTTTAACCATGATAATCCTAAAATAACTAGATTGGAAGAAGATCTTATCATATTAAATATTATTATATTATTATGATCTTTAATTATAACATCTAAAGGAATAGTCTCATAAATAATGTTTCTAAAAGACAACAAAAAACCATCCATGACTTTTACATGTATGGATTTAGTTTTCTTGATTAAAATTATTTCTTATCTTTTGAAAAAATCTTTGTTTAGAAAACACGCTGAGGCTCTTCAATCTAATAATGCAAAGACTTTGTGATTTTTAGATTCTAAATAAATATCTATTGTAAAACAAGGTGAAGGATCTAAGAAGAAAATATGACCTTTACTAGATATTATACATGATTCTAATGGCACGGTCTCTATTGTAGCTGTAGAAACTTGTTTTTTGACACATCGTCTTCTTTAGCAGTTAAGCTCTTTATTTTATAATTGTATTGCTTCCTTGGATAATGTTAAGCAATATACTTAGCTTCTCTACAATATAAGTACAAATCCTCTTAACAACATCAAGTCTTTTTTTACTCAATAAGAGATTTAAAACGTATTGTATCATTTTACATTAATTTTGGCTTTAATAAATAAGTTTCTATAAACTTAAGAGCTACCATCATTACTTGGCTTGTTCTTCTCCAATCAAGTCTTTATTCATGACGCCTTTTAAATAATTGATTGTTGTATATAATGGCTTAAGAAATAAATTATTCTAAAGATTTTTTTTTCAGTATTATTAATAATAAAACTTTGATATTATCCTTCAATTCATATTGAAATTGATTAATGAAGGCTTTATCATTCAAATTCACATTGCAAGTAAGATTTTGAAACTTGGCAATACACATGGTAGTTGATTGTGATCCTTGTTAAAAAAATAAGAGCTTAATTTTTACTACTCTTTCTCGATTACTTTCTTTGAAGGTGGTTATAAACACTTCAAAGAATGAATTCAAATCATAAAAGAATCATGAATTCTTTTCTATCAAAGATACAAACTAAAAAAGAGTCCTTCTAGATAGAAGTGCTCCTATGAATTCAACTTAAGTAAATCTATTACTGTATTGGAAAGAATACAATCTTACATAGAACTTGATTTATTGCAAAAATCCTCAAAATTTTGATCTTGTTCCATTAAACTTCTCAAGCATACTAATCTTTGTTCTTGTCATACTTGCACAAGAAAAACTTCTTAGATTTAGTTGTGAGGTTGATTTATTTTCTTCCTTCAACTATATAATTTCTTATTGTAGACTTTGAACTTCGTGAATATGCATAAGATTAATATTTTCATAGTTGGTGCTTATGATGGGTGAAATTTTTATCTTAAAAGTATTGAAAAATTCTTGAAGATCAATAATAGTTACAAATCCATTCTCACTTTTATCAAGTATAGCATCAATGATGTTTCCTTCCTTTTCAAACAACTTAACAAATCTACAAGTCAAATTAGAGGAGGGTAATCTACAACCTCTAATATCAAGTAAAAATTTCTACAAAGAGGGATAATCTGCTCTCTTTAAGGAAGATATCAATGTTAAAAAATTAAATAGTTTGTTTAAAGGTAGGAAATCTGCAATCTTTAAAATACAACAATAGAAGTGGAATAATCCACTCACTTCTAAAACAAGACAAGAACAATGAGTTAGCATTCTTATCAAACTGTCAAGGACATAAAGCTTGAAGGAAAAAATCCTTAATACACTCTTGTGTCATTCAAAAAGACTAAAAAGTCATTCAAAGATGATATAGTATTAAACTAGAATGGCTATTGCCAAAGACAAAAAGACTTAAAAGTCTTCAAATAAGACTAAAGACTAAAAAAGCATTGACAAGAGTGAAAAAATATTTATTCTTATTTTTATATATATTCTTAATTAAGAGTTATGTGGCGGTATCCTATACAACCTCCAAAACATGTTGACTTTACAAGATACGTATCTTAACTTACATGGCAAGTTTTCTATATGTGTACCACATAGTTAGCTTATTCTACAAACTATCAATGCATGGTTAACTTGTTGACGAAGTTTCTAACCTATCAATCAACTACAAAGACATATAAAGTCAAAGAAATGTCTATAAAGCTTCTAAAAAGCTTTTCTAAAAAATATTATGAAATAAATCTACTTTTACCTATTTCTATTTAATTATATAGACAAATATTAGAATAAATATATATCTATAACAAACATATCCTACTTATTTGATTACTTCATTTAAATTCTTATTTTTAATAAATCAATAATAATGTACTTATAATATCAAATCTTTGTCTTTTCTTAATTAAGAATAGATTTTTTCTTGATAAGACCTAAGTATATTAGAAGTTATAAATTAGTTTTTTTTAAATTAATATTTTTTATATAATTTTTTTTATTCTTAAATCTTCTTATCAATTTGATTCAAGTAATTTTTTAATTATTATATTATAATAAAAAAAATATTGAAATAAAAAATATAATAGCAAAAGTATAAAAAAATAAAATAATATATGCAATACATTAATTCAATTTACCACCATAAAAAGTAGCAAAAATAATTAAAATTAAAGATATCAATATGATTAAAGCTCTTTTATTATTTATACCAAATTATATTACTTCGTTTGTAGTAGGAAATTATTTAAGTCTTAAAGAATTAAAAATTACCTTACTCCAAATATTTGATGGTACAAGATCAAAGTTTTGAAGATTTATCAATGAAGTAGAATTAGTGTTTGCCTTCAACCTCAAAGTTATCCAAGTCTAGAATCATAAGTCAAGTATATTAAAAAACTACTTTTACATTTTATTTTATTAGAAATTTTATCTTTTTTCGAACAACATGATCTAATATTACATAATTTAGAAGATTTTTTTGGAAAAATCTTAATCCATGAGTGATGGATATAATATAATTTGTATTACAATCAATAAGATTTTCATTTTTTTATTAAGGCAATTATTAAATATCACTTTATCTCTAGAAATCCCTTAAAGAAGCAATGCTCTTTAATCCTATCCTTTAATTAATCAAAGTGGCTACAATAAGAGAAGCTATTGCCTTTCTAATTTCTTTGCATTTTTCATAGATATCAATTAGATTCTACAAAATCACAGACAGATTTTTACAAATCAAATAAAAAATTATAAATCTAGTACAACTAAAATCTTATTTGTAGTTACAAGAATTTTTACACATACTTAAAAAAATGGTCAACTTCTACTATTCATACCTCATCCATTTTTAATTATAAAAATACTTAAAATAAAATTTTAATTTAATATAAAGATTATGAAAATATCTTTAAAAAACAAATAAATAAATAAAATCTTTAAAAGCATTGTTCTAATGATTGTTCAACTGATTTTTAAGAAAGAGCTCAATTACAATTTCAACCAAATTATAATTTATTATAAAGTAAGTTGACTTTTCTCAAGGAATATATCAATGAAAACTTTGAAAAGAATAATTGCTCGAAAATGTACCAAGAACTTGACTAAAGAAGATAAATTAGAAATTACAATAACAAAGATTCAAACAACTCTAATAGGATCTAAAATAAATTCGAATTAAACTTTAGCAATTCTAAGAAACTTTAATCAATTCTTAAGAAATTTCATAAAAATTCTAAAAAAAATCATAAAGAAATCATTAAAAAAACTTTAAAAAATAATTTTAAAAAATTCTAAAGAAATAATATTAAAAAATTAAATATTAAAAATATAAAATTTAAAGAAATGAAAAGAATCCTTAAAGATATATTAAAAATAAATATTTAAAAGAAATATTTAAAAATTTCTTAATTTTATATCAAAAATAAAAATCTTGAATAAGTCTTAAGTGAATTTTAACCAAATCTTAATATAATCCTAAAAAACCCTTTATAAAACCTTAAAAAATAATATTAAGTAGATCCTAAGTAAATCTTAAATAAATCTTAAATAAATCCTAACTAAATTCTTAAGTTAATCTTAAAATCTCAATAATTATTATATAAATTGTTGATTTTGACCACAATTGTTTTTACATTTAAATCCTTAAGAAAAAATCAAGAATATAAAGTTTGAAAAAAATCTAACTATTCTATTGGAAAAATGAATTACTAATATTCCTAGGTATTTGCCATCTTCTTTTTTCAACTTAGATATTAATTTTCCAACACTGACTATTTTTTATTGAATCATTCAAATTTTTTTCAAATTAGCCAAAATGTAGAAACTCAAGCTCACTATGATATCGTAATATCTTAATTTAATTAAATTAGCAAAATTTTTAAGAAAATAACAAGAATATTAGACTATAAAAATCAAAATTTGAGATCTTTACACAATTACATTTTTACATCTTTTAATCTAATTTTTTAATTGACCTAATATTTTAAAAATAAATTTAAAATAATTATGTTTATGAAAATATGAAATTTTATCTATATATTTGCTACAATAGTCACAAATTTTTTAAATATGTAAATCTCTTTTTATTTTTTAAAATCCAAAATTGTTGAAAACATATTATAATTTGAAAAACTCTCAGAAATATAATATCCATCTAAATTACTTAATATTAATATTAAAACAATCCTTCTAAAGTCTACTCTCTAATTTTTTTCTTTGATCACCAAAAAAATCTCAAAAGTATTATAGGTGTGTGGTTTTGTATATAAAGATCTAATTTCCATCTTAATTCACAATTCATTTTCTTCAAATATTAATTTTTAGTTTTTAAGGTAATATTTGCTACAAACTATTTTAGAATATTTCATAAATTTGTCTATCTTATTTTTTTTCTAATCTTTTTTTTTTCTAATCTTTTTTTTTTTCTTATTTATAGCCATATAAAGTTAATAAAAGCTATTTTTCTAAAAAAATAAAATACCATGAATATTAAAAGTTATTATTATTTCTTTATTTTTTATCCATATTTTGATATAATATTTTAAAATTAGGCTCTTTTATAATAGAACTTATATTTTTATCCTTCATTATATAGTTAAATTATAAGATAATAATGTAGAGATGTTCTATAGGATCTTTGATATATGTCCAAATTACAAGTCATACATCTAACTCTTAAGATAAGTTGTACATGTGTATCACATAGCAAACTTCTACTACAAGTGTTCAACATGTGCAACAAATGGCAAACTTTTTGACTAAGTTTTGAATCTATAAACATATATAAAGTTGCCTACAGACATGTATAAAGTCAAATTTGCCTTTATAAAGCTTCTAAGTAACTTTTTTATAAGATAATATCAAATTTATTTACTTCTACTAACTTCTACATAACTCCTTTAAATCTAAGTAAATATGTATGTATGTGATAAAGCATTATTGTTAGTATAGAAATATGTCTTACACAAAAGCATACAAAGAATATTTTATATTTTTTATAATATAAAAATTAAAGTATTTAATATCATTTTTAATAAAATAATCTAATATGACAAAAATAGAGTGATAAGAGCTTTAAATTAAAAGATCAATGATAAAAATTCATAGAAACAAAAGACTATAGTTGTTGTGATATATGTAGCAGTTGAAGAAGTCTATTAAATTGATAATTAGGAGTTTTTTTTATCTTAAAAGAATATCACATGATTTTATAATTTTTATAATTATTTTTAATATTTAAAGCTATTAAATATCTCTTGATATTAATTCCTATATTTTATTATATTCAAAATATTATGTAGCTAAAAAATTGTGATAAGGTCAAAAAATATATTATTAAGTTTTACTTCTTGGAATATATAAGTGTCTTTTGAAATATAGAAGATTGTACTTGAATTCAAACTTATAATCACTTCAAGATTTAGAAGAATTATTATTAATATCATATACAAGAGGATTTAAGAACATACTTGATTGAATTTAATCAAAAAAGTTATATCAACAATCAATGTTGATTGCATTGGGCAAATATGAAATTGTTTTAGCTTCAAAAGAATTATTTATTGTTAATCAAATGATGAATTTATTTCTTTTGGTAGAAAATAAGAATATTTAAAAAGGATGTTTAACAAACATTGTTGATTTTTTAGCCATTAAATAATAATAATAAATATAAATCTTGACAATGATATATTCTAATAGGCTTGGAAACATTTTAAAAAGAGTTTGTATAACCAATTGTTAGATTAGAAGTGTCTTTGAGATAATTTTGATCCTGTTCTATCAAACTTTTTTAGTATATCAATCCTTATCTCTTGTACTTGTTATGGCAAGACTTTTTGAATTTAGTTGTAAAGTTGATCTATTTGCTTCCTTCAACTATACAACTTTTTAATGTAGATAGTAAAGTTCATTATTGATTTCTTCTATAGATGTAGAAATAATTCCATTATAATTGATATTGATACTATGTGAAATTTTCATCCTAAGAATGTTGATAGGCTTGTGAAGATACACAATAGTTATAAACCTATTCTCATTTTTTGTCAAATGTAGCAATAATTGTTCTATCCAATTCTATTATAAACAACTTTGATAAATCCACAAGTCATATTAGAGAAGGATAATTTGTAATTTCTAATAAAAAATAAAAATTTCTATTTGAAGTCTTTATCAATAAATTTTAAAATAGATTAAAAAATGATGTTAAATATTTATTATTAAAATTATCGAAGTAAATTTATTAAAATAATTTATTACTCAAGTTATCGCATGTCACTATTAATTTTTTGATAAATACCAAGAAAAAAGATTTAGATGGAGAAAAAAAAATCAAGTCATGATAAAAATATGTATTTTTTTAGAAACTAATTTATTTAAGCTAGAATCTATGCAAATTGATACAATACATTTTAAACCTCTCATTGAACAAGAAAAGACTTGACATTGTCTAAAAAGATTTTATTTATATTATAATATTTAATATTATTGATTTATAAGGATATTTAATATTAATATTGTGGCTAGAATAGTGTAATCTTCAAATACATTAGATTTCATATAAGCTTAATTTTTTCTATAGAATAATTCAAACTTTTATCATCCAAGTAAAAACTTATAAATCTAATATAATCAAACACTTATTACTCAATTTACCTTTACAAAATAACCCAATTACTATTTTGACCAATCTATAGCTTATAATAAAATGATTTGGTTGTATTTAAGGCGTATATTGATAAGAACATTGCTAAAAACTTAACATATCATTCAAAATCTTCAATGGAAGTTCTTATCTTTTTGTAAAAAAAAATAATAAATCATTGCAAATATCTGTATATTAAAGATGTAATAAGATATGATGAATATATTGATTATTATTTGATAAGATATGATGAATATATCTTATTTAGATTATATAAAAAAAGATCGTTATTAAGAATAGATATCTCCTAGCTTTGATATCAAGATTTTTTGATCAATTGAATTAAACAAAGATTTATCTAAAAATAAATCTATGTAGACTATATAATTTAGTATGTATTAAAAGAAAATAAGAAAAGATTGCATTTCACAAATATACAAGCACTATTGTAATATCTAATAAATGATTTTTATAAAAAAATAGATATTTTTTATATTTTATTTAATAAATATAGTAATCTATTAAAATAACATAAAAATAATAAATTTTATATTCATAATGTGTTATAAAATTTTAAAGATTTAAGATCATATGCCAAGATAGAAAATATATATTTTACACAATTCAACATGACTTCTTAGGATACATCATTTTAAATGATGGCCTTATAATAGATCCTAAAAAAATTCAAACTATTATAGGTTAAAAGATTTTAAAAATATTAGCTAATGTTTAATATTTTTTGATATTTTTTATTTATTATTAAATTTTTATTGAGAGTTTTTTTTCAAATTATAGCTATACTTACATACTTGACTTGTAAAAAAACATATGTATGGAATAATAAAGCTAAAGCGCCATTTAAAGGTTTGAAGATAGTTTTCACTACAATCTCAATTTTGTATTGCGTTGATTTTTTTAAAATATTTTTATATGGAAAAAAATGCATTAGACTTTGCATTGAATGTAGTATTAGGTCAAGGAAAAAGACTCGATGAGGGAAAATATACACAAAAAGGCTATCTCAATATAATAAGTCAAAATATAAACAAGTAGGTATATTAAAAGGAAACTGGAATGGCTATTGCCACAAGACAAGAAACTAAAGACTCTTGAACCTAGACTAGAAGCAAGAAAGGAGTTGACAAGAGTGAAGAAGCCTTCACTCTTGTCTCTATATATACTATCTAACTAAGGGCTACGTGGCGACGTTCTATAGGACCTCCAATATGTGTTGACTTTGTAGGACACATGCCTTGACTTACAAGGCAAGTTTTTCTACGTGTGGGCCACATAGTTAGCTTGATCTTCAAGCTAACAACATGTGTGGCACATGGCCAACTTGTTGACCACTTTTCTAATCCAAAAAGTCAATTAAAGACACCTATGAAGTCAAAGCAGCGTCTAGGAAGTTTCTAGGAAGCTTCTATATTAAATATTATAGAATTAACTTACTTTTCTCTACTTTTACTTACTTCTATCTATTTCTATATGTAATTATTAGCTTACATGATTATGGCCGTGACATTACCCCCTCTTCTAGAGACGAGTTCCACGAGGAGCGGTCATCATATGTTGAGGAAATCTATGATGCGACGAATTGTATTCGCCACATACTCTGATCTCTGTTCTCTTCGAAGATGATTGATAGGGCTTCTCAACCATCGGTAGTGTCCCATACCAGGGCGGGAAGACCACCCAGTTATTTGATCATTGTTGAGGCCTTCGTAACTTCCTTCGAATAGAATATTTGGAACACCATCAGGAGTTGTTCCTACCTCTAGCAAAATCACCAAACATCGGGAGTCCCTTCCCAAATTGTGATACCAAACGCGTTGTATCTCACCATCTATTCGAGGAAGAACATGTCGTTCTTGAAGATCTTCATCTCAATTGCATCGTCTTGAAGGTTGTGACAATCGTAATGTCTCGTCCGGCAGGTCAGCAAACGAAGGTTCTTGAGTTGAATCCACTGGTTGTTGGCTCTCCATCTAATTAGCGTCACAAATGTAAAGAAGTTACAAACAAGGATAGGAAATTGAATGTTATCTTGCCTCAATCTTGTCTCTTTTATAAGAGAGATTTTCATCTTGGTTTCGATGGATGTCGTTGATGAAAAACTTTGACTTTAGCTGATGCATTTGCTAGATTCCTCGATGGCTCCCATGTGCGTTCACTAATATCATATCCGCGCCAATGAACAAGATATTCCAGCTTATTTCGGCGCCGCCTTGAGTCTAATATCTCTTCCACCTCAAATTCTTCATTATTATCTACTTCTATAGGAGGCAGTGGTATTTGTCTTCTTCCTTGTATATCCACTGTCTTATATGGTTCAAGAAGAGACACGTGGAATACAGGATGGATCTTCATTGACTCCGGTAGATGTAACCGATATGCAACTGGGTTGATCTGTTCAGAAACAGTAAAGGGGCCAAGCCTACGATAGTCCAACTTGTCACAAGGTCGAGTAGTCTTGATATTGCGACGAAGTAGCCATACCTTATCACCCACGTTGAGTTGTGGTTGCTCCTTACGATATAGATCTGTATTTATCTTTTGTCGTTCTTGAGCTTCCTTTAATTGCATCTTCATTATTGCATGTAACTCTGACAACCGATTTGCCATATCTTCTGCTGCAGGATTATCAACTTTTGAAAAATCAAAAGTATCAAGTCGTGGATGATAGCCATAATTGGCAAAGAAAGGTGTTTGTTACGTGGAAGAATGTACTGTATTACTATAAGCAAACTCTGCCAATGGCAGAAGGGTTATCCAATCATCTTGTTGGTAGTTGATAGTACACCTTAAATACTGCTCCAAGACTTAGTTTACACGCTCTGTTTGTCCATCAGTTTGAGGATGGAAAGCCGAAGATAGCTTTATGTCCACTTTTAAAATCTTGAAAAGGGTCCTTCAAAATCTTGACACAAATTGAGTTCTCCTATCCGATATGATATCTTTAGGTAATCCATGATAGCGATAGATATTATCAATGAAAAGCTTAGCTGTTTCTTCACATGTGATGGATTTTGTACATGGCACAAAGTGTGCCATCTTGGTGAAACGATCTACTATCACAAATATAGAATCATAAGATCTTGAGCTTGGAAGATCTGTGATGAAATCCATAGAAACAAAAGACCATGGTTGTTCTGAGATAGGTAATGGCTGAAGAAGTCCATAAGGTCGATGACGAGGAATTTTTGATCTTGAACAAATATCACATGATTGTACAAAGTCTTTGACTGACTTCCACATTTGTGGCCACCAAAAATCTCTTGATATGAGTTCCAAAGTCTTATTATATCCAAAGTGCCCTGTTGCTGGAAAGTCATGACGTGCTTGAAGAACACGTAAACGTGCTTCTCTTTCTGGAACATATAGGCGTCCTTCAAAATATAATAGATTATTCTTAAACTCGAACTTAGAAGGATCATGAGACTTAGAAGAATTATTCTCGATATCATAAATAAGAGAGTCTGAGGACATACTGGACTGGATTTGCTTGAGAAAAGTTGAATCAACAGTCAATGTTGATTTCATTGCTTGGAGATGAAATTGCTCCGGTTTCAAGAGGACCGTTCTTTGTTGCTCAAAAGCTGCATCTCCTTCTTTTGGTGCAAAATAAAAACGTCTAGATAGGGCATCAGACAAACCTTGTTGTTTTCCTGGCCGATGAGTGATAATGAACTCGAATCTTGACAAAGACATACTCCAACGAGCTTGACGACGATTCTACACGCGTGCTGATATAAAATACTCGAGGTTCTTGTGATCTGTATACACAATGACTGGACTAGAAGCGCCTTTTAGATAATGACGCCATTCTTGAAAGGAATCCACGATCGCAAGAAGTTCTTTATCGTAGATCTCATAATTGATCTCGGCTGCTGAGAATTTTCTTGAATGAAAAGCTATCAGATGAAGTTTGTCATCTGTTCCCATTTGTGATAAAACTGCACCCAAGGCAAAATCTGATGCATCTGTTTCCATAAAAAATGCCTTGGAAAAGTCAACACGATATAAGACTGGTGCACAGACAAACGATGTCTTCAAGGCTTCAAATGTTGCTTCCGCTTCTTGATTCCATTGAAATTTATCTTTACTAGTGAAGCGTGTAAGTGGAGCTGCAACTCGTGAGAAATCTTTGATGAAGATCCGATAGTAATTGGCAAATCCCAAGAAACATTGGACATCTCTTACTGTCCTTGGAATCTTCCAATCCATGATTGTTTGGACTTTCTTAGAATCCATCATGAGACCATCATTTGAAATGATGTATCCTAAAAAGTCAACTTGAGTAGTGTGAAATACACAATTTTCCATCTTGGCGTACAATCCTGCATCTCTAAGTTTTTGTAATACTTGACGAACATGTATTTCATGTTCTTCGACGTTCTTGGAATAGATCAGGATATCGTCTAGATAGCAGACGACAAAATTATCTAAGAATTCACGAAATACATCATTCATGAGATGTTGAAAAGCAGCTGGTGCATTCGTGAGTCCAAAGGGCATGACATTATATTCGAAATGTCCATACCTGGTTCGAAACGCAGTCTTCCATTCATCTCCTTCTTTGATCCGTACTAGATTATATGCTCCTCTTAGATCTATTTTTGTATAGATCTTAGCTTGATTCAACTGGTCAAGGAGTCCTGATATCAAAGGTAATGGATACTTGTTCTTGATTGTGATCTTGTTGAGTCCTCGATAATCAACACACATTTGTAAAGTTCCATCTTTTTTCTTGACGAATAGAATTGGAGCTCCTGCTGGAGATTTTGAATGGCGTATGAAATTCTTCGCTAAATTCTCGTCAATATATGTCTTGAGTTCAGCCATCTCATCTTGCGATAAACTGTAAATTGGTCCAAATGGTGACTGAGTTCCTTCCTTGAGGTCGATTGAACAATCATATGGACGATGCTCAGGAAGAATATCTGCATTCTTTTTCTCAAAAACGTCTTGATACTCCTGATATTGACTTGGAATGCCACTTGAAGTCTTTACGTTTTTAGAAATAGGTGCAGCATAAATAGCAAAAGTTGATCCTTCTTTTGCTGCGTGTATAAATGCTTTTGCACCTATCAGTATGGGTTTTACTATACTAGACTTATAATTTTTTACTTGGTTAGTAGAACTATTAATAACGCTCTGGGAAAAGTCAAGTTTACGCGAATTCCAATCTATTCGAGGGTTATATTTTTCTAGCCAGGATAAACCTAAAATAACTGGATTGGACGGAGACTTAATTATGTTAAAAGCTATGTAGCTATCATGACCATCTATTGTTACTTTTATAGGATGAGTTTCATGAGTGACATCTCCAGAAGACAAGGGACGACCATCTATGACTTCTATATGTACTCGTTTAGGTTTCTGTACAAAAGGTATTTTACGACTTTTAACAAATTATTCATCTAAAAAACATGTTGAGGCTCCTGAATCTAATAAAGCAGAGGCTTTGTAATTCTTAGGTCCTAAATATAAGTCTATTATAAAACAAAGAGAGGGTTCTGAGGAGAGGATAGGACCTTCATTAGGAATTGTACAAGGTTCCAGCTGCATGGTCCCTATTGTAGCTGGACGAATCCGTTTTCTGACATGTTGTTTTCTTTGACCGTCGTACCCCTCATTTTATAGTTGCGTCGCTTCTTTGGACAATGTTGAGCAGTGTACTTAGGTTCTCCGCAATATAAACATAATCCTTCTTGACGACGACGAATCTTTTCTTGCTCAGTTAGGGGTTTAAAACGTACCGCGTCAATTTACATGTCTTCTACTTCCGAATGTACGTTTGGCAAAGATATTGATGTTGCCATTGAGTAATAACGTTGAGGTTCCCGTGAATGATTCTCAGATCGAAATTCAAAAAGTCGATTATCACATTTTACCGTAAAATCGATTGCTTGACTCAAAGTTTGAGGATCAGGTAAGTTGAGCATCAATTTCTTTACTTCGTATTGCAATCCATAAAGAAATTGACTAATGAGTGCAGCATCATCCCACTTGATGTCAATTACAAGTTGTCGAAATTGTGAAGCATACACTGTTACTGAGCGATTTCCTTGTCGCAGAATTCGGATCTTATTTGTTGCAACACGAGTCGCATTGTGTTCACCATACATAGATCGAAACTCTGCCAAAAAAGCTTCCAAATTGTCCAATATTGGATTTCGTTGTTCAAGAAAAGACGAAAACCATGATAATGCAGAACCAGAAAGTAGAGTGCCAATAAACGTGACTTGTGATCTTGGAGTTGGATAGCTTTGCGGTTGAAGTTTAATTGCCAATTGTACTTGATTGATGAACCCTCGAAACTTAGATCTCGTACCATCAAATTTCTCGGGTAAGGCAATTCTTGGTTCTCTAGTGCTTACAAGGTGTTGTACAATTGGAGAAGGAACGTGATTTATTGTAGATGTTGAAGCAGCTTCGATCATCTCTATATCCCCACTTTATTCTATTCTTGTTCTTTCATGTGTTGGTGAATTGAGTTGATGCATCGCAAGCATTAACTCCCTCATTTGCTCTTGCATTTGTGCCATTGCACTCTTCATTTCAATAAGCTCTGCCATAATGACACTAAGAAGAAAAATTTGTTTGATACTGCTCAAGACAAAAGAAAAGAAAGACTTGATAATAAAGAAGATACTAAGAACAATATCAGTTTAGAAGTAGGTAATCCGCAAACTTCTAATACGCTTATGTCTTGTCAAGAGAAAGGGGTAATCCACTCTCACTCAAGAAAAATAAAGCTCTGATATTGTAAGTGTACTCTTGTCAATCTGTCAAGGACAAAGACTCGATGAGGAAAAATATACAAAAAGGCTATCTCGATATAATAAGTCAAAATATAAACAAGTAGGTATATTAAAAGGAAACTGGAATGGCTATTGCCACAAGACAAGAAACTAAAGACTCTTGAACCTGGACTAGAAGCAAGAAAGGAGTTGACAAGAGTGAAGAAGCCTTCACTCTTGTCTCTATATATACTAACTAAGGGCTACGTGGCGACGTTCTATAGGACCTCCAATATGTGTTGACTTTGTAAGACACATGCCTTGACTTATAAGGCAAGTTTTTCTACGTGTGGGCTACATAGTTAGCTTGATCTTCAAGCTAACAACATGTGTGGCACATGGCCAACTTGTTGACCACGTTTCTAATCCAAAAAGTCAATTAAAGACACCTATGAAGTCAAAGCAGCGTCTAGGAAGTTTCTAGGAAGCTTTTATATTAAATATTATAGAATTAACTTACTTTTATCTACTTTTACTTACTTCTACCTATTTCTATATGTAATTATTAGCTTACATGATTATGGCCGTGACATATTGTCACAAATGAGAATCTAATAGCTTTTCATTTAAGATAATTTTTAATAAACAAAATCAATTATAAGATCTATAACCAAGACCTTTTTGCAATTATGGATTTATTTCAAATATGGCATGATTATTTGAAAGGTACTTTTAATCTAATAATTATTTATACAAATTACAAGAACCTTAAATATTTCATATAAATACATATTTTAAATTTTCGCCAAGTCCATTAGAACATGCTTTTTTTAAGATTTGAATTCAAGATATCTTACTGATAAAAATAAAATAACAAGATTTGTCAAACACTCTTTTTAGACATTCTGATCTTATGCTAAAAAAAGAGTAGACATATTTTAAGGAACTATGAATAATTATTTTTCAACTTGAGAAATTTTATCATCAAGCTATAAAATCAAAATTAGTTATTGATTCAATCTTTTTTAAGCAAGTTTAATCAAATTTTAGATCCTTTTATTTATAAATTAAAAATAAATAAATAAATAAAATCTTATGATACTTGTAATTTTTAGTTTAAAAAAATAAAATCTAAAAATAAAATCTTATCTATTTCAAGAGATGCTTAAATATTCCAAAAGATAAATATAATTATATATTTTTCAAGCTTATTATAATTTTTTAGCTACATGATATTTTGGATACAAGAAGACGTTGGAGTTAATATGAAGATATTTTTAGTGATCTTAAAATAGAAGGTTGTTGAAGACTTTGTACAATCATGTGATATTTATTTAAGATCAAAAGCTCTTTGTTATTAATACTACAAACTTCTCTAACAACTACTTATACAAAAACAACCATGGTTTTTTGTTTCTTTAGATTTTATTATGGATGTTTTAATCTCAAGTTCATTTGACTCTATATTTGTGATAGTAGATCATTTTACAAAAATGGAACTTTTTGTACTATGTACAAAATCTATTACAAGAAATTATAATATCTAAATTTTTCTTTAATAATATTTATTGCTACCATAGATTATTAAAAAAAAATTATATATAAAAAAGAAGTCAATTTATATGAAGGTTTTAAAAAATCTTTTTAAGATATTTAAGGTGGATATAACATTAGCTTTGATTTCTATCTTTAAATTAATGGATAAGTGGAACAAATGAATCAAGTATTGGAGCAACATCTAAGATATACCATCAATTACCATTAAAATAATTGGACAATTGTTTTGCCATTGACAAAGTTTGCATGTAATAAGATGATACATTCTTCTATTCAAGAAATATTTTTTTATGCTAATTATGATTATCATCCTCAACTTTATAATCTTGCAGTAGAAGTTCTTCCAAATTATTTATAAGAGCTACATACAACAATAAAGATACAATATAATAAATCAAGGATATTCTAAGGTTTAAAGATCAAAAACTTGTGACTATAGTAGAAAAAAAAAAGAATCTTATTCAAAATCTCATGATTAATATTTTTAGTAAAATACTTTTTTATTATAGATTTTAGAATAATTTGATAAATTTTATATATATATATATATATATATATATATATATATATTATTCTATAAAATTTAATTTTAGATGGATTTCATAATTACCTAATAATTTTCTATGTATAAGATATAATATAAAATATTGATAAAATATTATTATTTTATCTTTCAAATCTTTTATGATACCAATATATTAGAATGGTGTTTTATTATAGATATTAAATTTAAATATTAATTTATTTAAAAAACATAAATTAAATAAAAAATATGAAAATAATTATAAAATAATTATAAGTGATTAAAGTTTTCAATAAAAAATAAAATAAAAATACAAAATTTATTTTATATTTTAATAGAAGACTTATTTTTTAATCTATAAGACGATTAAAAGGATTTTATCTAAATCAATATTTTATTTTTAATAAAATTTAGTAAAATAATTTTAAAGATATTAAAAATATCATAGAATTTAGCCACATTTATTCAGAAATCATTAAAATAAATCCAAAATTTTAGTTTGACTATAATTTTTTTATTGATTCAAATCAGAATCTAGGATTTTTTTTATTAATTTGATTTTTTTAGCATTAAAATGTCGCAATTTATGCTTTAAAGAATATTTATAAATCTAAATATCTTCTTTCGTTGCTTTCTTTTCACTCCTTGTATAAATAAATAAAAAATAAAAATAAAATACATACAAATACATACAAATACATAAAGTATGGAATTATGTCATATCTATACACTCTAGCATCTCATCTTTAGCATCTCATCTCATCTTTATAAATAAAAATAGTAAGTAAATCATCTTTGCTACCAAATCCCTACCTATTTTATTTTTTTATATTGATAAAATCAATATTTTATTTATAGGATATTTATTTAGATTATTTGGATAAATCAAATAAAATAAAATAGTTATGCATACTTTTATTTCAAAAAAACATAGATTGGTACTAAAATAAGATAACTTGCTTGATTTCATATCCTCAAAAATACATGCACATGATGGGGTAGATTTTGTGTAAGAAATTATTATAATAATAATATTAATAATAAATATACATATATAAAAGAAAGTATAACAAATTATTGAAACAATACATCTTTCCACATGAAACTTATTACTAGCAGAAACTAGTATTGTCAGGCACCACAATCTCTTGCATTACCATCCATCCATTCCCTTGTTCATTCATGTTTAGCCAATGAGAAGGCTCCTTGATATCTTTATCTTATATGTTTTGTATAATAAATGCTTCTTAGTATCAGAAATAGACATATAGTGTCAAAGTCAATTTGTGCCATATCTTCTACTCCTCCTAGATTCACCTTGGCAAGAAGTGTTTTAACATAAACAATCCTGTTATTTTTTACCTCATTATCAACCGACGTGATAAGTAAATCCAGTAGTGTCAATAAAAACGGCCAAGAAAAATAGAAAAATAGAAAAGAAAAAAAAAAAAAATGCATGATGAATACATCAGAATTCCTTTAAGACTGAAACACTTGGGTTGCACACAGATTTACAGGCAGTAACGGTATCGGGAACTCCAGAATCCTTGTTTCGAATTTCAATAAGGATAAGGATACGTGGATTCAATAATTGGGCGAAGTATTTCCAATCGGAGTAGTGAAGTCCAGGGCCCCACTGAATCCTTCTTGGATCTGTGCGTTTTCTTCCACGTCCGATCAGGAGGAGCTCTGCTGCATTACGAACCACGGCTGCAATCCTACAGCGGCAATGACAAGGATTGCAAGCTGGAAGTCTCCGCTCGTTTTCTTCCTCCCGATGCATAATTGAGGGCCTGCTTTTGCCACTTGGGATGGCGTGTCAGGAAAGGGCAGCAGCACCGTGGCTTTTCAGGTCTGGACACAAGGGGAAATGGGGGAAAAAAAAACATAGGGATACACAGAGAATTGATCACCAGTTTCTGAAAGGAAATAAAGATATTTTTTTCCAGTAGTTTAGTTTATTTTATTTTATTTTCCTTCCTGCCTGGATGCTGGTTTGTCAATGCATCTGTCAGATTTGAGCTTGGCAAAACTAGTTCTGAATCAGGATTTCATTCGAGGATGAACAGTCTGAAGATCTCGATTAGAGTTGCGAGAGGACCGGGAAACCAAGCAAAACGGACCTGGAAGTGGGGTTCGTGGATTTCATCGATTTTGATTGCTGAGTCTTGTCAGAGTTCGCAATCTGAGGACTATCCGATTAAGGCAGTTTATTACAAATGAAGTGATGACCACTTTCATTGTTTGTTTATCACAAGAAGAAATTATTATATATATATATATATATATATAATTGTAACCGACCCCCACCCCCTTCTCTCTTTTAGAATGTTCTTTATCGCCTTCTTCTAATAGGAAGAGGATAAAGGAATATCCAATGAATGATTGAAACAATTTTTATTGAACTTTTTGTGTTAGTTATGATTATCGTTGATTCGAAACTCGTGCTAGTTTAAATCGACATCTTCGATTTCCCGTTGTTGGTGAAGAAAGACAGAGAGAAAGAATTAGTGGCGCACAAGAGATCCGTTGCACGATATGAACCATCTGCCATCCTTTTGGCTGTCTGTAAGATGGAGAACTACAGTCGCGGATTTGGTGGAAAGTGAGGCAATTGGCAGTGCAGCAATAAGTTTGAGGTGCAGAAATTTGTCCGACTGGCATGGTGCATGGTTAAGAAGAAGCGACATTCCCGAACTAGCAGTTACTATCTACAAGTTCCGATCGGTTACAGCTTGCTTAACTCCTATCCACCGAAGGGTAGCTGTTGGGCATCTTTCACCTCCACTCAACCTGGAACGTTCCATCCAACACTGTAGCAGTCTCGATACTGACTTGGCTTTTCATCGCCTCAGGGTTAGATGCCCTGCGCTGTCGTCGATCTGCAATTAGCAAATGATTTGTTGCCTTCGTCGGAACGTGCCCCAGGTGTCGAATAAGTCGTGGTGATCAAAATCTGCCTGAGTCAATACGAAGTACCTGATTAGAAGGTAAAGTACTCAACCAACCAAAGTACACACAGAATCGTCACTTTCTAATATTAGATTATATGTTCTTGGCTCAGATTGGAATCAGCAGAAACCCTCAAATAGTATAGCCAGGTATTTCCCCAGGTTGAGCAACCCCGAGATTGGTGAAAGTTTCAGATGTCTAAAATTAGGAAAATGAATTACTCTACACAATCAAACCGTTTTTACGGTTGCACGAATATCCATGCAGATGGAAAACGATTTCAACAAAAAAAACACTGGTAAACCGCTCCGTGTTTTTTTTGACTGAGAGACATGCGAAACAACATTGCCAGAGTTACCGCAACTGAGCGAAAGACGAACCCATCGTGACGGATCTGAATCGCGGGGGATTACTAACCTAGTTCGGCGCAGCTTAGGGGATTTCTGACAAGGAATCCCTGCGACGCTTTCCAACTGGCCCCTAGAGACCATGTCTCCGCCACTAGCATCTTTTAACCCCATCTGCCAATTAAATCTGGTAGTCTGTATTTCCAATGCAGTTTCTCTTAGATCTCAACAGGAACTGCTGTCTCTGGCACTGGTTTTACGTCGAGTATTCGAGAAGCTCACACATACTTCGATAATAACGTATCAATTCGAATTACTACTACGAAATAAAGTTCTCTTCTGTCAGCAAGCCTACTAGAAAACATAGAACCTAATGCAGACAAGCTCAATTCTCCCGTTCCCAACAATTGTCTAGAATTCTGGCTTTCCAACGTGACACATAATTCTCCCCTCGGTGATAAGACAGGTTGGTCGACAGGTTGTCCCTCCAATATTTTAACCTCATTCAATATTGTTGAAGCACAGTTGGTATGATCACTTCTCTCTTTTTTATGAAAACTTGAAGACTGTAGTTGTATCAGTAATTAGTCTGTTGGTATGAGCACAACATTGTTTCTTTGTCGTTCTATTACGCAAAATGTCACCACAGAGTTTGAATGTTATTCGAGGAATCATGATATTGGTTTTTGATTTTACTTCACTCTATTTTATTATTTAACAAGTATCAGAATGTGAAATTTGCAAGCATTTGGTATTTGTATACATTCGGACTGACTCTTTCTACTGAAACTGTGAGAAAAAGCATTTAAAATTTGCTACGTTTGACCCACTCAATATTTGCAGTTATCTAGTCAAACTGCACATTACATTATGTTGCACACACACACACACACATATATATATATATATATATATATACATTCATACATACATATACACGCACAAACATTCATGAATAAAATTCCTGGTTGTGAAATTAGTGACCTTATTGTAGTTACAACCAAGAATCTCAATAATTTGAAATTAGTGACTAATGTAGTTAATTCTTGAAGCAAGTTCAAAACAATCATAGATTTGCAAGCTAAAGTATGAATGAGAAATAGAAATATCTACCAACAATTGTTTGGAGTCTAGGACGTTTTCTTCACATTAAAATGATATTGTAAAGATATAATATTGTTGATCAATACAAATCCATCAAAATTTAGCAAATATTTAAAAATTTAGAACAAGACAAATGCATACTAATGATAAAATTTTATTAGCACCACAAATGTCTATTCATTACTGTCAATTTTGAATAGAAGTCATTGTCAAGTACATCCTTAAAAAAATAGTGCATCAATAGATCAAATTGATGTAATTTATACCAAATATGAATTAAATTAGCCATTGTGCATTTTCCAAATTAAATAGCCAACCATTAAATCTTATGGATTATAGAATGAGTACCATTTATAGAATAATTAATCAATAAATCATGTAAGAAAGGATAAAGTGTATCAAAAAAACTTAATTAGCATTTCAAATATCATCACATGAGTATGATATTTGAAGAATGGTATTGTCAATAAGTAGAAAGTATAAATACTATCCTTTATTGTAAAGCAAGTGCTGATATTCAAATACGACATAGTATGCATGGTAGATGAATTGAAAGCAATTGTAAAATTAGTGGCCTTATTGAAAGACTCAATAATGATTTAAAGACCAATGACACATACAATAGGGATATAATTTGGAGCAATTTGGTTGCTGCATTCATTGAAAAAGTTGAAGCTACTTTCATTGCAAACTAGTTGAAAGTTGAAGCCACTTTCATGGCAAACTTTTTAGAAGTATTGATTTCAATAACATACTTGTTGCAAGGTGTGACATCAAACTTGTCAATAGAAGTTTTTAGTGTAGGCTCATTTTTCTTAAACAAGCTCAATGTCCTAGACATCATAATACCATCAACATTGTCATAGTGAAATAACAATTCATTAATAATGTTATCAAAAATTGACTTATTGAGATTGAATCTCAAAGTTCTAGTATTGCTTTTAAAATGATTCTCAATATGGTTGATAAATGGCATGCCAACATTCTTAAAGAATGCTTCTTTGTCTTTGATAGTTATCAAATTCTTATATTTGTTCTACTTAAGAAGATACTAGAGTATAAGATATTGAAAATAGTGATTTCTTCAAAATTGATTTAATTACTTGAAATGCTTGGTTATTTATTGCTTTGCATCAACCTTTTCTTCTTGACTAAAAACCATGCAAAATTAACAAGCACATAATTTCACTTCAATATTACATGCATCTTTTGTTGTTATGGTCCTACCAAACTAAGAATCATATTATTTTTGGAACATTAGTATTGTCTATTTCTAAACTTCTTTGGTAAGAAGTTGCACACCATTTAACTATGTAAAAATGGCAACAATACTATACTAATATTATCTATTGGTAAAAAAGATATAGGAAGGGATGAAAAAATTAGGATTCCAATAAAATATTATAATTATGAAAACACCTTCTTTCATACAAAGTCCAAAATCATATTTTTTCTTTTGAGAAAATAGTCCTTAGTAAACCTCATAGGGATGTTGATCCTTGACTCCTTTGCAAATTATTCAAGAGGGTTACTATAGAGGGGGCTTTTGTCCACCTCTCTTCTTTCCTTCCTCCAACCTCCTTACAATTGTTACAAATATCAATTAGGCTCCACACAATAACAATCTTATTTAAGAATTATAGCTGATATTTATTTAATAGAATTATGAAAATTATTGGATTGATCATCATGCATTGATTTGAATATTTATATTTTAATAGTTATTTATTTATTTTATGTGAAATGAATACATCATCAAAATGAACTTTCATCAAAATTAAATAGTGTATGAGTTTACAAGTAGCATATATTGCTTCTAAAAAAAATACAAAATAATTGGCCACCAACAACTAAAAATCAATATCTAATAATAAGTGTGGATTGGTGAGAGATATTTATTTGATAACTATTATGGAGCAATAAAAATAATCCACATTAAGTATGAAGCAAAATGATTTGATGTGTCTTTTTTAGGACTAGAAGAATAAAGAAAGAAAATATTTCTATAAGTGTAGATTAATTTTTAGTTTGTTTATTAAAAATCCATTGAATGAATGTGGATTAATTTTTGAGTTGATTTTTAAGAGTCTATTAAATGATCAAATTGTATATATTTAAATGGTATAGTTTTAGTCTTTACAAGAGAACATGTTGGATATTGTAGATGTTGGAAATTATAATAGTTTATTATAGTTGCAAATTTAAAACTTTTATTTTATTTTTTATTTTTTATATGAACTTTTAAATATAAATTATTCTTAAATTTGTAGAAATAAATAAATAAATAAATTATAATTTTAAATTAATTTTAAATAAATTAATATTAATTTTTAAATTATAAAAAAATAAATTATTGAAAATTTATTTAAAACATAAATTTAAAATATAATTTTTTTAATTTTAACTTTTAAATATAAAATTTAATTAAAGAATATAATTTATTAGCATGATATAAAATAATACTCCTTTCAAAATATATCTATTTTTTTCATTAACTAATTTAGTATTTTAAACTTAATTAAGTAGTAATAATTTTATCTTGTGCATTATGTTTATAAATATGTTTATTATTTTATAGAATTGTATTACTATAAATATTAGAATTAAAAAAATATTGAATATACCAGAAATAAAAAATAAAAAATATAGAAAATACTAAAATATTGAATTATTATATATTTAAAATTAAAATTATTATTTTATATCTAAGCTCTTATTATTTCAAAAAATTATACTTAATCACATTATTTTCTTAATAAAAATTTCATGGATTTTAACACTACAAATTTTTTTAATTCTATGTGCATAATTTTTTACTATCTTAACTATTAGTAAAATTTTGTGCATATTTGGTTCCTTAAATGGACTAAATCTTTGTGGTCCTTCAAATCCAGCTTTAATTTACTTCATCACTAAATTCATCATACACACATGTAAGTCTATAAATAAAATTTGTGATAAATATGGACATAAATCAAAAAATCAAAATAAATCAAATCAATCAAAATAACTATTTGTTTACAAACAAATAGTAGAAATATTTAAGAAAGTTCCAAGGCTTTCACCGAATCTGTGTTTCTAGAACTGATAACGGGCCAGGGCATTGTATCAGCCTCCCTCAAACGCCGGAGTCTTGATTGAACTAAACCAGAAGATGCGAGAGCATTCCAGGGAGAGCCACCGTGCGGGTTGCATGGGACATATCTGGTAGTGAGTAGTTTGGGTGGAGATAAGGATTATGCACCGAGTCACAGAAAAAAAAAAAAAAAGAAAAAAAAAGGACCCTGACTTGTCAGTGCGGCGGTTATCGTTCCTCATCACGAGAATCGTTTCGGAGACGAGAAAAACCAGCCAGAAAGAATGGGACTTTCATTTTACTCTTACGGGTGAAGACAAAGGGCAAGTGCACTTCTGCCTCCCGTGAGATGGTGCTTATGTGCGTGCATGCCTCCAACCTGGCCGACTGACGATCCCCCCCCACCCCCATCTCTCGAACCCCAACAATAATGCATCGCCCTAGCTGCAACGGTTTTATTGCCGCGCACACGTAACGACGCCACGACCAAAGTAAATGAGCAACCGGACTGATTAGTCGATTGACTCTGTTCACATCCTTCACTGGAAGAGGAGTTAGCTGATCAGGGCCAATCATAGATTCCCAGCAAGTTGACTTCCGATGGATGGAACGTGATTAGCAAGTTGATGGCTTTCTGAAAACAGAAAAGTTGGAGGAGCCTTGAATAGGGGTACACTGAATGAGGAAGTTACTCAGGACACTCCTATGCCAATGTAACCCGGGGGGAGGAGATGGACGTCCATCCCGTCGATGGATTTGATATGGCCCCAAACCTTGTGCCCTGCCCAAAAACCCTACCCAATCTGCTCACTGGCTGCAAGTTTGTGTAAGTCTGTATACTTGGATAAATATTTTGAACAACCGGTGTAGATGTTCAATATCACTCCAGTCAAAGCCTTGCTATTCTTGAAATAGTAAAATCAACTCTTAAATCTTGAATTTGAATATTTTAGAGCTCGTTCTTTATTTGATTTTATGTTCTTTCTTGAATTTCCAAGTTTAGATCCAACCCCCCCCCTCCAATAAATAAATATATAAATTTATATGTAATGTCTTCAAAAACCCTGACTACCAATTGACAGATTCCCTCGTCTTTTGATAAAAATAAATAAATAAGGAGGCTGAAGTAATCGAAATCATAGCAATGAAATACCTGAGACGAGGCATGGGGTGTCCAGTCAAAGTGAATCCAGGAGACCTGTAGTTCTTTACACACAAAAAAATGGGTGGGTTGGGAAACGAAAGTGAAGCTGATAACCTTGGAGAATTGACAAATGTGTCAGAAGGAAAACCTATTGGACGACAGGTGGACACCTCCCTGAGCTTGTTCTAATTTAGAGAAGTTCACAACTGTAGCGATACCCAAGTTGAATATATATCCACATATCTTGTCGGAGGAAACGTAAACTAAATTCGATTACGCATAAAGAAATCTATCTCAACTTAATTCCATTAAAGAAAAGTTTTATCTCAGGATTTCCCCCTACTGAAATAATGCACTGTATACATACAAACAAGCATTGCAACGGGTATACCCCAGTTGTGTCAAAAGAGAAGGGAATACAGGGAGGGATTCTTTTTGTTTTTATTTTTATTTTCCCCCTCATTAACCTTCGTTCAGAACCAGTTCTGGGGTGTCCTGTGCAGGTGGAGGATCTGGAGGCAATTAATCCCTGGGGACGGAAAACCGGGAGGGGTGCAGTAATAAGTCAGAAGCAGCTGGTTGAGATTATCACGCCACAAGTTCGGCGAGCTGGGGCCTGGTCCACCGGCGCATCTTAACTTCATTTGGAATAATCATGCAACAGGAAAGTTTTAGGGGGTCGAAAATAGGCTACGGTATTTCTGAGCTCCAGAGCAAAGAGCGGAGTGTTAGTGAGAGAAGCCTATGACGAGTTCTTAACACTGGCATGCTCCATCCCGACTACAGGCTCTTCATTCTACAATACCTCAGGCTGGAGAAGCAATAGTTCAGATGCGGGAGCTTGCTGTCCACTCGGAAAGACCATAGTGATGGGATACGAGTGTCAAGACGCTAGAGCCAAGATCCGCGAGTCGGTGTGAGGGAGGTCGTAGCTGTTTTGCATTTCAGAACATCTCGCAGGTTCGCTGGACTATGCCAAAAACCCCCTCCTTTCGATCTTGTCTGGATGAGTATAGGAATGTGATCTTCCATCTTTTGCGGAGCTTGAGGTGCTCTCGGACTCGACTAATATACATTTTGTAATATAGGATCTGTCTGCACGGAAGGTCAGTTTTAGTGTTTTGTGCGGCTCGAGCAGTACTAAAGAGCTCCACGAACACTCTTAAACAATTGCCGGATGTCTTGAGCTCGAATGTGTATCCTATCCGTCGTATGTGAAAACTCTAGCTTGTGTGTGAAAACCCTTGATTTCGAATGTGCCCCCAACAGCAATCCCCCATCCCCTCCTGCTGCTCCTCTTTCTCTTGTCCTGCCGAATGTAGAACCGATTACTTTCATTGACGGGAGCTGCTTCATGCCGGACGCAAACTTCCTTTTAGATGTACCCTTCCGCATATTCAGCAGGTTATATTGTCTCCATAGCTATGCTCTTCAGACACCTCGGGTTCCATCACCAGTCTTGCTTGGACAGAGATGCGTAGCCACTGATGCCAGACACAAGGAAGTCTCACGGAACCGCAAGAACAACTCTGCAAATGAACGGTATTGTGTTTCACAAGGCGATGGATTTTTTATGAATGGACATGGTATTGATGCAACTTTAGAATCCTTCCCGTCACTCTTTCGAAGCAGGAGCTTGAACTCGTAGTCTTCGGCATCCTCTAGTGGTCGACTGAGCTAGAGCCCACATTGCATATCAGCCGTTTTGTTCCCGAATCTTCGGAAATTTGCAGCTCCAAGTTGCATGATTTCTACTGCGAGTCTCACTGAAAAGGAGCAGATTCACTGGATTTTTCTCTTCCCGCCCTCTAATTTTCGGTGTAAAACCTCAACTGGATCTCTGTTTGAAATCAATCGAGCTGGTTTACAGTCGCTGGTGCTCGGGTGCACAGCAGATGGCCTTCATTCCGCTATGGTAAACTTATTTAGTTTTTACACGAGAAAGTCATAACTCAACCACTGCTTAAGTTCAATGTAAAGAGTGATCAACTGAAATTCATTTAAAATTCAGGAATCGTCTAATTATAATTTGAAATTCAATGCGTGTATTCTCGATGAAAATGCTGGTTTGCTAGTTGGGTTTCTCGTTTGATGTAAATTGCCGATTTGCAAATCATCCACTCCTTGCATTGTAAATGTCTAGTGGTGCGAGGTTGCTTCCTTCTAAATTATCAGGTTCGATTGAAAGTTTATGCTTTGATTTTGTTTCTTCAACGATCTGGTTCACAGGGCGGGAAGTTTGGAAGCCGGCTGGAGTGTCACTCGTCCTGTGAGTGAGGAGAGGAGGGTCCCAGCTTTCGAGCACAACAACAAGCGGAGCGGGGTGCTCCCCGATGTGATTCTCCCAACAATAACTTCCCTCAGAATCCCCTTCTCAAGACTATGCCTCCGTCTGCAGTGCAAGATGACTTTCCATCCACACCCGGCAAGGTTGGTTCGACGTTGCACTGTAGACGCAATAGCATAGACTTTTTACCTGAAGATCCTGTGCAGCCGGTAATATACCCCAAGATCCAGGGACCCACACTTTACATTATTGCACATCTTGATGTCGGTAGATCCATATGGAATTCTTATTTGTCCTGGTGAACGAACGATCCTGGTAAAATCTGTCATTCGCGAGGGACTGTCGTCTAGAATTACAAGTTTTTGCGAGTCTTCCTCAAGCAACTTCTTGAATATTTCTCCGTGCTTGTGTGTGGCACACAGGTGAAAGTGGATAGAAGCAACTACTTGGGACGGATGACATCAAGATGGCACTCGAGCACTGCTACAAAGATTCTCTGCACCACTTCCATTCTCCTCGCCTTGACGATATTCGCTGTCTTGTGGATGGGATTGCCCAGGGGAAGTGAAGGCTACAGTGGCCAGCGGACTCAGGGTTTCCAGCGCAGTCATGAATGGGAGAAGAAGGTTATCCACTCATGTGTTACCAATCGGGAGGACAATGCACTGACTGTGCTGGTCACAGGGGCTGCGGGCTTCGTTGGCACTCATGTCTCTCTGGCGTTGAAGAAGCGTGGTGATGGCGTCGTGGGACTGGACAACTTCAATTCATACTATGAGGTCTCTTTGAAACGAGCACGCCAAGAGCTTCTCAACAAGCACGGTGTATTTGTCGTCGAAGGAGACATCAACGACAAGTTCCTCCTTGAGAGCCTGTTTGAGGTTGTCCAATTCACACACATCATGCACCTAGCTGCCCAAGCTGGTGTGCGGTACGCTATGCAGAACCCTCTGTCCTATGTCCACAGCAACATCGCGGGACTGGTCAATATCTTTGAGGTTTGCAAGTCCGCCAATCCTCAGCCAGCCATCGTGTGGGCTTCTTCGAGTTCAGTGTATGGATTGAACACGAAGGTACGCACTCGATCACCAATTTGAAATCTTACACTTCAAAGTTGAAGAAGCCAATTAATGCAGTAGGATTCACCGCCTCACGATTCTCTGGAATTTTCTGCAGGTACCATTCTCTGAAGCTGACAGAACCGATCAACCAGCGAGTTTGTACGCAGCAACAAAGAAAGCTGGAGAAGAGATTGCCCACACATATAACCACATCTACGGTCTCTCCATCACCGGACTCAGGTTCTTCACCGTATACGGACCATGGGGACGACCCGACATGGCCTACTTCTCATTCACTCGAGACATCTTGAAGGGAAAGCCAATCAGCGTTTACTCAGGTCCGGGAGGCAAAGACCTCGCCCGCGACTTCACCTTCATCGATGACATCGTCAAGGGCTGCGTCGCTTCCCTCGACACAGCTGAGAAGAGCACTGGCAGTGGTGGAAAGAAGACCGGCCCCGCGATGCTGCGCGTCTTCAACCTCGGCAACACATCCCCTGTAACCGTCCCTGCTCTTGTGGACATCCTAGAGAAGTACCTCAACGTGAAAGCCAAACGCGAGATCATCAACATGCCCCGTAATGGTGACGTCCCGTTCACCCACGCGAAC
Organism: Physcomitrium patens; assembly: GCF_059467195.1. Lineage (NCBI taxonomy): Eukaryota > Viridiplantae > Streptophyta > Bryopsida > Funariales > Funariaceae > Physcomitrium > Physcomitrium patens. The sequence goes on along the minus strand of NC_143420.1, from coordinate 9,773,039 downwards.
ATCTCGTCCGCCCAGGAGCAGCTCCACTATAGGCCTGTAACGAACCTGGACACTGGGTTGAAGAAGTTTGTAAAGTGGTATCTCAGCTATTATGGAGACAATTCCAATCGAAAGTTGTGGTTGGGGAAACATGAGCAAATCCTGTAGACTAATTGCTGTGTCTTGTAAGTCATCGTTTTCTTTCATCACGTCGTAATTAGGGTTAGGATTGCTTTTCGCTGTCTTCTCTCTGGGCTAGTGACCTATGCATGAACTCTACTTTTCTGACACCGTACATTTATGTATTCATTAATTTAAGAGAGGAGAGTCAAGGCGAGGGAGGAATTACCGATTATCCGCTTTTGTAATTGTAAATGTGAACGCTAGCAGCTTCGTCTTGCGGTTGAAGGACCAAGGCCGTGTAACTTCAATGTTATCTGGAGGGGTGGTAGTCAGCCAATGAAGGCTAGAAACAGCTGCGTTGCACAGTGAGCTCTTGATCAGTGACCAACTACGTTAAGGCCCGTCACTAAGTAATTCTTAATACGTGGTCTGCCCCTTTCATCGATTTGTAATTAAGACGATTTCATTCTCAGCGGCTGCCTTTGTTCATTTGAAAATACCATCCCGCAAGGCACCTGTTAATGGATGGTAGATCTGAACACCGTGTCTTGAAAACGTCTGTATGTCACTCTCAGTCCAAAAATTTAGTTTTTAGAATCCGAGAGGTAGATGGTAACTTTATTATGACATGACATATTCTGAACATAAATGTCATACCATACAAGTAAAATGAATATTGTAAACGATAAAATGGCCTGACAAAGGCAGAGAAGAACAGAATTCTGGTAGAGTATACCTCAATTTGTAATGAGATGTATACAGTTGACTGATCAATCTTGCATAATGTAAAGTCACAAAATACTAAAAAGCAAGCTACTGTCTACTGCTAAATATAAACTGCTTAGTACAGGTAAGTGACAAATTACATGTATGTTTTGTTGAATCATGCAGCTCCTAACGGGCAAACAAACTGACTAATGAGCTTATGAACATGTGATAGGCAAATGTGTAAAGAAACTGCTGTCTTCTTAGTGCTCATCCCCTAAAATATCATTTGCAACTTTCAACAGTTGTTCAATCAACAAACAGCTCTAGTAAGTATGCAACTAAATACTACTCCCTTCTCTCCCTCTTCCTACACATATGTTTAAATCTAAAAAAATATGTTTAAATCTAAAGTTATTTTTTTTACCTTGAATTTTTTATAGTTATTCAATGTAAAAAAATAACTTTGAATTGATAGTAACATTACAAAAACATTATAGGTATTTTTAAAATTTATTTAGAATGTTATAGGAATTTTTTGAGCAATTTTTCAATGCTTTGGTAAAAATAATGTTTACTACTTTGGACGGTCATTATGAAGAAATTGATTAAGATTTGAAAACTCCATGCGGCTCTTAGGCTAATTGAGGGTTTTTGAATACCATAGTAAAGTCAAGAATAAAAAAAAGAAAAAAAAAAGAAAATACTAATAAGAAATAAGAAGATTTGTAGCTAGTACATCACTTGTAAGAATGGAGATGTACATGTTATGTATGAGTTATAGCACCTTGGATATAAGTAGGACGATAAGATTAAGGCCTCATGATTTCTCTTAGATATCCTTATTATTTTTTGTAAGCCTTGGTGAGACTTAATCTTTTAATTTCTTCAATAAATTATCATTAAAGTAAAATATATTTATATAATTATTTATTACTTCATTGCAATTCTTTCACTTATTTTGTCTTATAATTTTTTTTTATTTTTTTATTTTTTCTTCTATTATCAAAAAAAAAATTCAAAGAATGTAAATAAAGAAGAGAGACAAATATCAAAAAGAGACAACAAAATTAAAATAAGAAATTATATATATATATATATATATATATATATATATTTAAAAAAAATTACAATGGCTATTAGCAAAAAAATTTAAAAAATAATAGCTCTTGAAATTAGATTAGAAGTAAGAAATAAGTTGGCAAGAGTGAGAAAGACCTTATTCTTGTTTTTATACAAACTATTTAATTTCAAGCTATAGAGTGACATTCTATGAGTGTCACGGACATACACATGTAAGCCAGTAATTACATGTATAAATAGATAGAAGTAAGTAAAAATAGATAAAAGTAAGTTAATTCTATAATATTTACTATGGAAGCTTCCTATAAGCTTTGCATACGCTGCTTTGACTTTATAGGTGTCTTTAATTGACTTTTCGGATTAGAAATGTGGTCAACAAGTTCGCCATGTGCCACACATGTTGTTAGCTTGAAGATCAAGCTAATTATGTGACCCACACGTAGAAAAACTTGCCTTATAAGTCAAGGCATGTGTCCTACAAAGTCAACACATATTGGAGGTCCTATAGAACATCGCCACATAGCCCCTAGTTAGATAGTATATATAGAGACAAGAGTGAAGCCTTCTTCACTCTTGTCAACTCCTTTCTTACTTCTAGTCTAGTTTCAAGGGTCTCTGGTCCTCTTATCTTTTGGCAATAGCCATTCCAATTTCTTTCTTAATATATATATTGAGTTATTTCTATTTTTTCATCTTTCTTTGAGAAAAGTCTCACTTGTTTATTTATTTTTATCAAGTTCTTGTCCTTGACAGATTGACAAGAATACACTTACAATATCAGAACTTTGTCTAATCTTGATGAAGAGTAGATTATCCCTTTTCCTTGATAAGATATAAGCATATTAGAAGTTGCGGATTACCCTCTTTTAAACTGATATTGTCTTTAGTATTTTCTCTTTTCTCAAGTCATCTCTTCCATTTGTCTTGAACAATATTAGACATCTTTTTTTCTAAATATTATCATGGTGCCATGAATTTAAAATACTGACTGAAAATCTAAACAAGAAGCTCAAGAAGAATCAAGTACTAGATTAATCAGATGAGTACAAGAACAACACTAGAGAAGTGAGCTAGAGCTCTAAGAGATGTGTTGTCGAGACTGAGGATCCCCTCAGTCTCGGCTTCTATATATACTACAAGCTAAGAAGCTTCTCAAGTAGCTTCTATAAACTAGGAAGCTTCTCAAGCAGCTTGCACAAGCTAGGAAGCTTGTCAAGCAGCTTTCACAAGCTTGAAAACTTTTCATGTAGCTTCCACAAACTACAAAGTTTCTCTAGAACCTTCTGGAATCTTCTACAACTTCATAGTGTATGTCCTTGACATCATCCCCCCTTTAACTTCGAGATCTCCAAGAAGCACTCCTATTACGAATTAGTACCAACGTAAGAAGTTGAAAATTTATCGCATAGTGTCTACAATATACTCCAATTGTTGTTTATGTGACAAGTAATTCATTGGTCCTTGTAACCAACGATAGTGTCCTATGCCTTTGATTTCCAACCAAGCATGAACTTTCGTGTCTTCATTGTAAAAATGCCTTGCAAACACTCCTTTGGAAAGATCACCGTAGGCAAGTTCTACCTCAAATACAATCACTAGCGACCTGTTACTAGGTATCTTCCATCGTCTTCATAGTATAGGCAGTTCTTCATCTCGGAGTCATCTTTGTGAGGTACTTGGTTGAGAAGACATGACTGATATGGTATCTATCTCTTGACTATCTATATCAAACCAAAAAATACAAGCACTAAACATGGAAGAATGTGCTCAGGTTATGGATTTATAGTCATTTACTAATCTTTTAGAGGTTCCTTCTATGCCTTCTTTATAAGGTCAAGAATTAAGAGACTTCAAAGAGAAGAAACTTCACTAAAAAACTTTCATTGAAAGGGCTTAGGTTTTTGAGGATAGCATCGATGAAACTCCTATACCTTTTGCGACACATTGATAAGATTTTTTGTTGGTTCCCATGTGTGCTCATTGATATCATAGCTCCTCCAATGCACTAGATACTCCAATTTCTCCCACTTACGTCATGAATCTAATACCTTTTCCACCTCATATTCTTCATGGTTCTCAATTTCAATATTAAATGGCAGACATTGCACTCTTCCAGGAAAAGACGACTCTTGATAAGGCTCCAACAAAGAAACATGAAAGACTGGATGTACCTTCATAGCAACCGATAATTCTAGACGGTATGCCACTGGATTGATTTGCTTCTGGATGATAAATGGTCCCAATCTTCCGTAGTCCAACTTATCACATGACCGCTTAGTTTTGATATTCCATCGAAGCAGCCATAATTTATCTCCAATTTTGAAAGTAGGTGCCTGATTCCAAAATTTATCTACGGATACTTTGTAAGCTTCTTAGGTAGTTTGCAATTGAAGCTTCAACGTAATTTGAAGCTTTGATAGTTGTTTCACAAACCTTTCAGTTGTCGGGTTGTTATTAATTGACGGACTCAATAAATCAAGCTTCGAATGATATCCATAGTTGGAAAAGAATGGTGTTTGTTGAGTCGACGCATGAAGGGAGTTGTTATATATAAACTTAGCTAATGATAGATATGCAGTCCAATCATCTTGTTGATAGTTGATGTTGCATCATAAATATTGCTCCAAAGTTTGATTCACCTGTTTTGTTTGGCCGTCAGTTTGAGGATGGAAAGCCTAAGAAAACTTGATATCCATCTTCAATATCTTAAAGAGAGATTTCCAAAAATTTGATACGAATTAGGTTCCTCGATCCGACACGATATCATCTGATAAACTATGATATCGATACATACTATTAAGGAAGAGCCTTGCTGTGTCTTTGCTTGACGATGTTTTCTTCCAAGGGACAAAGTGTGCCATCTTTGTAAGCTATTCTACCACAACAAAGATGTTGTCAAATGAATTTGATGGCGGCAGGTCTATAATGAAGTCTATGGAAACTAAAGACCATGGCCGATGTGGAATAGGTAATAGTTGAAGAAGACTATAAAGATGATGCCAAGGATTCTTGGATCTTGAACTAATTTCACAAGAGAGGACAAAATCCTTGACATCCTTCCACATTTGGAGCCACCAAAAATCTTGAGAAATAAGTTCGAAGGTCTTATTGAATCCGAAATGTCCCGTAACTAGAAAGTCGTATCAGGATTAGAGAACTCAAAGTTGTGTTAGTCCTTTTGGAATATACAACCGTTCTTTAAAGTGTAAAAGATCTCCTTCCACCTTGAATTTATCATTATTGACACGTTGTGTGGTATCGAGGGCTACAGAATCTCCAATAGTCGCAGTACATATCTGGTTGAGTAAGTCAATATCAATTGACACTATAGCAAAGCAAAGCCTAAATTGTTTCGACTTCAACAATGTTGTACACTGTTGATTAAACGCTGCTTCTCCAACCTTTGGCGCTAGATATGATCTCCTTGATAATACATCAGATAGTCCTTATTGCTTCTCAAGCCGATACGTAATAACAAAGTCAAACGTGGATAGCAACATATTCTATCGAGCTTGACAACGATTTAGAATCCAAGTTGATATGAAGTACTCCAAATTCTTGTGATCCATATATACGGTCACCGGATGCGCAACTCCTTCAAAAAAGTGATTCTTGGAAAGAATCCACTATTGCAAGAAATTCTTTATCATAGATCTCATAGTTGATCTCGGCAACAAAAAAACTTTTGAGAGTAGAACACAACCAGATGAAGCTTCTTAAGTGCGCCTATCTACGAAAGTACAGCTCCTATAGCAAAATCTGAAGCATCGGTCTCCAAATAGAAGGCCTTTGCAAAGTCCGGATGTACTAAGATTGGAGCCATAGTAAATGGTGTCTTAAGATCTTGAAATGCTTTTTTTGCTAGAGGTCCATATTCGAGCTTGTCTTTACATATCAATCGAGTGCGTAAAGCAACAATTTGAGAATAATTCTTAATGAAGATCCAATAGAAGTTAACAAAGCCAAGAAAGCATTGTACATCTCTAATCGTCTTTGGAACTTTCCATGATACAATTTCTTCTACCTTCTTAGGATCCATCTTCAAACCTTCCGTAGTTGCAATGAATCTCAAAAATTCCATCTCAATTTGGTTAAACAAGGACTTCTCTAATTTGGCATAAAGTCCTCGCTTACGGAGTTTTTCAAGGACCAGACTAAAGTGTTTCTCATGCTCTTCTATGTTCTTGGAAAATATCAGAATATCATCTTGATAGATGACAACATAATCGTCAAGGTGCTCCCAAAAGATGTCATTCATCATGTGTTGAAAGATCGCCGGAGCATTGGTAAGACCAAAATGCATGACATTATATTCAAAATGGCCATACCTTGTACGAAAAGCTATCTTTCATTTGTCTCCTTCCTTGATTCGCACAAGGTTGTAAGCTCCCCTTAGATCAATCTTTGTAAAGTTCTTTGCACACCCAAGTTGTTCTAGAAGATCTAATATCGAGGGTAATGGATAACAATTCTTGTTTGTCACCTTGTTGAGACTTCAATAATCCATGCACATCCATAGTGAGCCATCTTTTTTCTTCACAAATAAGATTTGTGTCCCAGTTGGCGACTTCAAATGACGAATGAAGTTCTTGGCTAGATTCTTGTCAATATATTTTTGTAACTCCGCTAATTTTGTCTGCAACAAATTGTTGATTGGGCAAAAGATGATTGTGCTCCTTCTTGCAAGTCTATGGTACAATCGTATGGTCGATGCTCTGGAAGCATGTAGGCATTCTTCTTTTGAAACACGTCTTAGAAATCCTTATATTGCTCCGATATACTTGCTGTCAAAATCTTCTCTCCACTAGTTAGAGTTGCATAAATGACAAACGGTGTGCCTTCTTTTGACGATGTTACAAACGCTCTTGCTCTAATAAGTAAGGGTTTTTTGATTTGGGATCTTCTAACAAGCTCACTCTCGGAATGTTCTATAGGAAATGTCATCGTTCGTAACCTCTGACCTATGGATGGATTATGTATTTCTAACCAAGAAAGACCAAGAATAACAAGGTTTGACAAGATTCTAATAATATTGAAAATAATATAACTACAATGGTCTTTAAACGTCAACTCTATAGGTTCTGATTCAAAGGTGATACTATTAGATAATAAAGATTATCCATCTATTATTTCTACGTCAACAAATTTAGATTTTTGTACTAGAAGAATCTCGTGACACTTAGCAAATTCTTTGTCTAAAAAGCAAGCAGATGCTCATGAATCTAATAATGCTAAGGTTTTTAATTTTGGGGGGCCAAAAGATAGAGGAATGGTAAAGCAATGGGTAGGCTGAGCGGAAAGAGAGGAACTTGATTGTTGTTGTGGTATTGAATTGTCCAGTCGCACGGTCCCTATTGTGGCTGGGCATCCTCGTTTTCCTGAACAAACGTGCCTCTAGTTGTGACAATGCATCGATTTAGTTCTTGGGACAGTTTTCAGCTCTATGGCTTTCTTTACCATATTACAAGTATAGTCCTTCCTCCAAATGTCACTTTTTTTTTTTTTTCTAGAGTTAGGGATTTGATACGTACCACTGTCATATTGTAACAAGTCTATATGATGAAAATATAAATGAAGAAGATTTATTAATATTTAGTCACCTTGGATGTTAGAAGCGGCAGCCAATTCCAGTATAAATATTGAGAGGCTAGGTTCACTCATCCCGTTACAGTCAGCCGGGGCATACTCACCAATAACGAAATGCTCCGTTCGATTCCAGTAACAGGAGTCAGCAGGAAGGGAAAGGACGAATTCAACGTTGGCTGAGCCTGGTTCGAAGAGCCAATTGGATCCAATTTCAGAAGACATCTAATCCAGGTCCTATTACGGGCCTCTTACCTAGTATGAGACCTGACTTGGTCAGGCAACCCAATGCAGTCCAATTACGGGGCTTCGATTATATTTCAAGCTGTTCCATTCTTTGTGCCATTCCGAGAATGTCCTTTTTGTAAAAAGATCTCTTAAAGGTAAAAATGGAGGGGAGAAAGCGGGGTCGGCTGTTGCAATTCGGGAAGTCCAAGGCGGAAGAAGAGAATCTTCTCAGGGTAAAAGGGGAGGATAGGTAAAAAAATGGATTTTTCGAGAATCGAAGTTTTAGGTCGAAGAGCTAGCTTCATGCTTTCGGAAAAAAGATGGAGAATTAGGGGGTTTTTTTTTTTATATATATATATAGGATTTTGAAGAGACGGAGAGGAGGGTTGCTAAAAGTCAGTGTTATATTGGTGAACTGGATTTTTTCGTTGTCCTATTATGTGCTAACTTGCTTGAGAATGCGCCGGACATCTGGCTGTAGTAGGTAGTATGGAGATTCGCTAATATTCAAGCAGTCTATCGATTTTTGACTGTTGGAATATAAATGATTATAAGAATATACCATAAATCTATACGAATGTCCTTTGACTGCTTGCCAAAATCCTTTTTGTCCCAACTGGTAGGTCTCTGGACGTTACAGAGAACCCCGAACAATCCAATCAGCTAATCTCTGATATCGCTTTATATTCACGACCTTGTATCTACTGACTGTCTTGTTAGATTAACCCAAAAAAATTTATTCACTCCGCATACTCAATCCTATAGACACCCTTTTAATTCTTCAATCACAAACGTAACTTCGATTTTCTTCATAAACATCTAAAATCCTCTCATCATCTTGCAATGTACCTAATTTGCATAATTCTCCTTCAATATTATATAATCTTTTTCTTTCTTTTCTTTTAAAATCATCAATTTTCTTATATATAATATTTTCATTTTCCAAAATATCAATAAAACTCGCATCAAAGGCACCTTCATCTCGCGAGAGTACCTCCTCTTTTGTACCTCCATAATCTTGCTTTATAGTGGTACCTCCCCAAAATCCTTAAATCCTTCAACAATCTTTGGCAATGGTTTCTCCCTCAACCTATCTCGATTCCGTTCATGGTTAGGAAGTACTGTTAGAAATTGTACAACTTTCCTCCCATCTTCGCTACGTACCCTTACATAAGCAGAACCATCCTCAAGTACTTTTGTTTCCATCTGTGTTGCCGTAATTTAAGGTTGTCTTAAAATCAACGGATAAGATGTTGTATCTTGAACAAAGAAATGTTACTCCATCGCAACATCCTCAATCCGAATTTTGACATCTGGACAAGTTCCATATAATTCACCCCATGTGTTATTAGCTGCTCGTATCGTCCATCCATGTTCCATATCAATTGGCCATTTTTGCCTCTTATAAAGATCTTTAGACATAAGATTTATTTCAGAACCATGGTCGACTAAAGCAAAAATTGGTTCTTTTATATCTCCTACTTTCACCAATACCTCAGTAGTTGCCCTTGCCCAATGCTTTCGAGTATAATGGCTCAAAGTTTCCATTTCCTTATCACTATAATCTTCGAAACGTACTCGTTGATTATACCCATTCTTTTCATTTGTTGGTTGTTTGTAACCAATATCAACCTCTTCTTCATCTTTATATATTCTTGCATCAATAGCATGACTCATTCCAGTTTCGCCCATTAATTGCCTCTTTCGCTTAATGCTATCAATGATAACATCATGAAACTCGTTCTTTACAATTTCCAAAACTTCTTTCAATGTGAATTCCACCTTAGAGTTTAATATACGTTCTTCCAACACCCCTTTCAAATTTGTTGCCGCTTCAATGTCAGAAAGAAGCTTATAAGCAATTGATTTGCCCTTATCTTTTGTCTCCCTGGTTTTTTCTTCCAATAATGCTGAGGTATCCTTTACAGGTAATTCTTGTGAAGCTGCCTCCCAAGCCTTGTCTCCTCGAGTTTGCTTCTTAGAAGAATTTCCTTCTCTCGTATCATCAAAATTTCCTCGTCTCTTTTCTTCCATCAAAGCTTCACGTTGGCTCTTAGCAATATATGCATGAATTGAAAGAGATTCAACAAGATCCTCCCAACCTGTTGCACCTCATATTATAGCTGCAGTCCTCAATAACGCTTCTCGAGATAATTTCCCTTCTTGCATTGTAGAAACGACAGAAGTCCAAAACTCACTAGTTTCCGTACTTCCACCAAGGTCATCATCTACTCTAGTACCATAACTTGCACTTTCTCGTGCTACTGTTTCATGCTCTTTTAAGTAATCTTTAACCAATGCTCTCATTCCTCCCTTGCCAAAATTGGTTTGAAGAAGATCCTCTCTATCTTTTAATGGTATCTTCCCATCTTTTCAGCAAATAATTCCTTGCCATATCATATTATTAAATTCATTGCAATCTTTTCTAGTGTATGAATCGACATCACACCAAATGCATCTTTGTACATATCCTTATTTTGAAACATTCTTCAAATTATTTTTAGAAGTGTTTTCTTCAAGTCTTGCTAATTTGATTTAAAGATCTCGCATTCCTCGTATAATTTCTTCCATCCCATATCTGCTTTCTTTGATAAGGATGTCGAAGGTTGAACTGTAGGCATTGTTGGTGGTTTTGTACGTACTGAAGCTTTGGATGCTTGTACTGTTTTCAAAATATTCCTCCTATCCTTCTTCTTTTCTCTTTTTGTAAGCAACTCCACCGCATCTTCAACGTTCTTCCACTTTGTTGTGAATCCTTCATCTCCTTCTTTGTCTTCAAGAAAGAGTTCCAATTTTCTTTGCAATTCTCCATCAGCAGCTTGAAGAAATAGATCAACTTTGTTCGGCTCCAATGTCAATTTTTCTACCTTCGATAATTGAGAGTACTGCCTCTCAAATTCCCTTAGTAGCTCTGTTGCTTGCAAATTCTTATTAGGCCGTTCAATCCATTCCAGAAACAACTTCTTAGTAATGCGATCAGCATCTTCCAAGAAATATTTGTCTTTCAATGCATGTGATAAAACCTCCCATGAATTCCCATAACGATCTGTAATCGATGTAATATGGTCTCTTATCTCCGGTATCGTGGCAAGTCCAAATAATTCAACCATTTTCTTCTCAGAAACCTGATTTAATTCCATTTCACGAACATAACATCTTAAATACCTTGAAATATTCCTTCCATCAAATCGATCAATTTTATTGACCACTACTTACAATGCTTTGGTTGCCAAAGCTTCTTTTCGATCATTGCTTTACTGTTGCTGCATTGATAATGAAAAGGCTTGAAACATACTAGCAATAGATAGATCCATGTGCATACCTTGTCCTTTAGAAGAACCTCCACCAAAAACTCCTCCCAAAGATCCTTCAAAATTTTTATTTTTATTCTCCATAAAAAAAAAAAAAAAATCAAACAAAATCCAATACCTTCCACCTCAAGCTTTTACGTCAGGTTCACCACTTATGTCATATTACGTGCTAACTTGCTTGAAAACGCACCGAGCGTCTGGTTGTAGGAGGTAGTATGGAGATTCACTAATATTCAGGCAGTCTATCAATTTTTGACTGTTGGAATATAAATGATTATAAGAATATACCTTAAATCAATACAGATGTCCTTCGACTGCTCGCCAAAATCCTTTTTGCCCTAGCCCATAGATCTTTGGACATTACAGAGAACCTCGAACAACCCAATCTGCTAATCTCCAATACCGCTTTATACTCACGACCTTGTATCCACTGACTGTCTTGTTAGATTAATCCAAAAATTTTCATTTACTCCGCATACTCAATCCTATAGACACCCTTTTAATTCTTCAATTACAGACGTTGTCGTATTACGTGTTGTCTTGTTCGGGAATACACTGGATATCTGGCTGTGGAAGGTATAGTTGTTTTTACAAATAACAAAGAAACCCTAATAGATTTTATCCATGTATGAAGAATATAATTGAAATATCAATTTCTAAGTATTTAAAAACACTCCTCATAGTCTTTTTAACCATACAATATTCCAATTGCTTTATTTCTTTTATAATTAAGTTGTTTTTTTTTTTCTTAACAAGCCCTAATCCTAGCCAGTGAGCTTTGACAAGCTGTAACTTTTGATCCAACTGTCCACTTAGTGTGAAATTTTGCACCCAAATACCAGTATAAGCCTTCTATATGCTCAGAAATTTTCAGCCCAACCCAACTTACAGATTGCAAGAAAACGCCCAAAAATCTCACTGATGACACTCGGCCGCAACCTTGAAATTTGATGTAGAAACTCCAGAAGTGATTTCTCCTTTGTCAACCGTTAATTCTAGCTCAAAATTGAATAGCCGCTTGATCTCCAAATCTTCTATTACCAAGCCAAAAATTACGTCAACCCAACCAGTAGATCTTCAGATATCACAGAAACCCTATCCAAATCTAGACTTCCAACTTCCGATAATCCTTTGTACTAAAACCCAGATATCTCTTGATTGCATCGCTAGATTAATACAAATTTTTGAATACACTTAGCACACCCAACTATCAAGACAATACCAAATTTTGACCCATAGATGCTACACGACTTGCACAAACCGATTGAGAATGCAAACCATCAATGTTTTATATAAAATCCGAAACACCAAAATAAACACTGACTTTGAGCAGCAATTGCTCTTCGCTCACAAATCCTAATGAAACCAAATTAGTGACCTTGAAAAGAGCTTGAAGCTAGCTCTTCGATCCAAAAAACCCCAATCTGAATAACCCCCCCCGTCATTTCTTAACCTTCCTCTCCTTTAATCCTAATTCTCCCCTCTTTCAAACCCTAGCCTCTGAATTTCTTCAATCTTCCATCTAGGATTCGGAATTGGCTCTCGTCGTCAGAGCTTTTTCCTCCATTTTTACCTTTAAGAGATCCTTTTACTGAAAACAATGTTCCCTGAAACGGCACAGAGAACAGGACAGCCTTAAACAGAATCGAAACCCCGTAATCTGGACCACATTGAGTCGCCCGACCAATTCAGGTCTCATATTGGCTAAGAGTCCAGTAGTAAGACCCAGATGTTCCCGTAATTGGATCAAATTGGTCCTTCGCATCAGATTGGCTGAGGCCCATAGTAAGACCTAGATTTTCTCATAATTAGACTGCATTGGATTGCCCGACCAATTCAGGTCTCATATTGGGTAAGAGGACCCAAATTGGATTCTTGAAATTGGATCCAATTGGCTCTTCAAACCAGGCTCACCCGTCGTATGAATTGGTCCTTTCCCTTCCTGCTGACTTCCGTTATTGGAATCGAACGGAGCATTTCAGTATGCCCCGGCTGACTGTAACGGGGTGACTGAACCTAGCCTCTCAGTATTTGCACTGGAATTGGTCGTTGCTCCCAATATTTGAGGTAACAGAACATTAATAAAAGTCCTCTTTCTTTATATTTTCATAGTATATTCGTGTTACAACATGACAACGTAACTTCGATTTCACAAAACAGTCAAGAGTAATCACACCCACTTCATTAAAACCCCGATTCACCTGTACAACACATCGACCTTTGAGCATTGATTGCCAAAAGTCCCTTTTCTGATCCCTACCCAAAAACCTTGTATCCTCCCTTTTTCTTAACCTCTCTAATTCTCGAATCTCCGAATCCTCTCCTCCACCCTAACCATTTCTTAATGTTTTTTATTCTCTCCCCTCTCAAATCCTAGCCTTTGATTTCTTCAATCTTTTGTCTTAGATCCGGAATTTGCTCCGCCGTTAGAGCTTTCTACTCTATTTTTTGTCTTTTAAAAGGTTCTTTTTTTTGAAACAACATTCTCTAAAATAGTTTAGAGAATAGGACAGCCTGAAACGGAATCAAAACCTCTGTAATCGGGACCACATTGAGTCACCCGACCAAATTAGGTCTCATATTGGCTAAGAGGCCCGTACTAAGACTTGGATGTTCCCATAATTGGATCAAATTGGTCCTTCCCATCAAGCTCGCTCAGTCATCGATTTAGTCCTTTCGATTTTGTTGACTCCCACTATTGGACTTGAACGGAGCATTTTGTTACTGATAAGTATGCCTTGACCGACTGTGACGGTGTTGTATTACATGTTGTCTTGTTCGGGAATACACTGGATATCTGGCTGTGGAAGGTATAGTTGTTTTTGCAAATAACAAAGAAACCCTAATAGATTTTATCCATGTATGAAGAATATAATTGAAATATCAATTTCTAAGTATTTAAAAACACTCCTCATAGTCTTTTTAACCATACAATATTCCAATTGCTTTATTTCTTTTATAATTAAGTTGTTTTTTTTTTTCTTAACAAGCCCTAATCCTAGCCAGTGAGCTTTGACAAGCTGTAACTTTTGATCCAACTGTCCACTTAGTGTGAAATTTTGCACCCAAATACCAGTATAAGCCTTCTATATGCTCAGAAATTTTCAGCCCAACCCAACTTACAGATTGCAAGAAAACGCCCAAAAATCTCACTGATGACACTCGGCCGCAACCTTGAAATTTGATGTAGAAACTCCAGAAGTGATTTCTCCTTTGTCAACCGTTAATTCTAGCTCAAAATTGAATAGCCGCTTGATCTCCAAATCTTCTATTACCAAGCCAAAAATTACGTCAACCCAACCAGTAGATCTTCAGATATCACAGAAACCCTATCCAAATCTAGACTTCCAACTTCCGATAATCCTTTGTACTAAAACCCAGATATCTCTTGATTGCATCGCTAGATTAATACAAATTTTTGAATACACTTAGCACACCCAACTATCAAGACAATACCAAATTTTGACCCATAGATGCTACACGACTTGCACAAACCGATTGAGAATGCAAACCATCAATGTTTTATATAAAATCCGAAACACCAAAATAAACACTGACTTTGAGCAGCAATTGCTCTTCGCTCACAAATCCTAATGAAACCAAATTAGTGACCTTGAAAAGAGCTTGAAGCTAGCTCTTCGATCCAAAAACCCGATCTGAAAAAACCCCCGTATTTTGCCCTAGGCGGCCATTTTAATGGCTGGAGGTCGGATTTCGACCCTGTCTCATATCCGGCCGATCCCCGGATATCAATCTAATCTATCCTAGTGGTTTTATAGCCCGATCCTACCCTCAACTTAACCCTAGTATCAACCATGCTAATAAATTATCCTTTTTATCCTATTTTTACCATTTTATGGCCTTTCTAAGGCAATAAAAAAGTTACTACAGCCTAGAAGGTAAAATTACTAACTAGTTTTTATCTACTAGCTATTAAGTGAAGAAAATAGGATTAGAGGCTTTTATAAAAGCCTTGCAAAATATATTGAATGCTTTTTGAATCATGATAATAGAATATTAATTAAAATATCATTTTTTTGTCATATTTTCACCATATAGTCGTGTCACAATACGACAACGGGGTGTTTGAATTGGCCCCTAAATATTGGCACTGGAATCGATCGTTGCTCCCAATATTCGAGGTGACTGAACATTAATAAAAGTCCCCTTTCTTTATATTTTCTCGGTATACTCGTGTTACAACACGATACCATAAGATAAGAAAGGCTGGTACTCTTGATTGTTGATGGAATGGAAGATATTTTTGGAGTTGAAATTTAGAGTTGTCTAGAAGGTTGAGTATGCTGAATGCATGCGTGGTTGTGTTAATCTGACTATACGGATAGAGGATATCTGCCAACAGTTTAAAGAGGTATTGGGAGTTCACAAATTGGGGGTTGTTTAGGGTTTCTATGATAACTAGGGACCTATCGACAGGGATAAGAGGAATATTGATGAGCGGCCAAGGGACATCGGTGCGGATTGCAGCATAGCCTCACAATCTGTAAGCGGGGTTGAACTGGAACTTCTTGAGCATTCGAAAGGGCTTGCAGAGATACTAGTGATAGATGTTTCACAACAAGTCAAAAGGACAGATTGAGGATCACAGCTTGTCGAAGTTCACGATCTAGGATTAAGGTAATTAACGATAAAGATAAAATAAAAAACATAAAATAAATAAAATAAAATAAAAATAACAAAAGAGATTGAAGTTATATAGGGTCTCTAGGCGTTTTATATTGGAATTAAGCTTTTACATTGAAATCCGATATAGATTGTATTTGGGTAGTCAAGAACTCGATAGACTGCTTGAGTACTAGCGAAACACCATACTACCTCCTACAGCTAGACGCTCGACCCGTTCTCAAGCAAGATAGCACGTAATTCGACAACGTAATATGACACCGCATCATTTTACATGTCTTCCATCTCTGAATGTGAATTTAGGCTGCTTGTTGACATAGTTGGAGCGTGGTGAGTCATATGTTGTCTTGAGCGTTGATCTTAGTGACGTTCAAACAAGCGATTATCGCACTTCACAGCTTAGCTAATAGCTTTGTTGAGCGTTTACGGATTGGAAAGAGATAATAACAAATCCTTCACCTTGTCCCTCAAGCCTCAATAAAATTGACTCGTCAATGCTTCCTCATCTCAATTGATGTCGCACGCTAATTATCTGAAATCTGATGCGTAGATTGACGTAGAGCGTGCCCCTTCTCGTAGTGATCAAATCTTGATTGTAGTCCATTGTGCCTTGTCATATTCACCAAATACTTTTGCAAATGCCTCCAAAAAAGTTTCAAAGTTGTTCAAAATTGACAATATTTTTTCAAATAAAGGAGCAAACCATGATAGAGCTTGCTCCATGAGCAAAGTTCCAACCACTCCAACACGTGACTCCTCTGTCAGATAGCGTTCAGGCTCTAAAGCTGTTATCAATCTAATTTGATTGACAAAATCTCAAAACTTAGAACGCATACCATTGAACTTGTTTAGAAGGCTAATTCGGGGCTCCTCTCATTGTAAGACCAACAGTCCTTGTTGAACTAGAGGCAAAGCTACTTCTCTTGGTGCTGAAGCTTGAGGCTGGTGAATCCTCGATTCTGCCGTCTCGGATGTTTTATTATTATGAAGTCTTGCAATGATTCCTTCAATCT
The DNA here is from genome assembly GCF_059467195.1 of Physcomitrium patens. NCBI lineage: Eukaryota > Viridiplantae > Streptophyta > Bryopsida > Funariales > Funariaceae > Physcomitrium > Physcomitrium patens. Next base: position 9,756,370 of record NC_143420.1, on the reverse strand, counting down.
TTGCAGCTCTCTATGATAACATAGTAAGAGTATTCATAATGGCGTCCAACTTGGACTCCAAACTTTCAGTCATACTAATATCTTGACCTCCGACTATTCTAAGAGAAGGAAAGAAATGACTCTATAAGAAGGCAATATTGGTTTAGAGGAGGGTACTCCGCAACCTTTAAAAACGCCTTAAAACCTTCAAAAAGAAGGGTAATTTACTCTCTCCAAGAAAGATAAGACTCCAATATTATAATAGAAGAAATAACAGTTTACAGGAGGGTAATCCGCAACCTCTAAAATGCCAGTACCTTCAAGCAAAGGGATAATCTATACTCTAATAAGAAAGAACTATCTCTGATATGAAAGATGAATGGAGTCTAGACAAACTATCACAAATTTAGAATATTGACTGAAAATCTAAACAAAAAGCTCAAGAATCGACAAGAACTAGATTAATCAGATGAGTACAAGAATAATACTAGAGAGGTGAGCTAGAGCTCCAAGAGATGTATTGTCGAGATTGAGGATCCCGTCAGTTTCGGCTCCTTTATATACTACAAGCTAGGAAGCTTCTCAAGTAGCTTCTACAAACTAGGAAGCTTCTTAAGTAGCTTCCACAAACTAGGAAGCTTCTCAAGCAGCTTCCACAAGCTTGAAAACTTTTCAAGTAGCTTCTACAAACTACAAAGCTTCTCTAGAACCTTTTAGAATCTTCTACAACTTCCTAGTGTATGTCCTTGACACCTGGTAGAACTTACTGAAATGAAGAGTGCAATGGCACAAATGTAAGAGCAATTGAGGGAGTTAATGCTTGTAATGCATCAACTCAATTTACTACCACAAGAAGCAACAAGATTGCCAGGAAGTGAAGATATAGAAATGATTAGAGCTGCTTCAACATCGGCACTAAATCATGTCCCTTTTCCTATGGTGGAACGCCCTTCTACTATTAGAGAACCTAGAATTGCACTACTCGAGAAGTTTGATGGCACGAGATCAAAGTTTAGAGGATTTATCAATTAAGTATAACTTATGATTGAACTTCAAATCCAAAGCTATCCAATTCCAAAATCGCAAGTTAGATTCATTGCTACACTTCTTTTAGGTTTAGCATTATCATAGTTTTCATCTTTTCTTGAATGACGAGATCTAATATTGGATAATTTAGAGGCTTTTTTGGCTAAGTTTCAATCCATGTATGGAGAACATGATACAATTCGATTTGCAATCAACAAGATCCATATTTTGCGATAAGGTAATTCATCAGTAACATTGTATACTTCACTGTTTTGACAACTTGCAACTAATATCAAGTGGGATGATGCTACACTTATTAGCCAATTACTCTATAAATTACAATATGAGGTAAAAAAATTAATGCTCAACTTACCTAATCCTCAAAGATTGAGTCAAGCAATTAATATTGCTGTGAAGTGCGGCAATCATCTTTTTGAATTTCAATCTGAGAATAGTACAAGTGAACCTCAACGTTACTATAATTCAATAGCAATACCAACATCTCTTCAAAACATACATTCGGAAGTAGAAGATATGCAAATTGATGTAATACGTTTCAAACCTCTTACTGAGAAAGAAAAATCTCGTCGTTGTCAGAAAGGATTGTGCTTATATTATGGAGAACCTAAGCACACTACTCAACATTGCCCAAAGAAGTGACGTAACCATAAAATGAGTAGTACAGTGATCAAAGAAGATAGCATGTTGGAAAACAAATTTGTCCACCTATAATAGATATCGTGCGGCTCAAATCTTGTACAACACCTAATAAAGGTCCTATTCTCTCCTCAAAACCCTCTCTATGTTTTATGATAAATGTTATTCTAGGACCTAAATATCACAAAGCCTCTACCTTGCTAGATTCAAGAGCCTCAACATGTTTTTTAGATGAAGAATTTGCTAAAAGATATAATATACTTTTAGTGAAGAAAACTAAACCTGTTTATATAAAAATCATAGATGGTCATCCATTGTCTTCAGGAGATGTTACTCATAAAACCCTTCCTATCAAAGTAGCAACTAATGGTCATAGTAGCTTTGTAATATTTAATATCATTAAGTCTTCTTCTAATCCACTCATTTTAGGTTTATTATGGCTAGAAAAATATAATACTAAAATAGATTGAACTTCTCGTAGTCTTGAATTTTTTGAAAGTATAACTAAGAACATAGTTAATCAAGTAGAAAGTCATAAGTTTAGTACAATTAAAACTATATTTATAAATGCAAGAGCTTTCTTGCATGCTGCAAAAAAAGGATTATCTTATGTCATTTATGCCACACTTGTTTCTACTGGTAAAAAGACTTCAAATAGCATTTCAAGCCAATATCAAGATTTTTAAGATATATTTGAGAAGAAAAATGTGAATACTCTTTCGAAACTTTGTTTCTATGACTACTCAATTGACCTTCAAGAAGGATCACAACTGCCATTTGGATCAATCTACAATTTATCACAAAATGAACTCTACAAATATATTGAAGAGAATCTGGCCAAGAATTTCATACACCATTTCAAATCTCCAACAGGAGCTCCAATTTTATTTGTGAAGAAAAAAGATGGATCATTGCGGATGTGTGTCGATTATTGAGGACTTAATAAAATCACCATCAAGAACATGTATTTGCTACCGTTGATATCTGGACTCTTTGATTAGTTGAATTAAGCTAAGATCTATACAAAAATAGATCTACGAAGAGTATACAATCTAGTACACATCAAAGAAGGAGATGAATAGAAGACTACGTTTCGAACAAGATATGGACATTTCGAATACAATGTCATGTCTTTTGGACTTACAAATGTACGAGCTGCATTCAAACATTTAATGAATGATGTCTTTTGGGAATTTTTAGATGATTTTGTTATCTGTTACCTGAGTGACATCTTAATCTATTCTAAGAACACAGAAGAACAAGAACTTTATGTTTGTCATGTGTTACAAAAATTAAGAGATGTAGGACTCTATGCCAAGATAGAAAAGTGTACAGTTTACACTACTCAAGTCGACTTCTTAGGATACATCATTTCAAATGATGGACTTATGATGGATCGTAAAAAAATTCAAACTATTATGGATTGGAAGATCCCAAAAATGGTGAGAGATGTCTAATACTTTTTAGGATTTGTCAACTACTATCGGAGCTTTATCAAAGACTTCTTTCAAGTTGCAGCTCCACTTATACATTTGATTTGTAAAGACAAACTTCAATAGAATCAAGAAGCGAAAGTAGCATTTGAAGCTTTGAAGACAACCTTTATTATTGCACCAATTTTGAATCGCGTTGATTTTTCTAAGCCATTTTTTATGGAAACCGATGCATCAAACTTTAATTTGGATGCCGTATTATTACAAATGAGAACAGATGATAAACTTCATCTAATAGCTTTTCATTCCAGAAAATTTTCAGCATCTGAAATCAATTATGAGATCCACGACAAAGAACTTCTCACAATTGTGGATTCGTTTCAAGAATGGTGCCATTATCTAGAAGGTGCTTCTAACTCAGTCACTGTCTATATGAATCACAAGAAACTTGAATATTTTATAACAACACATATTTTGAATCGTCGCTAAGTCCATTGGAGTATGTCTTTATCAAGATTTGAATTCAAGATCACTTATCGACTAGAAAAACAACAAGGTTTGTCAGTTGCATTCTCTAGACGATCTTACCTTGTATCAAAAGAAGGAGATGCTACTTTCGATCAACAATGGACAATTCTCTTGAAGCCAGAGCATCTTCATCTTCGAGCAATGAAATCAACACTAACTATTGATTCAACTTTTATTAAGCAAATTCAGTCAAATATGTCTTCTAATCCTCTTATTTGTGATATTAAAGAAAATCCTTCAAAGTCTTATGATACTTCCAAGTTTGAATTCAAGAAGAATCTACTATATTGTGAAGGATGCCTATATGTTCTAGAAGGTGAAGCTCGATTATATGTTCTTCAAGCTCATCATGACTTTCCAGCAGCAGGACATTTTGAGTATAATAAAACTTTGGAATTAATATCTAGGGACTTTTGTTGGCCGAAAATGTGGAAAGCAGTCGAAGATTTTGTACAATCTTGTAATGTTTGCTTAAGATCAAAAACTCCTCATCATCAACCTTACGAACTTCTTCAGCCATTACCCATTCTTGAACAACTATGATCTTCTGTTTCTATAGATTTCATCACGGATCTTCTAATCTCAAGTTCTTATGACTCTATATTTGTGATAGTAGATCGTTTTATCAAGATGGCACATTTTGTACCATATACAAAATCCATCACAGGTAAAGAAACAGCTAGGCTCTTTCTTGATAATATCTATTGCTATCATAGATTATTCAAGGATATTATATCAGATAGGGGAATTCAATTTGTATCAAGATTTTGGCGAACTCTTTTCAAGATTCTAAAAGTGGATATAAAACTATCATTGGCATTCCATCCTCAAATTGATGGACAAACGGATCATGTTAATCAAGTTTTGGAGCAGTATTTAAGATGTACCACTAACTACTAACAAGATGATTGAACAACTCTTTTGCCATTGGTAGAGTTTGCTTACAATAATACTATACATTCTTCTATAAAATAAATACTTTTCTTTATCAATTATGGTTATCATCTATGACTTGATACTTTTGACTTTTCAAAAGTTGATAATCTTACAGCAAAAGATTTGGTAATTCATTTGTTAGAGCTACATGTAACATCGAAGGCGTAGTTAAAAGAAATTTAAGAACAAAAAAAAAGTTGATGTGGATGTCTATCAAAAGGAACAACCACCATTCCACATAGGTGACAAGGTATGGTTACTTTGTCACAATATCAAGACCACTTGTTCTTGTGACAAGTTGGACTATCGAAGGCTTGGACCATTTTCTATTTTTATATCAATCAATTCAGTTGCATATTATTTACACCTACTGGAGTCAATGAAAATCCATCCAATATTCCACGTATCTCTTCTTGAATCATACAAGACAATGGACATACCAAAAAGAAGACAAGCTCTACCTACTCCTATAGAAGTGGACAATAATGAAGAGTTCGAAGTGGAAGAAGTCTTAGATTCAAGGCGGCACTGAAATAAATTGGAATATCTTATCCATTGATACGGATATGATATTAGTGAACGCACATGGGAGCCAATAAAAAATCTTGTAAATGCAACATAGGGGGTGGAGGCGTTTTATCGACGACATCCATCAAAATCAAGATGAAAACCTTCTTTATAAAAGAAACAAGATCTAAGCAAGATAACATTCTACTTTCAATTTTTTTTTGTAGCTTCTTTGTAGATATAATGCTAAAGAGATGGAGAACCAACAACTAACAGATTTGACTGAAGAGCCTTTGTTTGTTGACCTACTTGACAAGACATTATGATTGTCACAACCTTCAAGATGATGCAATCGAGATGAAGAGCTTCAAGAATGATATGTTCTTCCTCGAATAGATGGCGAGATACAATGTTGTCATATTCTAATTGCTTATAGTATGTAAAAATTGATTAATATATATAATATGTTTTTAAGTCTTAATATAAATTAGAGTGGTTAATAAATAAATTTAAAGAGAATTGATATAGGAAACTTTATTTGAGGATTTAGTTATTTTGATTATAGTGTTTATATTATGTAGGATTTAGATATTTAGTATAAACCTTAAGAGAAGGTTGGAGTCTAAAGATGAAAGTCTAAACTATTAAGAGGCTTATTGGGAGGAATGAAAGCAAGGCATGGTTGGATGAAGGCAACAAATGGAGATCTTCATTCCTATTGGTCGAAGGCCATGCCCAATGGGCTTCAAAGAGGCTGTCCGTGGCCTTATTAGGAATTGGGGTTTCTCATTTGAAGCCATTTGAGCTTTAAAGGCTAGGATCATCAAGTTCAGAGTTTTGAATATAATTTGAATGAAGAGTTTGTGTGATTTCGAGTTTTTATGAAGGAGATATAAGTATTCAAAGTTAAGGTATCAAATTGTACCTACTTTCACTCTTTGAAGCATTACATATGCATACGGAGAGCAATGAAAGATCGACAATTAGGATTAGAAAGAACACTTTCTTGGCTACACTTTACATATACTATTTGATGAATTCCAAGTTTAGTTGAAAGAATTATAGGGCATTGAAGACAGCATATGTAATTCAAAGGCAGTAAGTGAGTCATTTTGTTGATACTAATGGTTGGGGCTATATCTTGAATTTCTTGACGAAATTTTAGCTCAAAATCTCCAAAAGTCTGAGTTATTAGGTTAAAAAGCTATAGATCAAAGTTTCATAGTATTTAAGTACTTATTTTGTGAGATATGAAGAAAATAGCACGTAGGTGTATGTAAGCTAGGATTAAATGCTATTGTTAGGATTTTGGTGATACTTCAAGATCTATAATGAATTTGTAGTTGAATTATTTTGTAGTAATTTTTGAAAGTATATCAGTACTACATATAAAATTTAGGGTTGTTTGGATGGTCCTTATTTTTTTAGTACTTGGGCTTGTATATTGATGTAATTTCTCTAAAAAAGAATATATTATATATATAAACTTGATACTTTTATATCTTAGATTTGATTGAGTATTTAGTGGAAGCCAAAAGCCCAACGCTTTCTTTAGGCAAACTCTTTCTATCCCGACAACACGTTTGGTATCACAAACTTGGAAGGGACTCCCGATGTTTGTTGATTTTATTAGAGGTAGGAACAGCTCGTGACGGTATTCCAAATGTTTTATTCGAAAGAAGTTATGAAGGCCTCAACAATGATCAAATAATTGGGTGGTCTTTCCGCCCAGGTATAGGACATTATTGATGGTTGAGAGGCCCTATCAATCATCTTTGAAGAGAACAAAGATCGGAGTATGTAGCAAATACAATTCGTTGCATCATAGATTTCTTCAACATATGATGATCACTCCTCGTGGAACTTGTTTGTAGAAGGGGAAGTAATGTCATGGATATATGCATGTAAGCAAGTAATTATATGTTTAAATAGATAGAAATAAATAAAAGTAGATAAAAGTAAGTTAATTCTATAATATTTGCTATGGAAGCTTCCTATAAGCTTTGCACACGCTGCTTTGACTTTATAGATGTCTTTAATTGAATTTTTGGATTAAAAACGTGGTCAACAAGTTCGCCATGTACCACACATGTTGTTAGCTTGAAGACCAAGCTAATTATGTGGCCTACACGTAGAAAAACTTACCTTATAAGTCAACATAAGTCAACATGCGTCCTACAAAGTCAATACATATTAGAAGTCTTATAGAACATCGCTACATAATTCCTAATTAGATAGTATATATAGAGACAAGAGTGAAGCCTTCTTCACTCTTGTCAACTCTTTTCTTGCTTCTAGTCTAGTTTTAAGGATCTCTAGTTCTCTTGTCTTTTGGCAATAGCCATTCCAGTTTCTTTCTTAATATACATATTGAGTTATTTCTATTTTTTCATCTTTCTTTGAGAGAAGTCTCACTTGTTTATTTATTTTTATCAAGTTCTTATCTTTGGCAATAAGACCTCCAAAGTGTGTCCAATTTATAGGACATATGTCTAAGTTGCAAGGTAAATTTTTTGTATGTGTGTCATATAACCAATTTGAATTGTAAGTGGCCAATACGTACAATGCATGGCCAACTTTTCAACCTATCAATCATTTATAAACATAAATAAAGTCAAAGCGACATCTATAAAACTTTTAAGAAACTTTTCTATAAAATATTATATTTTTTATTTATTTTTGCTTACTTCTATCTAATTCTTCTTATCTAGATAATTAATAGTGCTAATTATATCCATAATATTACTACTTCTTTTAAAAACAAGTTCTATAAGAAGTAGTGATTGCATGTTGATGAAGTTCAAGTTGCAACAAATTATATTTTCTACATATGCTATTCTTTATTTCATTCATAAGTAGTTGATAGGTCCTCTCAATATCAATAGTATTTTATTTTAGGATATAAAGAATATCTTGTGATTTGATTATTATTGAGGCTTCTAAAACTTTTTTTTAAATAAAACATTTGGAATATTATTAAGTTTGGTTCTAACATCCTATAACATTACTAAATATTGATAGTTTCTTCCAAGGTCATGATACCAAATATAATATATTCTACCATATATTTGAGAAAAAACATGTTGTTTTTAAAAGTATTCATGTCTATTATGTTGTATTGAATATTGTAAAATTCTCAATGTCTTATTTAATAACTAAGCAAATAATGGCTCTTGATTTAAATTAATTGGTTATTATTTTTTTATCTTTTTAGTGCTATAAATATATATAAATTATAAAAATAATAGAAGATAGAATAAAATCTTCATTTAACCATTTTTATTTTATAGCAAAGATTTTTTTTTGATTCTTCATCTTTATTTTGATGGATGTTATTAATAAAAAAAACATTGATCTTTGACATGTTTTCTTCTATGACATCCATAATTTTTATTTTGTAATTGCATTGCTTCTTTAGACAATTTTAGATAGTATACTTTGGTTTACTATAATTTAAATAAAAATTCATTTGATAATATCAATTCCTTTCTTAATCAATAAGATATTAAAAATATATCACATTAATTTACATGTCTTTATCTTTTAAAGATATATATTAAAAAGATGTTAGTGTTATCATTGTATTATAAAAATATTAAGGCTTACTTATATAACTCTCAAATCAAAATTTAAAAGTCAATTTTCATACTTCACAATAAAGTTGATTATTTAATTTGATGTCTAAAGATTACGTAAGTTGATTATTAATTTCTTTATGTCATCTTATAATCTATAGAAAATTTGCCTAATAAATACAACATCATTTCAGTTAATATTAATTGCAAGTTATTAAAATTGTGAAATATATAATATAATCAATTAATCATCTTATTACAAAATATAAATCTTATTGATTGTAATACAAATTGTATCATGTTTTTTATATATAAATTAAAACTTTATAAAAAAAAATAAATTATCTAATATTAAATCATATTATTTTTTAAAAAAATCATGTGAACTTGAAATTGGATAGTTTAAAGGTTGAAGTTTAATACTTAATTATACTTAATTAATAAATCCTTGAAACTTTGATCTTATACCATCAAACTTTTCAACCAAGGCAGTTCTTGGTTTTTTAATGCTTGAACAATATTCCATTATAGAAAAAATAATATAATTTGGTATAGATGATGAAACAACTCCAATTATTTTTATATCTTTATTTTTTGCCAATCTTATTACTCTTTGTAGTAGTAAATTGAGTTGATGCATTGCAAGCATTAACTCCTTTATTTGCTCTTATATTTGTATCATTGTCTTTTTCATTTCAACAAACTTTACCATAATAACACAATAAAAAAATTAAAAAAAAAAAAAAATCTAATCTCACTCAAGACATGTAGAAGAGAATATTTGAAAATATAGAAAATTCTAAGAAAAATATTAGTTTAAAACTGGATAATCTATGACTTTTGCTATGCTTATGTATTATCAAGAAAAAAAAGATAATCTATTCTTAATGAAGAAAAAAAAATCTTAATATTCTAAGTACATTCTTGTTAATTTTTTAAGAATAAGAACTTAAAGAATATAAATAAAAGTGAGATTTTTTTCAAAAATAAATGAAAAAATAAAAAATAAAAAAATATGTATATTCAAAAAAAAATTAAAATTGCTACTACCAAAGATTAAAAATTTAGAGATTCTTAAAACTAAGCTAAAAGCAAGAAAAGATATGACAAGAGTAAAAAAAGCCTTATTCTTTCTTCTATATATATATATATATATATATATATATATATATATATATTTATATATATACATACATACATACATACTATTTGATTAAAGCTATTTGGCAACGTTTTGCAAGACCTCCAACATGTATCCAATTTGTAGGACATGTATCTAATTTGCAACACAACCTTCTTACATGCGTTGTTGGGGTAGAGAGAGTTTGCTTCAAGAAAGCACTGGGCTTCTGGCTGCCACTAAATACTCAATTAAGTCTAAGATATAAAAATATCAAGTTATATATATAATATTTTCTATTTTTGGGCAATTACATCAAAACACAAGCCTAAGTACCAAGAAAACACCCAAATGTATGATAAAGATCTTAAAACCTTATATATCCTTGTGAGAGATGTTTCCCAAACTTCAATAGCTCATAACACACGATCGGACCGTCCAAACAACCATAAATTTTACATGAAGTACTGATATACTTTCAAAAACTTCCACAAAATAATTCAATGGCAAATTCATTACGGATCTTGAGATATCGCCAAAATCCTAACAATAGCTTTAAACCCTAGCTTACATACACCCGTGTGCTAATTTCTTTATATCTCACAAAATAAGTACTCAAATACCATGAAACTTTGATCTATAGCTTTTTAATTTAATAATTCACACTTTGGGATATTTTGAGCCAAAAATTTGCCTAAAAACTCAAGATATGGCTCCAACCATTACTATCAACAAAATGACTCACTTAATGCTTTTGAATTACATGTGTTGTCTTCAAATGTCTATAACTCCTTCATCTAGACTTGAAATTCATCAAACAATATACGTAAAGTTTAGCCAAGAAAGGTTCCTCTCCAATTCTAGTCACCGATCTTTCATTGCTCTCCGTACGCATATGTTATGCTTCAAAGAAAGACAGTAGGTACAAATTTGACACCTTAACTTTGAACACCTATATATCCTTCACAAAAACTCGAAATCACACAAATTCTTCATCCAAATTAAACTCAAAACCCTGAAATTTCTGACCCTAGCCTCCAAAGCTCGAATGAATTCGAAAGAGAAACCCTAATCCCTAATAAGGCCTTAGGCAGCCTCCTTGAAGTCCATTGGGCATGGCCTTCGACCAATAGGAATGAAGATCCCCATTCCTTGCCTTCATCCAACCATGCCTTGCTTTCATCCCTTCCAATAAGCCTCCTACTAGTTAAGATTTTCTTCTTTAGGCTCTAATCTCCTCTCAAGGCTTTATACTAAACATTTAGGTCTTATTATTTTTTTTAAATGCTATAATCAAAAAGATAAACTTAAATCAATAAAGTTTCTTAAATCCACTCTTTTTAAATTAATCTATTTAACCATTCTAACAAACACCAAGTCTTATGAACATATTATATGTTCTAACTAATTTTTACATACTGTAAACTTTTACAGTACGATAGCGTACCACATGTCCAACTTGTACTATAAGTAGTCAACATGTGTGACATATGGCCAACTTATTAGCCAAGTTTTCAACCTACCAATCACCTATATATACATATAAAGGCAAAGCCACATCTATGAAGCTTCTAAGAAGATATTTTATAAGATATTATCAAATTTATCTATTTTTACTTACTTCTATCTATTCATATTATTTAGATAATTATTAAAATAAATGTATATTTTTTACACTCAATTATAATAAAAATAGCTAATAATTGATGTCAAAATTACAATATGTTTATAATTATCTATAACATAATAGTGCTAAAGATAATAATAAAAATGTTACATTTTTAATATAAGTCATTACAAATTTAGTCTATATATATATATATATATATATAAACATTTAATTACTAATTATAAATAGAAATCAAAGTTTGAATTATAAGTAATTAATCCTAAAATAAATAATTATTTTCAAAACTATTACATATACATACTTATATTTTAATTTTATAATCACATTGCAAGATGTTTAGATTCTCATAATGCACCTCCCTACTTCCAGTGTAAATATTCTATTGTAATTATTTCTGACTTTTGTGCCTTCAACATCAGGACCTTCCTTGAGGGGACGAAAAGCCTTATATTTGACGACCACATATACAATACTAGTATACACATTTTAATATTATAAATCCAAAACGTATCTATACCTGTATCATACGCTGCGTCGATCGGTATACGCCCTCCAGATGAATCAGATGCGACGCCGTAATTTGGTCCTCCTATTAATGAGTGGCATCTGGGGCACACTTCCTCGCTCGATCGTCGACGAAAGCGGTTGTTGCCAGCTTCATCCTCTTCCGGCGATCCTTTCCAAGCGAATTGAACCATACGATCATCATTTTCACGAGACCCGGCGCCAGGTGATATGCTGGGGTTCTAACTTATGAATGTCACTGGATTCTGAAGAGTTCGATTCATTCTTCACAACACGTAATCTGGGGTATGCTCAGTGACTCGTATTTGATGTGGAGGAGATTCATCCCTTCGCGACAAAACCTCCATAAGTTACAAGCTGAAAGGAAAAGTAAACAGGCCTTGGATCTAGCCTTCATCATCATGTTTCATGCCTACGATTTTTGAAACCAAGATGATGTTTGGACCCAGTCGAACGTTGTTGCGTTTGTAAAGAGGCGTTTGTTTTGCCCACATCGCCACCGATTCGGAAATCAAACTTGGCTATGCCAATCATGCCGCGATCAAATCTGTGAAGAGAAGGTTCTAGCCTCCAAGTTAATCAGCGATGCGTACATTCTCTGAGACCAGCTCGCCTGCACAGATGTTAATCTTTCTTCCGGTGGTATATGAACACAGAGTTACAATCTGCAACCTTGATTCTAGTAAAACTCAAGCCGAAGCCCTTTCTGTACGAAGTCCCGCGTTTTTGTCTATTTTGTGTGATAGAGAATTGTATGTCAGCCGGTTGATATCTGCACGCCTCCCACTTCAATTTACTTCCGAAGACATATTCTGAAAGTTGTCATAATTCCATGCTTGTCGACGGTATTTTCGATTTCACGTCAGGTTGAACGGCTGTAGTTCGATCTGATGGCACCATAGAACTAAATTGAATCGCCCCACAGACGGTGGAGTCCACGATGGTTCTACAATGTTCTCTGACAATCTGGTGTACGAATTGTTCTCACATTTTGTGCTCAAGAGTTCCAGGTTGATGCCGTGTCATCAACTCGATCACCCACGTCCATTAAAAACAGAGACGTCCACTCTGAATGTACAATTAGTACAGACGCAGTACCAAAACCCGTCGTCCTTTTCACTACGGTACAAAAACGAAAAAGAATATGGGACAAGCAAATGTCACATCGTCGAGTACGAGCCAGCTCATTACGTCCGTGTGTGTCCTTGGGCCGATTCAAGTCCATAACTAATAAATATTTCCAAATGAAACACACCAAGTTACGATTATGTTCAAGGCACACTGCTTCTTCGTATTGGAAGAATGGAACAGTGGACACACCTAACAACCGTGGTCCCAGCTATTTGTTGCTACCGGAACACTAAGTTGGAAACGGAAAGTATGTAACGATCTGAAGAATCGCAGGGAAATGTTGAAAACTCCACCGATCTGTGTGAACACCGAAAGACCTACTGATAAACTCACTGGCTATTTCCCTGAAGAAAGAATCCAAACTGTTGAGAATGTTTAGAAAGACACAAGAGTAATAGTAAGTCATACACACAAGAGGGTTTCTAAAGAGAGAGAGCTTCACACTCAAAAATCTATTGATATGGTTGTGTCTGGTATACAAGAAGAGAAAAGAGAGAGGATAAACAGTACTTATCCACTAGACTCTAAATACTATAGCTATGGTAATTACTGTAGTCTATGATAAATATTATGGAGAGCACGGGCTACATTTAATGATCTCAATACTCCTCCTCGCTCATCATAATATTTACATAATATAAAATTTGTATAGAATTATGATCTATACTTTTCTGTGATCTTGCAAGATCAACAATTGTTGCTTCATTAAAACCTTATCTAGGAAAACCTTATTTTATTTAAGGACAAAACCATAGATGAAGGAAAAAGAGTACAACATCATTTTCTTTAATTATTTAAAGAGCTCATTAACTTTCATATTCAAGAAAACCAAGTCGTCGCATACCAATGCCATAAGTAAGTCGACGATGGTTGCTTAATGGGAGAGCTTTTGTGAAGAGATCAGCAAGGTTATTTGTAGATTCAATTTTCTTAATTATAAGTGCTTGATCAATAATCAAGTCATGAATATAACTAAAATACTTTGGATCAATATCCTTTGTCTTGTCACCTTTAATGAAACCAACTTGTATTTGTGCAATACAAGCACTATTAACTTCATGCAAGATAGTTGGAGAATCATCATATGAAAATCCACAGGTTGTTTGAATGAATTTATCAATTGATCGCAACCAAATACATTCTCGAGATGCTTCATGTAAGGCAATAATTTTTACATGGTTGGATGAAGTTGTAGTTATTGTTTGTTTCATTGATTTCTATGTTATTGCAGCTCTATGTCTTAAAAATACATATCATGTTTGAGATTTAGCTATTGCAATATCAGATTTATATCCCTCATCACAATATCCAACCAATTTTGGATCTACAGATTTTGTGTAGTATAATCCTAAGTCTTCAATATCTTTTAAATAACGTAATAAATATTTGATGTCATTCCAATGTCATAGTATTGGACGTGCACTATGTCTTGCAAGAACACTAACTGCAAATGCAATATCTGGTCTTGTAGATGTAATTAAATACAAAAGTGCTCCAACCACTGCGAGGTATAGATATTGGTCTCCCAATATTTCCTCTTCCTCCTCGCATGGATGGTATGGATCATGACTATCACGACCACGTCCAACCATTAGTGTAGACAATAGATAAGCATCAATCATATTAAATCTTCGCAAGATTCGTCTAATATACGTTAGTTGGTAGAAAAAAATGCTACCATCTGTTAGATGCATAATCTGAAGACCAATGCAGAAAGTTGTTTTTCCTAGCATTTTCATCTCAAATTCACGTATAAGTAGGTTTGTAGCTATAATACATGCAAATGTAGTGCCCACTACGTTAAGATCATCAATATATATAGCGATGATCACAAAACCAGTTTTATCTCGTTTGATAAACAAAGAAGGGATTAGTGGATCACTTATAAAATTATTTGTAATTAAATAATCTCGAAGACGTTGATACCACATTCGTCCGGATTGTTTTAAACCATATAAGGCCTTACATAATTTAATACCACAATATTTTCTTGGAGTAGGTTGATTTGGAGTTCCTGTTTCTAAGCCAGGTGGAACTTTCATATAAATATTTACATCAAGAGAATCATATAGATATGCAGTTACTACATCCATCAGATGCATCTCAAGAGTGGCATGAACTGGCATTCCAATAATATATTGAAATGTAATTGAATCCATGACTAGAAAATATGTGGATTCATAATCAATGCCAAATCGTTGAGTAAATCCTTGAGCAACAAGACGAGCTTTATAGCGGGTTATTTGGCCATAAACATCTCGCTTGAGTATTAATACTATTTTATATCCCACAGGGCGAGATGTAAGAGTGTCTACAATTGGACCAAAGATTTTCTTCTTACGCGAAGAGACATACTCCTCTTCAATAGCAGTTTTTTATTTTGATCAATCTGAGCGACGCATCGCCTCTTCGATGGTTTGAGGTTCAGGATCATCTTCCTCGCAAGAAAGGGCTTCTATAATCATATATACAAATGATTCATCTAGTGTAATAGATGGTCTATCCCAATCGTCCATGCTAGAGAGAAAAACGACTCTTTGAGATAGATGATGTAAAATTAAATATAATGGGAGGTCGAATCACAATTCGATATAAACCATTTTCTGTAGCCAAAACTTTTTCAACAACTTTACGATTCTTCACAAGAACCAAAACCTCTTTTCTATTTAAAGTGGCGATCAAGAAGTGATAACCATTAATACGCACATTTTGGTAGCTGATCAAACTCTGAGGTGCTAAGGGTGCAAACATCGCATGCTTACATTTTATGATGGAATCCATAGGTAATTTTACCATCGTTGTGCCCTCTTGGAAACGAAACGCATTTGCTCCAGCCATGGTCATCATATTTTTAGTTTGCCAAGTTGAAGATTTTTTAATAAAAAATCGTCTATCTCGCAAGATAATATGTGTTGTTGCAAAATCAATGAGCGCATCATTTGATTCATTATTAGAGGTTCTATCATTCATATAAGCCTCTAAGTCATCAACACCAATTGAATCCATAGACGTATCCATGGTATGAACTTCACGAGCCTCAGCTCGTAATTTCTTATTTTCTTGGAATATTTTAATAAAATATTCTAAAGTACGACATGCATGTGCTAAATATCCAATCATTCCACACTTATGGCAAGAACGCATCTCTGATTTTTGTTTTCTACTATAATTAATAGTAGAACGTTTATTCTTTCCATATGGGTAGAAATGGTCTTGACTATGACTACCCTGATACTTATGAGCACGTTTCCCATGTTTATATAATTTCTTCTTAGAATTTGAAATATTAAGTGCATGAGATTCTGGAACTATAGTTCCAATAGGACGAGCTTCCACATTGTGCAAGAGTAGCTCATTTTGCTTCTCCACAAGAAGTAGATAGGACATGAGATCAGAATGACTCTGAAATTTCATGTTCATGTATTGTTGTGCAAGTACAGCAGATACAGGAGGAAATATAGAGGGAGTTTTTTCAATCATTTCTTCTTCAGAAATGCTTTGTTGACATAATTGTAATTGTGAGATAATACTATACATTTCACTATTGAAAGCATTTAAATTTGAAAAATCCAAGACATGTAAATGTGTCCAATTATGATGTGCACATGGAAGAAAAATGGTCTTTTGATGATCAAACCTAGATTTAAGATTCTTCCAAAGTTTTGCAAGATCTTCCATTTTTAAATATTGATGTTGTAATACAAGTACAAGATGATGACGAAAGAGAAGAAGTGCTTTTCAACGAATAGCAGGAGATATAGAAATACTTGTTGTAGGAGATTCTTCAAACATAATGGCATCCGAGAGTTGTTCTGCAAATAAATTTGCTTTTGCTATTTTTGCCCATAATAGATAATTGTTTCCATCTACAATCAATGGTAGAAATAAAAGAGCTTGAAAATGTTGGGATGCACTGGTAATAGTTGGAACCATAGTAGAAACAGTTGAAGATGTTGAAGCACTCATTATAAATAAATCTGTAAAGAAAATACAAGATCAAGTAGAAAAGTTGAGTAAAACCTACCTTAAAATATAAAGTCAAATAAAATAATAAACTTGAACTTGAAAAAAAAAATATATATATATATATATATATATATATATATTTTCTTTGTAAGGAGAGAGTTGTAGATTAAGGCAACATAACAACAATAAGATGGCAGCAATAGGCAGCGGTAGGGCGGCAGGGTGGCAGCGGTAGGCAGCGGTGGATAGTAGCGGCGGATGGCGGCAGGCAATGGTGGGCAGCAGCGACGTTATTGCGGCAACGACGGTGGACGGCAGCGTCAACGGCGACAAGGTGGCAGCGACAAGGCAGCAAGCATGGGGCACAAGAGGGAGTAGGTAGCAAGCAGAGGGTGGAGTTGGGCTAGATCAAGTATTCAAAGCAAGCAAGGTAGGGAGTGGAACAAGTGCTCTAAGCAAACAGCTAATGTGTGAGGGGCCAGCAAGAAGAATAAGATCATGACGCAGACACTAAGCAAGGATAGCAACAAGTTAGAAGAGTCAAAGACTAGAGCAAAAAATTGTGATAGTGTGTAGAAGAGAATCATGTTGATAACATGTTGAGAATGTTTAGAAAGACACAAGAGTAATAGTAAGTCATACACACATACAAGAGTAGTAGTAAGTCATACACACAAAAGGGTTTCTAATGAGAGAGAGCTTCACACTCAAAAATCTATTGATCTAGTTATGTCTTGTATACAAGAAGAGAAAAGAAGAGAGGATAAACAGTACTTCTCCACTAGACTCTAAATACTGTAGCTATGGTAATTACTGTAGTCTACAGTAAATATTATGGAGAGCCCCAGCTACATTTAATGATCTTTACAATTAAAAGTTGTTAAAGCTTCTGTTGGCGCAGGACAGTGACATGACACCCACCCCGAAGGTGCTCCGAGAAAGACGGCCTGAGGGGCTCACAGAAAATTCGAGGAACTTCTGTCCGACATTTGGGCTCGGTGTTGAGATGCTTCCTCGTAAGGTCACGAAATCCATGGTATAATAGGCAATGCTGCAGACATTTGCAGATATCCAATGGACAGTTCGAAGGCCACGTAACAATTGACTCAATTGTGGGCTGAATATTGTGCGACAATTCATTGCCGACTACAGTATTCAAGTGGACTGCAATTCGGGAGTAGCATACATTGTTTCAGTGCGTGATATTTAGAGGTGGAGGTTGAGCTTCATGTCTAGCGAGTGAGACTGAGAGATTGAATGTTTAGTTTTAAGGAGAAGTGATAGAGCAGTGAGTTGAATTGCACTAGAGCTAGGCAACGCATGCTGTGAATTTTTCCTGGTGGCTATATTGCAAATGCATGGTTACAAGAATTCTGCGGCGCGATTCGTTTCCGCGAACTGATTCTTACTTTAGAGTTGAGAGGCATCTTTAGGTTGTTGCTGGCTTCATGTTAACTGACTGTCACATCGGTGGAGAGAGTGAGCATCTTGAGGCGTGCTTAACAGCCATAAGTGAAACTCCGCCAAGCACGGCATTGCACAAGTTGAACAGCCCTTAGGTTGCAAGGTTTTCGCCTTATTAGGATTCTTTTATACGGCTGGAGTGCAAGAAGCTTAACCACATTTGCAGATCTCAATCGTCGAAAATGTTGGGATTCGTTGCTGTGCTGATCGGAGTGGTGGTGTTCGAAGCAACAATGGTGATGACTACGTCGCTTTGCAGTGGAGATCTTTTATCGACAAAGAGAACTCCCAAACACAGCCAAGGTGTTATGTGGAGCGGGGCCAGGGGTGGAGGTCACACGAGTTCCGTCGTTAGAGTGAAAAACCTGACTCAATGAGGAAGAGCAGACAGCTTTCTTCGCATGAGTGAAAGTACATTATTAAATCAACCTTACCTTTGAAGCGAGACCACCATGTGCTGTTTGATATATTTATCGCTTCATAGGTTGAAAGTGCGTCAAACTAACTGAAGAACTCGACATCTGTAACATATCAAAGACCAGGATCAGCTTTCGTTCAAGCTGCGACTACCGCAACATCAGCACTCACTTGGATCGCGACCTTCGTTAGCATCAGTTTTCTTTAGAAGCTTAATTGAGCTTTTTGAGATCTTTCGTGAATTTATGTACAAACTGCTGCCATGTCCCCTGATTATTCTGTTGCAAAAACAGTTGCTTCGGCTGTTTATGAGGAATTCATGTTACCTTCGCCATAGTAAAAGTACAGCGAACTACTGTGTGTAACGAAGGTAATTAATACAAATTTTGGTAATCGACAGCAGAGCTTTCTGAGTCACTATGAAATTGTGTGAAGGAGACTTTTGAGTCTTTTCTTTCAAATTTCGATGCAAGTCAGCCGAGACGGATTGTCCCATAATTTTTCCAACGTGGCAAAAATGATTTGTAGCGTAGAATTCACGGGATACAATATCCAGCAAATTTTAGGTAGCTAGAGTTTCAACTGTCATGGCCTTACTTCCGTTTAGAGTATCTGTTAATCTTCAATCCAATCAAGACTGCGTCATATAATCATGAAATAATCACCAGCGTTATATCTATGCAATTTGTAAATGTTTCATAATGAATGCCAGATGCTTGAAGCAATTACATTAACCTCTCTCAAGTTAAGAGACAGACTATATCAGATTTGTAGATCGCCAGAACATCCAAGATATATTGTGCGAATGAATTTCCTTAAGTTGTAAGAGATACAGCAGCTTTGAGTGAAAACGCTCAGCTGTTGTGAATGCGTTCTCAATTTTAAGCCCTCGTACAGCGCAACTTCAGTATATTTTCCCTGACCGTAAAATGATCAGTGAGCACATGCTTATTACAACTTGCACACAAGCTTCATCCGAAAAAAGCATAACTTCAGGGCCCGTTGTGTTCAGTGTTCAATGTTTATCAAAACGGTTTGCAGACATCTGTTCCTGCAGAATGAATTATTTGTTGTATTTGCGCCTTTCAGATGCTGGTAAGAGCATTACACTCAGAATGTTTCAAAATACTCACGGTGTGTTTATTCTGAAACAATGCTGTCAAGAGCATTGTACTCATAGTTTGGAATTAACAATTCGTGAAAATATTTGCCCGATGCACAGTGAATTATCTTCAATGGTCTTCGTGTTACCAAGAATAGATCAAGTACGTGTACAACTTACATATTAGTCTAACGACTCAGATGGTGCACAACATTCAGAAACAGAGGAAACCATAGAAACATTTTTTTGGTAAGAGCTCGTGCGCAGACTCTAGAAACATGTGAAGCAACGGCTCGTGAACCAATTCGTCATATTGGGTTCATGATGTAGGTAGTGTTTCTACAAAAGAAATACCTGGTCGAATTGTTTATTGATTTGCACGAAGTTGTTTTACATCTGTAACGCCGACACTCACTCTTTACAACAAAGAGACCCACGAAGTCGCTTGATCATGAGATCATGCGAGAATGACGACCATACTTAAGAATTTCATACGCTAAGAGGTAAACGGAAGCAAATGGTTAACCCCAACCCTACACTAGACCGCACTAAATGTTTTAACATACTAGTTTACAATTACATCAAGGCTCTGTATTCTCCTTGTCGTCAATGAAAAGATATTATGTCTCGTGACGTAGCGCTCGCTGGTGACTTCTTCCAAAATGGGCTCCTATTACTGGGTACCCACCATCGATTGGAAAAAGACAAAAATTTAGGTGTGAAGAGAGAAGCCACGAAGAAATTTTACGCAGCAAAACATCCGAATTTTACAGGGAATTTTCCTGTCGCCCTGATCTTGGCCGCAGTCTCTTCAGTCTTGAGAATGTCCATACCCTTCTTGGCTGCTACCATGGCTCTCTTCTCCTCAGCGACCTTATGAGCAGCAGCAACTTCGTTCTTCATCGCTTCCTGATATTTTGCCCTTAGCTTTTCGAGCTTCTCCTCCTTCTGCCTGAGACGAGCTTCGGCTTTCTTCTTCATCGTCGTCTCTTCTGCTGTAATCTTTTCTTCCTCTCTGTGCGTTCTGTAATAAACTAAAAAAAGTGAGTAAAAACATCATGTAGTTTACCTTATGTGAGCCATGCAAACTTTATGGCTATGATTTTCATATGATAGCGCATGCAATGACCTCAAATGTAGTGTATACCAATACTGAGCATAACCTCCTCCACAAACAAGTAGAATATACCATGAGGATTTGGATTCTTAAACTATTCGTTGGACAGAGAAGTACCTGCTCTCAATCTTCTCTCTCTGATTTTGCTCCCACGCCGCGACATTGGATACCAACTTATCATGCTCAATTTTCTGAGTAGCCTTCTCCATGTGAATTATAGTGCCGGGTTCAGTTGCGGGCTCCTCTGCCTTCTTCGCTTCGACGGGTATTACGGCAGTCTCAGCGGCGGGCGTAGGAGCTGCAAACAGTATGTATGCCATTAGAAAAATGTTCTCGTGATCCTACTCAAGGGTTGTTCTCGAAAGTAGTTGAGAGACTAAACACAGCAATACCAGAGCTTCGACCGCATATGATGAAACAAGCGGAACGCTAGTTTTGGGTGAGAACCAACCCCGAATGCAAGCATGGACATATCAGGTCGCTACATCATGACGAACCAAAACATTCTCGTGACAACCGACCGAAAAATCGCCAGCTACGAACACGGGAACTCAGATAGCCGTACTTACACCAAAAGATAGACAGCGTAGGTCAAAAATTATTCAGCAGAAAGTTGTTCACTAGTGAATAATTTGACCCGTGACTGTGAGAATAAAACACCCAACTGTGAAAAATGTATCAAAGCTCCTGCACCAATAACGCTCTTAGAATTTCGTGAGCACGCCAGAACACGAGCAGCAGTGTGTGTATCAGTTTACAAACCTTTAAAAAGCAGGATCAATGTGCGTCAAATTAATTATGTTCAAGAACCTGTCACTTACCCTGACTAATCGCTTTCGACTCCACAGCAGGGGCAGCAGGAGCAGCTGCAAGAGCGAAAGAAATATACTTTAAGAACACTTGTTTCCACCAACATCACCCCCATCGCCCTCAAAGCGAGGCTGATACCGTAATAACGATTTTCAGGGCAATCCTCACAATATTCAAAATGAACTTTAGAACTCAGAGGATCTCTATCTCTTCCCCTACTCTACACATCTCCTACACGACATTCAAGAGAGGGAAAACTCCTTTTGGGAGATACCGTCTCACTTGTTCTACGAACGGGGTTCCCAGGGATAGTTGGGTTAAAAACTCGTGGGAAAATCAAAGCCATCCGAAAGCAAAAGAGATACATCCAACACACATTTCGATGCAGCGTCAAGAGATGATCTATCAAATGGGTACCTGCGACTTCATGAGTGGGCGCAATGGCCTCAGTACCAGCAGATGGTGCTGTAGCCATCTCAACACGATCCCCTGGAAGGAGGAAAAATAAATAAATAAATAAATAAAAAATAACGGGCCTCTCCAAGCTTAAGAATCCACGTTTGAGAACTCCACACTACACTAAATATACCTCGACAACAAGCAAACGCAGCTTGTATCTCCTCACTTGAACCCCACAAGACCAGGTGGTTCTGAGTAACGCAACAGCAGACAGGCTACTCAAGTGAGAAAACTGAGCCAAGACGAATCACTAATAATGTGTGCAGGCTTGGAATGAAGAGGTGCAGCATCGAGCAGGGCACTATGAGTGGAGGGGGGACGACGCGCGAGGAGGCGATGGGTTCGGAGCCGGCGCGCATGGATGGAAAAGCGAGCGTGGGGCACATGGTTGCACTGCTGGGACCTGTGTTGTTTGGTGGCGCTTCTCTCACACATCTGTACCACGCTATTGGCCGATGTCGTAGCTGATCACTAGCTCCATCCTCGTCGTCCGCATCGTGAATCCGAGCGCAGCACACCGGCAGGATCAGATCTGGTCCGGCAGATCAAGACAAAAAAACCTCCTCTTCGACTCCTCCCCGCTTCAATAATCGCTTTCGTCCCCTGGCAAGAGCCGGGTCCACTTATCTCTCCCACCGACCCATCAATTCTACTTCCTTAATCGTCCTCCTGATTGACGACTGCGCGATCCCATTGCACTTCCAAAGCAGACAGCGGCCCAGCACATTCTCGCGAGAGATTGGGGCGACAACTTTTCCCCACCTGGCCTCGTAAATGGCTCCGCCATGACCAGAACTAGCATTCATCCATTTGGATGATTTAATCGGCGTCTCTTATCATCTATCCAACATCTCCATCACTGGTAGCCCAGTTGCAGTAATTAGCACATGATGTAACTAGGACTTAGGGAACTATGCCACGTGTCATGCGTTTTTTGAAACGTGCTAAACCTTGGCTTTGGGGTCCTTGAGGTGCCTATAGCCACTTGAAATTATCTTTATAATAATAAAACCCTACAGAATGATTTTTTAAAAAAAATTGAAGTAACAATAATAACGAAACTCCAAGACTAAAAGTTCTAAAAAGATCCCTTGTTTACAACATTACAAAAGGTTGCTTTTCCAATATGTTTTTGATCTAGTTTAAGGGGGTTGATTCAGGGACCCACATCGACTAGTCTTTTCTGGACCTCATCTTTCCATCTAAGCCCTCCAACTTGTGAGTGCCGTGTCAAAGGAAATTGACCGCATTAGTGGTGATGTGAACACAGAACCACACAACTTTGCAAATTTACAGCTATTTTGTTTTTCTTATTGCTTTTAATGGGTCACACAATTGTGAACAGGATGGGGCAAGATATCTCTTGTGATCTCTTGCCATGGATGTTCTCCTGGATGGATGTTGATGGACATCCATGCAACACAAACAGCAGGCAAGCAAATAAGGATTTTAATTTTATTTCTATTTTTTCCTCTTTATATACATGTATATATATATATATATATATATATATATATAATCTTGTGTAGCATTACATTAGAAAATCTGAGTGAATTTTTATTACATTTTTTTGGAATCTACTATGTTGTATGAACATATGATTGATTAAAAGTTTTGTAGCTTTTATAGTTTTGAAATTTTTATTTTCATATTGTTTTTTATTACAATATACATACAGAAAATGTTTCTATCACCTAACCCTTGCAATTTTTATTTTTAAAAAATAAAAAAATAAAAAAATAAACTTTTGAAAATATGAACTCAATTCAAAACATCAGCATTATTCCTTACAAACACATAGATATCTAACAAATCCATATAAGCTTTAGTCTATTAGACCTCAATATTCATGTCCAGTATAACTTTACAAGCACCAGCTTTAAATTTACAATTGCAAGACTTCAACACCAAGTACACATATGTGCAAAAAAAAAAATTAATACCCCCCCCCCCTCTATTCTTTGGATCAACTTAGGACTTTCTTGGGATAAGGATTATGGTTCAAATTTCTTGCACAAATTTAGTCAAAAGAAATTGAGTAAATAAATAATCAAATCTTGTTATTGTTATTCAAAAATTGAAGTGTAACCTTTTCTGCACAAGGTGGAAGCAGATGCTGTGCTAAACTTGTATCTAGTATACTATAGATGCAAAATCTCTGTGCACATTTTTCTTAGTTGATGGAATTGCATTAGAAAAGTAAGGTCAAAAGTAAACAAAAAATTCACCCATTATCCAACACCATCCACCCATCAACTTCATCACCACATTGTCACTTGTGAATTGGCAGTTTTAGTTCTGTTGTTATTAGTACTTTAAACAGACTGGATTTAGCTTGTAAGTTTTCAATTCATATCAGTATCCATGGTGCTAACTATTGCTGAAAATGCAATTAAGAAAAAATTAATCACATGTCAAATTACCTCCTTACGAATGAAACTACAATGTTTCAATGGATACCCTTTTTTGGAGACCATCAAGTCACACTGATTTTTCACAAACTAATTAGGACCCCAACTGCCACTCAAGAGCCTGTGAGGTCCTGACATCAATCTCAAAGTGAAGGTAGACTCTATCACACAGTGCCATAACCCTAAACTTGCCAGGACATAAACCAACAAAGACCTCTTCTTCTGTTGGGCGAACACTCTCTTTGGGACCGTGGGAGTTGTCTGCGGTGCGAACACTGGATTTTATGATGTGTTAGTTAGTCTGTTGCCACCTCCACTTTCTCCTTTTTCTTTTTTCTTTTTTCTTTGTTTTTTTTTTTTTTTTTGTTTTTTTTTTTTTTTTTTACTGTCTTTTTGTGTCTCCCTGATCTAGCAGGCCCTGCAGCCTCCTGCACTGTGCCCACAGAGAGACATGCAGGCCATGATCTCTTCCAACCAATACATTTAATCCTTTTTGCAGTGGCCTTCATGGGATCCACTGACTGCTATCAATTGCATTTCTTCTATTCTGCTAGACTGTTTGTCTTTTTCAATCCAATGCTTTTATTTTTATACATTTTAATTTTTTATATTATTATTATTATTATTATTATTTATTTATCAAGAAGTAAATTGACTATAGAGTAAGAAATTTTATTTAAACTCTCAACTCCCACTTCACCACATTCGGACAAATTTCGTAGACATGTGTATATATATATATATATATATAATTTTAATGCTCCAAAATGTGTAATTATAGACCACCTTTATTGATTCTTGTACCAAGTGCGGTATTGGAACCCAACTACCTTATGGTTGCCATATGAAATAAAAACCATAAACTGATATCAATTTGTTGGAATAGTATTGAAAATGTTTGGAGAGACAAAAGAGTAGCTAGAAGTAATGTACACACACACAAGAGAGTGTATAGATCAACAAGGTCATTTGCACACACACACACAAGAGAGTGTATAGATCAACAAGGTCATTTGCACACACACACACAAATGTACACACACACACAAGAGAGTGAAGAGATCAGCAAGGTCATTTGCAAATCCAATTTTCTTGATCTTAAATGCTTAAGCAGTAATTAAATCATGGATATAACTAAAATACTTTGGATCAATATGCTTTCTCTTGTCGCCTTTAATGAAACCAACTTGCATTCATATAATACAAGCGCTATTGTCTTCATACAAGATAGTTAAAAAATTATTATACAAAAATTCTTAGGTTGGCTAAATTGATAGCAACTAAATACGTTCTCAAAATGCTTCATATAAGGTAATAATTTTTGCATGGTTAGATGAAGTTGCAATTATAGTTTGTTTCATTAATTTCTATGATATAGCAACTCCATGTCTTAAGAATACATATCCTATTTGAGATTTAGCTATTGCAATATTAGATTTATATCTTGCATCATAATATCCAACTAATTTTGGATCTACAAATTGTGTATAGTATAATTTCAAGTCTTTAGTACCTTTTAAATAACATAATAAATATTTGATGTCATTTCAATATCATAGTATTCAATGTGCATTGTATCTTGTAAGAATACTAACTGCAAATGTAATATCTGCTCTTGTAGATGTGTCTAAATATAAAAGCACTTCAACCACTACAAGATATAGATATTGATCTCTCAATATTTCTTCTTCTTCCTTGTATGGATTATATGGATCATCACCATCACAAACATATCTAACTATTAGTATTTACAATAGATAAGTATCAATCATATTAAATCTTTACAAGATTTATCTAATATACATTACTTAGTAGAAAAAAATGCTGCTATCTATAAAATGTTGTCATAGACATACACATGTAAACCAATAATTACTTATATGATTTAAATAAAAGTAGATAAAAGTAGATTAATTTCATAATATCTTCTATGGAAACTTTTTAAAAACTTTATAGATACTACTTTGACTTTATAAGTGTCTTTAATTAAATTTTTAGGTTAAAAACATGGTTAACAAGTTGGCCATGTACCACATATATTAGTAGCTTGAAGAACAAGCTAACTATGTGGCCCACACATAGAAAATTTTTCTTATAAGCTAAGACATGTGCCCTGCAAAGTCAACACATATTAGAAGTCATATAGAACATTGTCACGTACCTTCTAGTTAGATAGTATATATAGAGGCAAGAGTAAAGCCCTCTTCACTCTTATCTACTTCTTTCTTGCTTCTAGTCTAGATTTAAGAGTCTCTAATTTCTTTATCTTTTGGCAATAGCCATTCTAATTTCTTTTTAATATACATATTACTTTATTATTATTTTGTTATTTTTCTTTTAATATAGATTTTTTAGGTTTATGCATCTTCTTGTAATTGATGTCTTTGACAGATGCATAATTTGAAGATTAATACAAAAGTTATTTTTCTTAGCATTTTCATTTCAAATTCATAAATAAATAAGTTAGTAGTTGCAACACATGCATATCTAGTACCTACTAGATTAAATCATGAACGTATATATTAATGAACAATAAAGGAGTTTTATCTTATTTAATAAACAAACAAAGGATTAATGGATCACTTACAAATTTATTTTTAATTAAATAATATTAGAAATATTGATATCATATGTGTCTAAATTATTTTAGACTATACAAGGCCTTGTGTAATTTAATATTATAATATCATTTGAAGTAGGTCCATTTAGAGTTCATATTTTCAAATTAGATAGAATTTTCATATAAATATCTACATCAAGAGAACTATACATATATATAGTTACCATATCTATGAGACATATCTTAAAGGTGGCAAGAATTGTCATTCTAATAATATATTGGAATATAATTGAATCCATGAATGAAGAATATGTAGATTTATAATCAATGCCAAATCATTGGATAAATCATTAAACAAAAAGATGGTCTTCATAGTGGATTATTTGATCCTTAGCATCTCACTTGTATCTTAATATCATCTTATATGCCACAAGACAAGATATAAGAGTATCAACTTTTTGTATCAAAACCTAGATATCTTTCAATTACACTGTTAGATTATTACAAAATTTTACATATACTTAGTATACTCAATTAATCAAGCATTGTCAAATTTTAAACCATAGATATAACACCAATTTTAAGAACTAGCTAAGAGTGCTAGCCCTAATTATATTGCATAAATTCCAAGTCATGAATACAAATCATGAATTTAAACAACAATTGCAAAGTCAAACCTTATTGTACAAAACAAGCCTTATGTCTTTGGAATAAGTTCTAAGCTAGCTCTCCAATTCTAATTGTCGATTTTTGAATGTCCTCTATTTTATCCAAGCTTGTCATTTTAGTAGAAGGAGGTCTGATTTTGAACCTATTTCACAAACGATCTATCCCTAGGTATCAAGCTAACTTATTTTAGGGATTTTTTTAGCCCAATCTTACCTTCAATTTAATCCTAATATCAATCATGCTAATTATTAATCTCTTCTAACCTAATTTTATCAATTTATGATCTTTCTAAAGCTAGTAAAAGAATCTCTATAACCTAGAAGATAAAATTATTAATCAACCTTTAACCTATTAACTATTAAGACAAGAAAATAAACCAAGAGACTTTTATAAAAGCCATGTTTAAATATTTTAAATTATTATTAAACCAAGATAATTAGATCTTAATTAAAAATTTATTTTTTATTATATTTTTATCATATAATTATATTATAATATGATAATAAGGAGCAATCATTACATATTGAAGAAGTCAAAAATCCAACAAATTATGTTCGTTTCATATTTTAATCTTTATTACCTTTGAAGGTGGTTGATAGGTTTTTTTAACCATTGATAATATGCTATATTAAAATAAAAAGAAAACCGTCTTATTTGATTATTATTAAGGCATTTGTAACTTCCTTCAAATAAAATATTTGAAATACTATTAGAAATTATTTCCACCCTCAATAGAATCAACAAATATTGAAACTTTCTTCTAAGGTCATGATACCAAATTTATTATATCTTGCCATCTATTCAAAGAAAAATATGTTGTGTTTGAAGGTCTTTGTCTCTATTACGTCATCTTAAAGATTGTCACAATTATAATGTTTCATCAAATGAGTTAAAAAATGATAGCTCTTGAGTTGAATCTTTTGACTATTAGTTCTCTATCTCTTTAGCATCATAAATATATAAAAATTACAAATAAAGATGCAACCTTTTTAAAACCCCATTTCTTTTATAGCTAAAATTCAATATTTTATATCTTAATTTTGATAGATGTCATCAATAAAAGAAATCAATTTTCTTTGTTATATTTATAAGATTTTTAAATGGCTTCCATGTGCATTTACTTATATCATATCTATGTCATTGAACAAGTTATTCCAATCTATTTTGGAACCACCTTAAGTCTAAAATTTCTTCTACCTTGAACACTTGATTATTATCCACTTTTATAAAAAGAGGTGGCATTTGTCTTCTTCTTGAGATATTCACTGTTTTATATGATTCAAGAAGAGACATGTGAAATACAAGATGGATCTTCATAAACTCCAATAGATATAATCAATAGGCAATTGGATTAATTTATTCACAAATAAAAAATGATTTAATCTTATGATAATATAATTTTTCATAATAATAGCTAATTTTAATATTATAACAAAGTAATCATATCTTGTTGCGAACATAGAATTGAAGTTGCTTCTTGTGATAGACATCTACATTGGTCTTTTGTCAATCTTGAGCTTGATTTAGTTGTGCCTTTATTGTTGTATGTAGTTTAAATAAATAATTTTTTAAATCTTCTATCATAAGATTATCAACTTATGAAAAGTCAAAAGTACCAAATTATGGATGATAACCATAATTAGTAAAAAAAAAATTGATTGCATAAAAAAAAATATCATATTAT
Source organism: Physcomitrium patens (assembly GCF_059467195.1). Lineage (NCBI taxonomy): Eukaryota > Viridiplantae > Streptophyta > Bryopsida > Funariales > Funariaceae > Physcomitrium > Physcomitrium patens. Next base: position 9,726,664 of record NC_143420.1, on the reverse strand, counting down.
TATAAATAAATTACCAATGAAAAGCTTAGTTGTTTTTTTTTACTTGTGATAAATTTTATATATGATATAAAATATGCCATCTAAGTAAAATAATCTATTATTATAAATATAAAATTATAAAAATATGGAAATTAAAGATCCATGATAAAATCCATAGAAATAGAAAATCATACTTGTTTTGGAATTAATAATAGTTGAAAAAATCCATATAATCAATGTGAAGGAGTTTTTAATCTTCAACAAATATCAGATAATTATAAAAAGTCTTTGATTGCCTTTCACATTTAAGAAAACAAAAATTCTCTAGATATTAGTTCCAAAGTCTTGTTGTATTGAAAATGTCCAATTATTAAAAAGTTATAACAAACTTAAAGGAATACATAATTATGCTTTATCTTCTAAAATATATAATTATCTTCAAAATATAATAGATTATTCTTGAATTTAAATTTAGATATATTATTAAATTATTAATAAAATATTATATTTCTTTCTTTTGGTGCAAGATAAGAACATCTAAAAGGATAATATGACATTTTTTTTTTTTTTTTTTTTTTTTTTTTTTTTTTTTGGATCAATAAATAATCTTGAAATCAAATCTTGATTAAAACATGCTTCAATAAGCTTGATAGTAATTCAAATCATGTGTTATCATAAAATAATTGATGTTTTTATGATCTATATATATGATGAAAAGACTAAAAATTCTTTCTAGATAATGATACCATTCTTGAAATGAATCTTTAATTCTAAAAAACTCTTTGTTGTCAATCTTATAATTAATCTCAATTACTAAAAAAAATTGAAATAAAAGCTACTAAGTGGAGCTTGTCATTTGCTCCCATTTGTGACAACACCAAAATCATAGTAAAGTCTAATGCATTTATTTTTATATAGAATGCCTTGAAAAAGTCAATATAATAAAAGATTGATGCAAAAATAAAAGTTGCCATTAAGGCTTCAAAAGATGCTTCAAGTTCTTTGCTCTACTAGATTTTGTCTTTACATGTCAAATATATAAAAAAATTCATATCTTGAAAAAAATTCTTGATGAAGATCTTGTAATAATTAGAAAATTCCAAAAAATATTGCATATCTTTGACTATTTTTGAGACCTTCTAATCCATGATAGTTTAAAACTTCTTAGAATAGATCTTTCAATCCATCATAAGGCTATTGTTTGAAATAATGTATCCTAAATAGTCAATTTGAGTAGTATGAAATTCACACTTTTTTATCTTGGCATATAATCTTACATCTCTTAATTTTTTTAATATATAACAAATATAAAATTTATGTTCTTTTATATTTTTAGAATATATTAAAATATCATCTAGATAATAAATAAAAAATCATTAATAAACTTACAAAAGACATCATTTATTAGATGTCGAAAAATAATTGGTATATGTGTGAGTCCAAATACATGATATTATGATGAAAATATCTATATTTAATTTGAAATGTAATTTTTTATTCATCTCCTTTTTTAATGCATACTAAGTTATATGTTCTTTGTAGATCTATTTTGGTATAGATCTTTGCATGATTGAATTAATCAAAAAGTCTTAAAATCAAAGTTAGAAGATATCTATTTTTAATGATAATCTTGTTGAGTCTTTAATATCTACAAAGATCCATCTTCTTTTTTTCAAAAATAAGATAAGAGTTTTTATTGGAGATTTAGAATGGCGTATGAAGTTCTTATGCAAGTTTTCATCATTATATTCTTAGAATGCATCTAAATTGTTCTATAATAAGCTATAAATTAGTCCAAATGGTCATTGAGCTTTTTCTTGAAGATTAATAGAACAATCAAAGGGACAATATTTTTGAAGAATATTTTTATTTTTTTCAAGAATATTTATATCTTACTATTGGCTTAGAATGCCACTTGAAGTATTTTCTCCATCAAAAAAAAATATAGCATATCTAAAAATAATTAATCTTTTTTTTTACAATATACATGAAAGCTCTTGCACCTATCAATAAAGGTTTGATTGTATTGGACTTATGGATTTTTACTTGACTAGCAAAATCTTGTGTTAAATTATGAAAAAAATCAAGGTCATAAGAAATTTAATCAATTTAAGGAATATATTTTTTTAGCCATAATGATCTTAAAATAATTAGATTAAAGGAAGATCTAATGACATAATATATTATTAAACTATCATGATCTTTAGTTGCTACATCTAAATGAACTATTTTATAGATATCATCTTTAGAGGAAAATAAACAACCATCTATGATTTCTATATATATAGGTTTATTTTTTTTTAACTAATGATATTTCTTATTTTTTTAACAAAGTCTTCTTTTCTAAAAACAAGTTTATACTACCAAATCTAACAAGGCAAAGAACTTGTGATTTTTTTTCGTAAATAAACTTCTATTGTAAAATAAGATGAAGGATCTTTATTTTTTGTTTATCTTTATTTTTTGAATAATATTGAGCAGTGTACTTAAGTTCTCCACAATATAAGGAAAATCTTTGTTGATGACATTGATTCTTTTCTTTCTCAATAAGAAGTTTAAAATGTACCATGTCAATTTGCATATGTTTTGACTTTGATGAATAAGCTTCTGAAAACTTAGAAGCTGTCACTATGATTTAACTTGTATCTCTCCAACCAAACTTTTGTTCTTGGCATCTTTCAAAGAGCCGATTTTTGCATGCAATAGTTTAAACAATGAATTATTGAAAAGAGTCTATTCTTGATATTTTCAATGATAAATCTTTAACAATATCTTTTAGTCCATATCAAAATTAATTAATAAGGATTTTGTTATTTCAATCCATGTTATAAACAAGTTTTAGAATTTGCAACATATATGGTGGCTGATGTCACAAATATACATAGATATTATAATAAATACAGATATGATTAGATAGAAGTAGATAAAAGTATATAAAAATATATATTATTTTATAATACCTTCTAGAAAAGATTCTTAAAGGCTTCATAGACACTTTTTGACTTTACATGTATTTATTGTTGATTAGTAGGTGAAAAACTTGGTCAACAAATTAATCACATGTTGGTAGCTTGTGAAACAAGTTGTCTATGTGGCATACATATAAAAAACTTAGCTTGCAAGTTAAGATACGTGTTTTACAAAGTCAACATGTTTTAGAGGTTCTATAGAACATTGCCACATAATTCTTAATTAAGAGTATATATGGAGGCAAGAGTGAAGCCTTTTTCACTCTTGTCAACACCTTTCTTGTCCTTATTCTTGTTTTAAGACTTTTTAATCTTCTTATTTTTAGAAATAGTCATTCTAATTTAATATTATGTCATCTTTGAATGACTTTTTACTTCCATTTAGTGAAACAAGAGTATATTGAGGATTTTCTTTCTTCAAGTTTCATGTCCTTAACAATTAAACGTGATCTTTATTGTAAAAATAGAAATTTGATCTTTGCTATTCTTTTGTGATTATTTTTTCTAAATATGGCCATAAAAACTTCTAAGAATGAATTTAGATCATAAAGAAGACATGAATTTTTATCTATCAAATATACAAATTAAAAAAATACTCATGTATAGAAAAGCACATATGAATTGAACTTGAATGAATCCATGAAGGTTTGGAAATGATGCAATCTTAAATAAAGCTTGATTTGTTGTAGAAATCTTCAAAAAATTCATTTTATTCTGTCAAACTTCTCTAGCATATTAATCCTTACTTCTTTCATACTTGTAGAAGTAAGACTTCTTGCATTCAATTGTAAACTTGATCTACTTGTTTCTTTCAATTGTTGTCAGCTCTCGATTATACTCTAAAATTTAAATTTTTATTATTTTCCTATTTTCTAATAATTAAATATATTAGATTAAGATTTATATAAGTAGAATTCAGTTTTATAGAATTTTTAGGATTACAACCCCTCATGGTATAAATCATAGCCTAATTCCTTGAATTAGGTTAATTAGGACTAAAGTGACAAGAGTTAGAAAATTAGAATAGCAACTTAGTTAGTTTAATAATTTAGAGGTTGTTAGCCATTATTATAAGGGTTGACTAAAAGCCAATGAGTATGTCTATAATCATTCACATGATTTAGGAGTTGGAATTATAATTCTCTAAAAGATTTAGGGAAGTTAGCAATGGTAATTTTGGATTTTTCTTCCAAATTCGGCAAATTTAAGCGGCATGGTGGTTCTTCTACTTAATGGGAGTCTCTTTAATGCAATGATGGCACCGGATTTACCTCGTGGAGTGAAGAAAATAAGATCAGCAACCTCTCCTTCAAAATACAAGAGAAGCAATGAAATTCTCATTTTGAAGAATTTCACAAAAAAATTGCCAAGATCCTTGTAAGTAAAAACTTCGATGGAAATTATAATTGAGCATAGATTGGAGGCATGTGAGTAGTCGATCTTAGCTTAAAAAGGTATTTTGAACACAATAGTGAAGTTAGATTTACAAAAAAATGCCTTCTTGACCACTTACAAGGGCCATCAACCTTGATAACGAGATTGGCTCTTGGATGAATGAAGGTCGTAGATCTAGATTAGGGATCTAAAAAATCAAGGGTGGAGATTTATTCACCCTTCTACGAGCCTCCACTCAATTGTATAAGAGAGGCTTGGTTTTCCAAGCCCTCTCTCTCTCCTCTTTTGGTGAAGGGCAAAGTCATGCTAAAATTTGGCTAAAAATCCTAATTTTAATTTCATTTAGATTTTAAATCTCATTGTGAATTTTTTGGGTGGGTGTGCATGGATTTCGAGTTGTGAATGATAGTCATTGGGTCTTAAAACACGTTTCATTGTGGTGAATAGCTCCCTTGGCCTCCCAATTACTCTAAGGGTTTCAAGAGCCTCAGATTTCCCTCCATCAGTCATTCAATTGTTTTAGTTCCAATGTGATTTTTTTTGTGGTTGTAGCTTTTGTTGTTAGCTTTCCAATAAGATAAGGCTCGCTCCATTTGGAGTTGAACTGAATTTTTGGTGAAATTTTGAATGTGAGGGGGTCGACTGCCTTCCTAGTTTGGATTAATCGAGTTTGGAAAGGCATTTCTCAGTGCCTGATAACTGGAGTCGTTTGAAATTTTGGGAGCATCAAGATTTGTAAGCTAAGCTTTGAAGGGCACAAGTTTCGCTGGATTTGAAGACAATTTTAATTTTTAGCAAATTTCTAAATGAAAGTGGTTGGTCGCCGCGGCAGTTTGGATCACTCAACTTCAAAGGAGCAATTTTCACGAATAAATCACTAGATTGCAATGAAATTTGTTGAGACAGGAGCGTCTTTAAGTTAACCTTGCAACAACCTATGAATCATTCAATTTGGAGCTAAATAAAAGTTTTGGCAAATTTTGGAGTAGAAGGGGGTCGCTGCCTTCAATCCTTGGCATTGTCAAGGTACCCTCGCTTTTACCCCTCTTATTTTATTTTTACTTTTATCTTCACAGTAACTCGTAATCTCCACATTTCAACTTTTGACTAACAAATTTTAACTTTTAACTTTTAACCTTTAATATTCTCACTTAAATTTTTAAACTTTGAACTTTAACTTTTGAATTTAATATTTAACTTTAATTTTCAACTTTTAACATTAACTTTTAACTTTTAATTTAATCTTAAGTTTTATTCTTTATTGTGAATTAATAAGAAAAACTTAATTAATTACTTTTATCATTTTTTTTTGTGTGGTGAATTTCATCTGATATTTTAATTTAATATCAGTAATCATTGCTTGGAAGGCGTTAATTTTAATTGAATTACAAACACCCACATTTTAATTAACCTAAAAATTTCACAATTGGGAGTTCTTCCATTCTACCTCTTGAGCTCGTTGTGGAGTACTAAATCCATAGAGTGGTGGATTTTAGGCTCACAATTGCTTAACTTCTTAGCATAGAGTCTCAATCTCATTATTGAATTCATCCATAGTTGTAGGAATAATACCTCTATGTTTCACGTTAGAAATATGTGAGATTTCAATCCTAAGAATATTGACAAGCTCATGAAGATTTGTAATAATTGCAAATCTATTTTCACTTCGACTAAAAGTAGCATCCATAATTTTTTTCTTTCATAGAAAATTCAGATAAATTCACAAGTCAAATTAAAAGAAAGTAATGTACAATCTCTGATATCAAATAAAATTTCTACAAAGAAAGGTAGTCTATTCTCTTTAAGAAAAAAATTGGTATTGGATAACTAAACTATTAGTTTAAATATCGATAGTCTACAACCTTCAAAATATAACAATAGAAGTAGAATAATCCATTCATTTTTAAAAATAAAATAAGAAGAATCCTATCAAATTGTTAAAAATATGAATTTTAAAAGACTAAAAGATCAATATACTCTTATGTCACTCAAAAAGACTAAAAAATCATTCAAAGATGGTATAATATTAAACTAGAATAGTTATTGTCAAAGATAAGAAGACTAAAAAGCCTTAAAATAAGATTAAGGACTAGAAAGGTGTTGACAAGAGTGAAGAATGCTTCACTCTTGCCTCTGTATATACTATTTAATGAGGAGTTATATGGCAACATTCTTCAGGACCTCCAATACATGTCCAATTTGCGAGACACGTATCAACTTGTAAGCCAAGTTTCATATGTATATGCCACATCATAAGCTTGTAATACAAGCTACCAATATGTGTGATATGTGGCTAATTTGTTAGCCAAGTTTCTACTCTACTAATCAACTATAAACATGTATTAAATCAAATATGCATTTATAAAGCTTTTAAGTAATTTTCCTATAAAATAATATAAAATCTATCTATATTTACTTTTTATCTAAGATTTCTTATTTAAATAAACATGTATGTTTGTAATAAGACTTGAATTCAAAGATTTCAAAAAAAAAGTTCTTGTCAATAGTACTTCAACTTAAAGCAATTATTGTTGTAATAGTGTTTAAAAATTCCTCTTTTGCTTATCTTTCATTTACTTGTGTTTCTTTGAGCTTTTGTATATACAAAAGGGAAAAAAAAAAAAAAAAAAAAAAAAAAAAAACTTTCAATCCAAGCTTCTTCCATTGCTACCTCAATCTATTGCTTACTTTCAAGGCCAAAGCTCTAAGTCAGTGCAAATCCGAGACGAGGAGTTAAGAGTCAAAACAAAGGATGTGTGATGGAAATATATGATGGAAATGCAAGGAACAAGGACATGGAATGGACGTTGAGAATAAGAATTGGAAACTAAGGGAACAAGGTTTGGGAAGGAGGAGGTGCAATGATAATGGGTCGATTCAATAAAAACATAGATTGATTTAATATTCTCCTAAATAAATAGCCATGACATGAATGGATGCAAGTTAGATGGAACCCGTAAATGGATGAGTTATTGAGGATGAAATAGTGATTAATGAATGAGGAGGCATGACACTTGCACAACTGACTCTGCACAACGTGAGAGTCAATTATGCCAGCTGGCCGTACGTCTGCCAGCTTGGCAGTCACGACCTTGGATGCTATGCATTTGGAATGAAAACTAGGAAAATAATTCATCGAATGGACAGATGTATTCTGTCCTTCGTCTGGCCCCACGGTTAGAGCGATCTCGAGACTTCTTAGACTCTATCTATGTCTTGCAGCTCCAGTTCCTATTGTAAGTGTGTGTGTGAGTGTGTGTTTGTGTCAGATCCGAACCAAAGGAACGGCTCTTGACTTCTATGTGTAGCTTGAAGCTCGAGGGAAACTCGCACATACGGAATGGATGGTATTCTTGGCTCCACTTGTACCTCTTACTGATGCTTCTGAGGAAAAAGAAGAATTCTTCTGATAATGTACGAAAGTGGAAGTGCTTTGTTGTTGGTTGGCATGGTGGCGGCTCTTACCCTTCAATCTACTAGTAAGAAGTCACTGTAGTTGGAGTGGTTTAAGTGGAATGGATAACCCCCCACCCTGTCAGCACAAGGTTTGAACTTGAACAGTGTAACAATCATCTCGCATGGAAAGGTGACGCATTGAAGTCTCGCATCCCGAATATTCGTTTTCCAAGTTGGACCTTATGCAGGTTGCGTTTTTGCTATCAGGGTTAAAGTAGCCCAGCTCACCCGGCTACGACTGGCCTCTCTCGCTCCCTCACAGTCTGTTCTACCAAGCTTGATCGATAGTTGAACTGGACTTAGGCAAACTGTTGGCCCCACAATACGGCATTCCATTCTGTTCAGCTAAAGCACTAGTTTTTGGATCATGACACTGCCATAGCGAAGCGATAAAGTCACCTCATTTGCTGGGTACAGGACGCAGGTTCCCTGGTCCACCAGGAATCGATACATTAAATTAAATTGACAGACTACATGAAACTGGGTCACGCCTTGCGTGAATCTAAAACAGCGGAAGCTTTTTCAAGGAGTGCACGGCATTCCATAAGGACAAGAAAACCGGATGAGAATATGAAGAGGTAAGCTTCGTCATCATCTTTTGTGAGTCTTTTAAAAAGTCTTTATGAATTATAGAAGCTCGTCCAACGTTTGGAGGTCCAGAGTCTCTAAGCTGAGGATGGTGGACAAATGAAGATGCTGACTGTTGATCCACTCTGGGTCATAGTTCATTTCCGACTTAAATATGCACTAAGTTAAAGTGTGTAAAGGGCGTCTCCTTCATCTTCATCTTCTTCATCTTTTTCCAAACAAAAAGAAGAAAAAGAGTTTGAAAGACCAAATGATGTAAGGTACACTTTAACCTCTGCAACAATTAAATCTTATATGAAGTTCTCGTCTCAGCAGACCTGTCTTGAATTCTAAGGAATCATTGTACCGAAGCATTCTCAACCAATTTTGTTTTTTTATTAAGTTTTTGATTGTGCATTAGTTGCAAGTGCATTTGAAGGTCCCTTCTCACTCGGTACTAATAAGCCTGATATAAGTTTCGAAGTTCAAGTTTGAGACATGGTTAGAGCTGTCCTGTTGCTCTTGTGCATTATAATGCTCGGATTTTTCTCGGATTCTGCACGCATTGATCGATTCTCTACCTTCGAACTTGTTATTTTTTGTATTAGTAAAACCGTTTTTTCTGGAAACGAGGACTGTTACCCCGACTATCCTATGATCGACTTCAATTTTTTACTTTCGTGATTTTGTGATTCAGAGTACTTCAGGTACTCATGGGACGAATTTACATCTTAGCAAAATAACTCACCGGCCTCTAGCAAATCTTCGCCTTCGAAAAGTCCATTTCTGGATGCTGCAATCAAGGACAAGCCATGTAAGGGATTTAAAGGTATTTAAAAGTGACAGTCCACATGAGCCTCGGTTTGTGGATGTGTTTTAGTTTTCAACTTTTTTCACTCAAAAACTTGAGGTGGAAAGTGTACCTGGAAATGTGTGGTGGAAACTCGACTGTGCACAAATGGAGCACTGAGTTTTCTATCGTTAGAGTTCCGGATTATTTTGTGAGAAACATCTATGAAAAATGCAAATTTACTGATCGATTATCGTGTTGCAACGCGAACGTACCTGCGCCATGAATTTCTTGAGTACCTCGCTTTTGCTGGACTCATCGCTTGTGGGTAATCCGAGAGCCCTCTGCCTTTGATCATACTGTCAGACCAACACAACAGAGGTTAAAACATGACATTATTCTGCGCTTGCACTATCGAAGTGAACAGTTGTCTTTCATGTAGATTTCTCACCGGAGTTGTCTCAGATACCACATTATCTCAGATACTGGTGACAATTGAGCATACTACAAGTTATCTGAGGGGCAGATTTTTTAAGCAAGTTTTGTGTGCCTTGATTGCAATGGCCTGGGAGCCCTCAAGCGTCGGCACATAAGCTTCCCAGTTAAGCCGATTATGAGATATGAATCATGTGAGTCAAATTCAGTGCTGCAATCTGGAAGCCAGATATCGTCCAAGCAGGACTGGAAACGAACCTCAACAGTATTGACAGCAAGGAGGTAGACCGACAATCCTGATTGAGCTTGCATTCTTCCCCAATATCCCCCGAAGAAGAAGGAAATTCCATACCATCATTTTCTCTACAGTTTGACGCGTTTCACCGTCCAAGTCTTGCAGCTTGCTGTTCTCGGGTACCACCTTCTTCGTGTTGATCTCAGGCTCTCCTTTCACCACACTTTTCCACCACTCCATCCTATTGCATTTGGTCAAGGTAACGCACAATGTCCCATCGTCCTCTGAAAACCAAAATCACCTTGATTAATAAAATACCTGGTAATAAAAAAAAACTTTGTAACTGGATCATTCATCGAAGTCCTTCACTGGGGTGCTCATGAATTTCGATCTCTTACCTATAGTCCAGTAACAGTCATCAGGCTTCACTGGGTTGTCGAATTCGCCCTGCAAACGAGGCTTCACCACTTGAGAAAACCCCGACAAACTAATTACAAATTTCGCACCAGAGTATTACTCGCTCCAATTATGTGGGTGGCTTCTGCCAATCGGATAAAACAGCAGATGAATGCCCTATCTCGAAGTGTGGAGAACAAATTATCCGGACGCAATCTACCGTATCTCACCTCCAGAATAGGTGATTGGCCCTTCAGACCTGCCTTGAACATCGTCTTCTTTACATCGCACACTACTGATTTCCCTTTAGTTCCTTGTGGCAAGCTTATGTGCAATGTAACTTCAGCTAGAGTTTGCGTCCATGAGTATTTCTCGTGATCACATCCGTTTCCACTGTTGGGTTCTGCAGACGACCAGGGAAGTCACGATTATTCCAGAAACCACGATCACCATTGAGTTCACCAACACAGTATGTGTTGCCTCGTCAAACACGCACACGACCGACAAGAAAGAAATGCGGCGAAAGATTTTTCTCACTCAAGCCTGTTCCCTGATCCTCGATTGGCTCATCAACCTTTACATCCTTTGATGCTGGACGCTCATCTATTGCTGCGACAGGCTCCACCTTGCCTGGAGGAGATGGGGCTATTTCGGAACCCTCGGCAACTTCGTCTCCTTGCGGTTCTTTAACTTGCAAATGTTGTGCGGACGTCTTGCCGACAGAAGTATTCACCGGCGTCCTACACTCATCCATTGGTTCGGACTTATGAGAATCATGTTCTGGTATCGAAATTTTGGTTTGGTCTACTTTCGCAACCTTCTCCGGCGACACACCCTCTCCTTCATGTGCACATCTCTTTATCGCTGCTGTTACAATTTCGGTCACCATCGATTCCACCCTACTCTCCCGCGAAAGATCAGTCTTTCTGAACAGGAAATCGATGACGGTCGTTAGAAGCTGTAGAGGGTGCCGTTTGTGCTCTTCAAGCATGGCACTCAGGACGGGGTCGTGCTGGTGGAGTTCGATGTTGTCGGGCTGGCTCGGCGGAGGAAATTGGCCGCGGGGTTGGGCTTGCGAAGGAGCGGCCGCTGCAGGTATTTCTTTAGAAGGCTTCACTAATTCAGATGGCTTCGTCTGCCGTGATGTTGAAGTGCGAGGTTGCACCTGCTCCTCCTCTTCATCGTACTCCGAAATGACGGCCATTGTCGAAACTGTTTCGATAAAGTAACAATTGATAACTTGAAAACTGGCTACAATTCCCAGTATTGAAGTTGCGATAACTGGAATGCTGCCTATTCGTCGATCAAGAAACTTTATTATTAAACTCCAGTCAAAATTAGACCTACCTCCGCATCCATAGAACACTAATCCTGTAGACCATGTTTCGAAAATCCAAAGCGTGATGACTTACGGACAAAATCTTAGGAAATTAACTGTCTCTGGTATTGCAAATACTACCATAACGGAAAAACCGTATCCGATAGTTGATTACACATGGCTACAGCTTTTACGTTTTTTCGAGTATCAGCTAAAGTTACTCAATTTGACTGCGAAAGAATGCAACACATGTCAGTTTGAAATGTCTCAAATTATTGCACAAGCCTCAAAGACTTTTGAAGGTTTTACTGTATGAGTTGCAGAAATTAACACGTGTAGATGACACAAGAACCAGAGCATCAACTTAAAGCACAAGATTAATGTGAATCGTCGTAAGCATGCTCAAGCAGATCTTGCCAATGACCCTACTGCAAGAGGACAATAGAAATGGTTGCTTACACTCACGTCTTGAAAGTATGCACAACATCAACGTGCAAAGGAAGAATTTTTGCTCTTTTGCAGATATGTACCAGAGTAAAATAAGCGCTTGCAAATTCGCAGCACATTCCATTACAACATACCGTTGGCACATGTGAATTATGGACGTTTTCCACACAACCATTAGTTACATTTGATCAACATTTAGTTACTGTTCCCACAAGTTGTACAACCAGGAAGCACAGGGGAACCATTCAGACCAGAAGTCTATCGCTAGCAGGTCTGATGTGAGCTGGGATTATCTCGATACGATCGTCAGTCTCATTACCAATGGGAGGGTCCCGACCAGTCATTATCGACACATGATATAACACGGACACGTTGCGGATTTAAGAAAGCAGAGAACAAGCCCAAAAATGTTGAATTGTTGAGCAGCCCAAAAATGTACATCCGACAGGTCAGCGGAACTGCCGTCTGCAGTGGACTCCTGGCACCGCCCAGAATCTGATAATCTGGAGTGAAATCACTTACGATATTTCAGATAGGAATTCTCCACTATGTTACCTGAAATACAAATCTCGGCACCCGGGGAGCATCCCACAGCAAGAGCGCGCAGGCATTGTGCTGGGCGCCGAATGTGTAAGTTCGATAATTGAGAGTAGGGTCAGCGTTTGACCCTTCAATGACATATTTCGCTCCATGTATACACTACAAGTAACCTAACTACTATCCTTGGGCGCCTCTTGCTTAGGCAGATTCTTCCTTGCTCTTTTTCTTTTTCTTCTTCTTCTCTACTCCAGTGACTGCCTCCACTGCGGCCTCTACTGCAGCCCCGGCGGCAGCTTCAGTCTCAGCTTTCCTCTTCTTCCCAGACTTGGTGAGCTCTGGTGTGACAGCCACGGCAACCGCAACGGTAGGTGTGACAGCATCCTTTGATTTCTTCTTCTTTGGTGGAGGAGTGGCCTCTGTGGTAGGTTCAGCAGCTGCCTCTTCTGCGGCTTGCTTGGATTTCTTCTTCTTCTTCTTGGGTGAAGTGGCATCCGTAGTTGGTTCAGGTTCTGCCTCTGCTGCAGCTTCCTTAGATTTCTTTTTCTTCTTCGGTAAAGTGTCTTCGGCTGCTGGTTCAGCAGCTGGCTCCTCTGCAGCCTCCTTGATCTTTTTCTTCTTAGCGGGGGTGGCATCAGTAGGTTCATCCATAGTAACATCAGCGGAGGGATTGTAAACCTTGGCGGCAGAAAGCAATCCAGGAGTTCCAGATTTCCTATCTTTTTCATAAGCCTGAATATTGGGCTTGCCCTTGGATGCAGAGACAGGAGTTTTTCCAAGAGCTCTACCTTCAAGTTGCCTTAACCTTGCTTCAACCTGAAACAAAATAATCATTGCATGAAATTCCCGCTAGAATTTCAAAAAATGTACTGCACAGTTCACTCAAAAAAGAAAGCAGTGACTAACGTTCTCTTTCAGCTAGCATGAGGCAATTGGACAGCGGTATATGAATCCAGTAACAGAGCGAGCGAGGGCACTGAATAAAAGCAGAATTGTTCAGGAACAAACCTTAGCGCGGCTTTCAATACCAATGCTAGCTTCCGAGCCCTCTCCCAGAGCATCCATACGGATCGACAGCGCCGACTTTGCAGCAAGGACTCGAGAAATTTTACCCTTGAATTTAGGTGCCGCTTGTCCTATCAAAGAGGCGTGATAAATAAGCCCATATTTCGGAGTTTCATGTTTGGTCTTCAATGCCCTAAAAAGTGCCTGCAGTGAGCCAAAAACATTTAGTTACCCAACCATTTATATTGAATGGATGACTAGAAAACCAGTTGCAGTTTGCATTAGAAGCCAACTAACCTTTTCAGCACCCAAAATTTGAACAGTGCTTGCCGGGTGTTTTGCCAAGTTAATGAGACTTCCAGCATGGGCAATTAACCTAGCACCTACTAACTCCCCAACCATGACAGTAAGATTAGGCGCAATAGCATTCATACGACTCCTCAAGTAGTCAAAAAGTTGGCCTCGGTACTCTGAGAGAGCAATGACTTGGTCGCACAAGGACTTGATGTTCAACATATCGTGGTCACTAACTTCCGTACCCATGGAAATGACTGCAGCTTCTTTCATTTCAGACTCTACTTCCTCTTGCAATATCTGTCAAAAACCACCAGCAGAGTAAGCATCAAAAGAGCTTTCTTAAGGAATAGACCTACATTCTAAAGAGGTGAAAAAAAAACAACAATAGTCTAACTACCGATATACGGCGTATAGTTAAGTCTTCAATAAGGATTATATCAGCGACAAACACAGGTACTCACCCCAGAGAAATCCAGGTCTGCGGCGTTAGTGCGACTGCCCATCAGCTTCACTGACTTAGCGTATTGAACATTATCTTGAACGATCTTAGCAAGCTCTGGAAAATGCCAACCATACCATTCACGCACTCTCATAGCATAAGTATTTAGCTCCTTGTCCAAATCGTCCAAGAGTCCAATGGCTTGCACGATCATGGTGTCCACCTTGTCAGGGCTGAATTTAAGTTTGTATCGCGATAAACTGTGAGACAGTCCCAGACTCATGGGAGCCATATCATGACCAGCAAGACCAGAAATTAGTTCCGACAATTGTGATCTTAGACCCCTCATCAGCTCTGCCACTGCCGCATTGTTAACACAGTTGATTTCCTGTTCACGGACATCATTGAGAATACGTAAATACTCGAGTGGCCAACATAAGGATTCAAGTACACTACACTTCAGGTGCCAGGTGCGTCACGCAGGATCGTATGCAAAATCAAGCACACATATTCTAAAACCCTAAACCCTAATACAGCAAGTCAAAACGAAAGACCGTATGGGTACACTCACCAGCTTGTCACTAATAGCTTTTCCAAGCTTCGAGTCAGCTATAGCTAGAGTCTCCCCTTGGCATTCTTTCTTAAGGAACTTGCGCAGACCCTTTGGCAACTTGCTTTCCACAAGGTGTGACGCAGCATTCAGGGCATCTGTGGTATTCTCGAATTTTTCAAAGGCTTTCAACTTCACCATCTGTAAGGTCCACAACAACGAGTTAATAGAGGAACGAAAAACCCTAAATCCCTTCATCAGCAGAAGTTAAGTTTTACAATGACGCTTAGGGTTTTCGAGGAACGAAGAGAGAGAGGTTTCATACCTTACGGGCGAGGTCCGCAGTCTCAAACTCCTTGTACAATTCCTGCACAAAACCCAAAAAATCCAATGTCCGCACCCATCAACCAGAATACCACCGCCTTCAACGAAGGTCAAACACCACTAGCATAACGCTAAAACCCCATCGATCAAACAAGCAAAAACAACCCAATCAGCAAACCCACAAACTCACCTCGGAGGCATCGAGTTTACCCTCATTCAAAACCTTGAACAGGGCGAACCCCGCGGGCGTCTCGAAGAGCGCCAACATGGTGGAATTCGGTGGAGACTCTAAATCAGCTGCTCTGTGAATGCGACTAGGGTTCTCTCAAGAGGAAGAATACACACAGTGGGTAGCGCACTCAGACAAAGTGGCGAGGTGCAGAGCGAGCGAGAGTGGGAAGAGGCACACAGCTTCTCGTCTGGCTGCGGAAGAGAACTTCATGACAGCGGCGTGTCAAGTTTATCCCACGCAGTCTGCGACGCTGTGCAGCCGCTTGACGGCGACTTTGGGGTGGGGAATTAGGGCTTGCGGGCGTCGGTCGAGGCGTGGCCTGCCCTGCGGACTTGGGTGGGGGCTTCACTTCAAGGCTGGGCTGGGCTCAACTTTGCCTTCCAAGTATCAAGGGAACGAAGTGGCATCTTAATTAGTAAATTGCGGGACATTCAAGGGGGTTCTGTGGATTCAACACACTGTTTCCCCTTTGCTGTGATGTTGTTTGTATCCTCTCAACATATCTTTTAATTATGTTTTTTTTTTTTGTAGATGCATTTTGTTTAAATAATTACATCTTATAAAGATGACATACTTATAACCATTTTTGTATAAAGTTTTAAACTTTCAACTATCTTAAAATAATAAAAATTATGAATGAAAAATTTATACCTTATATAAAAATATTAAAAATTAAAAAGAAATCATATTATTTTTTTCATTGTTTTATTGATATATTCTACATGATTATTTATAAAAACATAATAAAATTTATTTTTTACAACCAAATAAATTATAAAATATTTTACATAAATTAAATTAAATTATTTTACAAATATTTTATACAAATCTTATACTTATCTATTTTTTTATAGAATTTTAAAATCAATCAAAATTTCAAAAGAATAAAAATTTATAATTTAAAAATTATCTTGCATTAAAAAATAAAAAAGATAAAAGAAAAAATATCATTTTTTTTGCAACAAAACTAGTTTGTTGAATTTGAAATTAAAATAATTATTTCTTTTTAAAAATTCATAAAAAATAAATGATAGTTTAAAATAATATATTTATATATTATTTATTAAAAATACTCAAATTTTTATCAATAAAAAATGAATGCCAATTAGTGATTCAAATTTTTATTAAATTAATTATTATAATAAAATATATTTCAAAATATTAAACTTAAATACAATAAAGGTTTTGTTAATATTAAAAATGGTTTCAATTTTGCTTCTACATATATTAATTAAGTGTCAAAGATAAGAACTTGAAGAATGTAACTATATATATATATATATATATATATATATATATATATATAATATAACAAAAAAAATGAAAAGATGTATATTTAAGAAAGAATTAGAATGACTATTGTTAAAGATAAGAAAATTAGAGATTCTTGAAACTATGTTAGAAGCAAGAAAAGCATTGAAGAAGGCTTTATTCTTGCCTCTATATATACTATCTTACCAAAGAATTATGTGGAAATGTTTTATAGGCCACATCACATGACTTCCTTCAAAAACAAATATTAAGAATAGCATCAAAAGTGGTTCTTACCACTAGTACCACTACTAAATATTGAAAGTCTCTTCTAAAATTGTAATATCAAAATTGTTGTATCTTGCTGTTTTTTTAAGGAAAATATGTTTTTTTTTTAATTTATAGACTTTATGTCTATTATGCTATCTTAAATGTTATAAAAATATCAAGGGTTTTTTTTGGAAATTCAAAAAATAATAGCTCCTTAGTTCAATGTAGTAGTTGTTGATTTTCTATCACATTTACAAAGAAACCACAAACAAGACTAAAAGATAGAATGAATTTTTTATTGAACATAATTTGCTTTATAATAAATAATATTTTTAATCCTCATATTAGTTGTAATAAATATCATTGATAAAAAGCACCAATCTTCTCTATTACATTTGCAAGATTTTAGCATGGCTCTTACTTATATTCATTAATATCATATCTATGCTAGTATACAAGATATTGTTCCATTAATTATTCACTTGTTCTATTTGTCTATCAATTTAAAAATAAAAGACTAATCATAATTTTATATATATTTTCAATATCTTCAAAAGAATTTTCCAAAACCTAGGTACAAATTTAGTCTTTTTGTTTGATATAATATTTTTTGATAGTCTATGATAGCAATAAATGTTGTTGTAAAAAAATCTAATTGTTTTTTCATATGTGATATTTTTTATACATAATACAAATTGTATTGTTTTAATAAAGAAATATATTATTAAAAAAAATATAAAATTATAAGAGCTTAAGATTAAAAGATCTTGTATACATTTAATTTAATCAAGTTCATGCTAACTTTTTTATTGAAATTCTTCTGTTCAACTTCTTGTTTGATCTTTTATATAATATAATTGTGATAATTTGTTGAGATTGCTCTCTTATAAATATTAGAGCTTGATCCTTCTTCATAGAGAGTGGATTATCTCTCTTCTTGAAGACATCTGACTACTTTAGAGGTTATAGATTATCTTCCTCTAAACTAATATTATTTAGAAATTTTCTATTTTTCTTTCAAGATGGATAGAAGTGAAGATGTTAGTATGGTTGAGTCTCTTGAGTCCAATTTAGATGTTATTATAAATAAGCTGAATACTTTATCTTGTTGAACTATTGAAATTAAAGGATTCTTTTATAAGATCTCATGGTGATGCAAGGCTTGGAATAATTTAGCTTGTGATGCAACTACTTTTTCAAGTTTCTATATCTAGAGATGCAATCGCATATGTACCTCAACAAGAAAATCCACTTATTCAATAACATTAGGAGCTTCAAATTAGTCCATTAGAAAAGTTTGATGGCACATGTTCTAAATTTCAAGGATTTATTAAACAAATTCAATTGATAACTTTTTTACAACATAAGCATTATCTAACAAAGGAGTCACAAGTTGATTTAAATGAAACCTTATTTACAAAACATGCTTTTTCTTCATTTTCTCCTTTATTTGAGAAGAGATTTTGAAGCTTGAGAAACTTTAAAGCTTTTTTAGATGCATTTGCAAAGGCATTTGAAGAATATGATAAGATTTGATAGGTAATAATAAAGATTTGCTCATTTTGTCAAGGATCGCACTATACATGAATTTATGCATCAAATTTTATGCAATTGTCTTGTAATATCAATTGGAATGAACAAAATCTTATGAGTCAATTCTATTGAGGATTAAGGAATAATATGAAAGTTCTATTAATATTATTATTTAATTATTAAATACTTGATGAAGCTATTAATCAAGTTTTGAAGTGTAATAATTGATTATTTTAACATTCTCAAGATCAATATTTATAAATTTTAACAAAATAATGTATTAAAAATTCATATTCTATTATTTCAACAAATATATTGCTTCCACACTCTTAAGTTGAAGATATGCAAATTGATGTAATACAATTCAAATTACTTATAGTAGAGAAAAAGAAGCATTAATTTAGATAAGGCCTATATTTGTATTGAAGTAAAAGAGGCCACAAGTTTGGAAAAAATTTGAAAAAAAAATATACAACTATGATTAGGAGTGTGATCACTCAAAAAAACAAAGAAGCCAAGCTACAATAGGAAGTGTGCACTTAAACATTCTAATATCTTAAATTCATCAAGGTCATTCTTTTCCTATCCAACGTACTTGTTGTTTTATTATACCTTTATTATTTTTTCTACAAGACTTTCAAACAAATACCTTATTAGATTTAGGAACATTTATTTGCTTTTTAGATGAGGAGTTTATTAAACTTCATAAAATTCTTCTAATGTAGAGATCAAAACTTGTATATATAGAAATAATAGATAATTGATCTTTATATTTAAGCAATATTAATCATGAGACCATATTATTGGAAATATCATTTGAGAGGTATAATAATAAAATAATATTTAATATTATTAGAACCTTGTCCAAATTTATCATTTTAGGACTTTTATGGTTAAAAAGATATAATTGTTAGAGACCATATACAAGACAAGGATTCAAGTCTAAGAAATAGAATTAGCTTGACATTAGAACAACAATTGGATACAAGGCAAGAAGGTTCTCGCTAAATGACAAGAAGTAAGTTGTTGAGACTGAGGATCTCCTCACCTTTGACTCCTATACATACTAGGTCCTAGGAAGCTTCTTGAAAAGTTTCTATGAGGCTTGAAAACAAAGCAAGCCTAAGATCCTTCTTCAGCAACTTCTTAAATCATCTAAAGCCTCCTAGAACCTTTTAAGATTTCCTATGACCTTCTAGAACTTTCTTAGAATCTATCGAAACCTTTCAAAACCTTCTAGAATCTCCCAGAACCTTCAAGAGCCTTATTAAAACCTAGTGGTACCTTCCAGAACCTTCTAAAATCTTTTAGAACCTTCTTCAGTTGTTTGTCCATGACATCATGTCTTCTTCTAACTTTGAGGTCTTCGAGAAGCAATATTGCAGCAAGCTAATATATTTACAAGAAATTGAGGATCTATCGCATGGTGTCTATTATATATTTTAATTATTATTTACGAGGTAAATGGTTTATAGGTCCTTGTAGCCATCAATAGTGTCTCAAACCTTCTACTTGTGACCAAGCATGAACTTTGATATCTTCATTATAGAATTGTACTACAAACACTTCTTTTGGACGTCTTTCATAGGCAAATTCTATCTCAAACACAATTATCAATGATATCAAAGGATACCTTTGATATCTTTGTGGTTTAAGCAACTCTTCATCTCGGGGTTGTTTCCATGAGCTACTTAATTGAGATGGTATGACGAGGAAGGCATCTATCTCTTGACTATCCATATCATATAAAGTAGATAAGACCAAAAGAATATAAATAAGTTATGGTCGTGAACTCAAACTATTGACTTATACTATTCTAAATATTTGACAACAACTCCTTCTTTAGAAGTTGTCTCCTTCCCTTTTTTATTAGGCCAAGAAGTAAGAATCTTCATAGTAAAGCCATCTTATCAAACTACTATTCTTCATTTTACTACTTTTGATCTAGATGGATGTCATTGATGGAACTTTTGAACCTTCATTTGTATATTTATAAGGTTGCCAACTAATTCCCATATGCGATTGTTGATATCATATGTGCGCCAATCAACAAGATATTCAAGCCTTCCATGTCTTATTTTTGAATCTAATATCTCTTCTACCTCAAATTCAATATGAACATTAATTTCAACCATAGGAGGTGGTGGTTGTCTTTGACTTGGTATGATCAATTCTTTATATCTTTCTAAAAGTGAAACATGAAACATTAGATGAATCTTCATGGATGAAGGTAACTCTAAGCAATAAGTTACATAATTAATTTATTTTTGAATTACAAATGGTCCCAATCTTTAGTAGTCCAACTTGTTACATAGCCTGTTGGTTTTTATATTGTCCCGATATATCCATACTTTGTCACCAACTTGGAATAGAGGATGTTCTTTCTTCAATTCATCTGCCAATAGCTTATAATGTTGTTGAATCCTTTCTAAATAAGTCTTCATGGTTGCTTGAAGTTCAGCTATCTTTATAGCAAAATCTTCTATTATTAGATTTGTTGACTTTGAAGGTTCTATCATATCCAACTTTGAATGATGACCATTGTCAGAGTAGAAAGAGTTTGCCTCAAGAAAGTACTAGGCTCTTGGTTGTTACTAATTTCTCAATCAAGCTTCAAAATAAGGAAAGTTCTAAGTTTATATATAAAATTTCTCTTTTTGGAGCAATTACACCAAATACATAAGCTTTAAGGAACCAACAACAGCCAAAATATGATAAAATCCTCTAAAACCTTGTATATCCTTATGTAGAAATTTTTCCAAACTTCAATACCTCATATCTCCTAATCCAACTGTCTAAACTTATTCAAATTTTATATGACGTACTAATGTATTTTTATCAACTTTTACAACAAATTTCAACTACAAATTTGTCACGGATATTAAGATATCACCAAAATCCTAACAATAGCTTCAAACCCTAGTTTTTATACACCAATGTGTAATTTTCTTCATATCTTACAAAATAAACATTCAAATACTACAAAGTTTATATGTATAGTTTTTTAATACAATTATCTATCTTTTCCAAAAGGTTTGAGTCAAAAATTCTTTCAAAAACTCAAAATATGGCTCCAACCATTATTATAAACAATATCACTTACTTACTACCTTTGATTTGGATGCATTGGTTTTAATTCTCTATAATTTCTTCATCCAAATTCTAAATTCATCAAATAATATATGAAAAGTGTAGTTGAAAAAGTGCTCTTTTCAATCTTAATTTTTGATCCTTTGTTGCTCTCTGTAAATGTATGTTATGCCCCAAAGAGTGACAATAGGTATGAAATTGACACCTTAACTTTGAGCACCAATAACTCCTTTACAAAAACTCCGAATCATACAAAATTTGTATCCAATTCATATCCAAAAACCTAAATTTTTTGATTCTAGCCTCTAAAGCTTAAATGACTTCAAAAGATAAATCCTAATTCCTAATAAGGCCTCAGGCAGCATCCTTGAAGCCCATTAGGCATGGCCTTCAATCAATAAGAATGAAGATCTTCATTCCTTGCATTCATCCAAGCATACCTTGCTTTCATCCTACCCCCCTCTCCCCCCAATAAGCTTCATACTAATTAAGATTTTCATCTTTAGGCTCTAATCTCTTCTCAAGGCTTCATACTAAACATTTAGGTCCTATAATTTTTTTTAAGTGCTATAATCAAAATAGATAAAATTTAAAATAAATTTTTTTTATATCCATTCTCTTTAAATTAATCTATTAACCATTCTAACATATATCAAGACTTATGAATATATTATATGTACTAATTGATTTTTACATATTATAAATAATTACTGTACAATATCGTATAAGTGAAGCAGTAATCTTGGAGTAATTCTTAACAAAAATCTGGTAGAAGTTTACAAATCCAAGAAAGCATTAGACATCACATACAATATTTGGCCTTACGTAATCAATGCTTGCTTGTACCTTCTTTCAATCCATAAAAAGGCCTTTGATGGAAATAATACATCCAACAAATTTAACTTGAGGTACATGAAATATACACTTATCTAGTTTTACATATAGCCCAACACTTTGTAGTTTTTCTAGCACAAGGCATACATATTTTTTGTGATATTCTAGAATTTTTGGAAAGTTCAAAATATCATCTAAATAGATCACAACAAAGTCATCGAGATACTTATGAAATATGTTATTTATTGAGTGTTGGAATATGGCTGGAGCATTAGTAAGTCCAAAAGGCATGACATTATATTCAAAATGTCCATACTTGGTGCGAAATGTTGTCTTCCATTCATCTCCTTCTTTAATGTATACTAAGTTATATGCACCTTGTAGATCAATCTTCGTAAAGATCTTTGCTTGACTAAGTTGATTAAAAAGTCTAGATATCAATGATAATGGATATTGATTCTTTATCCTGATTTTATTAAGGCAACAATAATCGACACACATTCGTAAGGATCCATCTTTCTTCTTCACAAATAATATTAAAATACCAACTAGTGATTTGGAATGTCAAATAAAATTCTTAGCTAGATTTTTTTCAATGTTCTCTTTTAAAGTCGCAAGCTCATTCAGGGATAAATTGGAGATGGGTCCAAATGGTAGTTGAGCACCTTCTTGAAGGTCAATCGTACAATCATAAGGACGATACTTCGACAAGATATCCACATTTTTCTTTTCAAATATATGTGTAAAATCCTTATATGCCTCTGGAATTATTGTTGTAGCTACCATAGGTTTTAATTGTAGATTTGCATAGATAACAAACATAGTACCTTATTTGGCCACCCTCACAAATACTTTAGCTTTAATAAATAAATATTGTTTAATTTTGGCTTGTTAAGTATTAGAAGCTTTTTTATAGATCTAGGGGTTCTATGATCTATTAGAAGAAATTTGAACTTTCGTGATATCCAATCTATCTATGGATTGTATTTTTCAAGCCATGAGAGTTCTAAAATGATTGGATTTGATCGTGACCTAATAATGTTAAATACTACCTAGATGATATGGTTGTCAAAGGTTATTTCTAATGAAATTGTTTCATAAGTGACACCTTTAGAGGATAAAGGTTGACCATCTATTACTTCTACATGTATGGTTTTGGATTTTTTGACTATATAGATTTTGTATAATCTAGAAAAAATTTCGTCAATAAAACATGCACAGGCTCCCGAGACAAGTAATGCATCAAAATCTAGTTTTGTGACTCTTAACCATATAGGTATAATGAAACAACAAGAAGGGCTGATAGAGAATACAAGATCTTTTTTGGTTTGTGATACTGAAGAATCCAACCACACAGTCCCTACTGTGGCTTCATGCCCTCATTTTTTTGCAACGCTTTTTGATGATGTGGCCGTATTCCTCATTCGATATATATGTTGGAAATTTCTTGAAAAATTATTAAACTTATGGCTAGATTTTTTACAATATAAGTATAGGCCAAGTTTGCTTTGACACTTTTTTTCTTACTCAAAAAGAGGTTTGAAGCGAATTGCATCAATCTATATATCTTTTACTTTCAATTGCTCATTAGAATTGGATAGTGAAGGAGTTGCAGAATAATTGATGTATACATGTGGTGTAATTGAAGAACATTTATCTTATCATCATTGAAATGAACAATTATTATACTTCACAGTTTGACTTATGGCTTCATTGAGTGTTAGAAGATCTAGCATAGACAACACTAAGTCCTTGACATCATCTCTTAACTCCCAATAAAATTGGCTCATCAATGCATCTTCTCTCCAATTTATATTACATACTAATTGTGAAAAATTTGAGGCATATGTTGATATAGAGCAGGTTCTTTGTCAAAGGCTTTGAATTTTAGTTGTTGAAGAATGAATCTTATCATGTTTACCAAATGCTTCTACAAATGATGTCAAAAATGCTTCAAAATTATGTAATATAGGAGAATTCTTTTCAAATAATGAAGCAATCAAGATAAAGTTTAACTAGAGAGCAATGTTCTAATCAAACCACCACAAGATGCTTCAGTGGAATATCATTTAGGTTGAGGCAAGGTGATTAGTTGTACTTGGTTTACAAAGCCACAAAACATTGAGCAAGTGACATCAAACTTTTTCAAAAAGTTGATCCTTGGTTCTTTTGTTGTTATTATTGTCAGATCATTGTTTTGAATGAATACACCTCCTATGTTTGAAGTAGACATAGTCATTTGAGAATTTGGAACCTTTGTTGCAATTTCATATGGTTTTTGAGGCATTCCAACTCCTTGACCATTATGTATGGTCATATATAGTTCTTTATTTATTTTTGACAAAGTCTCAGTCCTAATCTTCAATGCTTAAAAAATATTAATAATAGAATCTAATTTGATTTCTTTAGAGTTTTTTATATTGACATTTTCACCTTCTGCCATAGAAAATTAAAAAAATACATGCCTTCAAAAGAAAAAATCTTATCTATGATATAAAAAAAAATACAAAGAATATTAAGAAAAGAACAATATTAGTCTAGGAGAAGATAATCCACAACCTCTAGAATGCTATAGTACTTGTAAGAAGAGGGGTAATCCACTCTCTTTCAAGAAAGATTAAGCTTCTAATATTATTTTATAGCAATCTGGACAAACTGTTAAGGACCATGTATAAGACAAGGATTCAAGACCAAGAAATGGAATTACCTTGACATTAGAAACAGCAACTGGATACAAGACAAGAAGGTCCTAATTAATCCATAAGAAGTAAGTTGTTGTCAAGGACAAGAACTTGATGAAAAAACAATCGAGACAAGTGAGCCTTCACTCAAAGAAAGGTAACAAAATATAAATAAATAAGTATGTATATTGAAAGAGAAACTAGAATGGCTATTGCCAAAAGACAAAAAACTAGAGACCCTTGAAGCTAGACTAGAAGCAAGAAAGGAGTTGACAAGAATGAAGAAGGCTTCACTCTTGTCTCTATATATACTATCTAACTAAGGGCTACGTGGCGACGTTCTATAGGACCTCCAATATGTGTTGACTTTGTAGGACGCATGCCTTGACTTACAAGGCAAGTTTTTCTTCGTGTGGGCCACATAGTTAGCTTGATCTTCAAGCTAATCTCATGTGTGGTACATTGCCAACTTGTTGACCATGTTTCTAATCCAAAAAGTCAATTAAAGACACCTATGAAGTCAAAGCAGCATCTATGAAGCTTCTAAGAAGCTTCCATATTAAATACTATAGAATTAACTTATTTTTACCTACTTTTACTTACTTCTATCTATTTGTATATGTAATTATTAGTTTACATGAGTATGTCCATGACATTACCCCTTCTTCTAGGGACGAGTTCCACGAGGAGCGGTCATCATATGTTGAGAAAATCTATGATGCGATGAATTGTATTCGCCACATACTCTGATCTTTGTTCTTTTTAAAGATGATTAATAGGGCCTCTCAACCATCGGTAGTGTCCCATACCAGGGCGGAAAGACCACCTAGTTATTTGATCATTGTTGAGGCCTTCATAACTTCCTTCGAATAGAACATTTGGAACACCATCAGGGGTTGTTCCTACCTCTAACAAAATCACCAAACATCGAGAGTCCCTTTCCAAATCGTGATACCAAACGCGTTGTATCTCGCCATCTATTTGAGGAAGAATATGTCATTCTTGAAGATCTTTATTTCGATTGTGTGGTCTTGAAGGTTGTGACAATCGTAATGTCTCATTCAGGTAGTCAGCAAATGAAGGTTCTTGAGTCGAATCCACTAGTTGTTGGTTTTCCATCTCCTGAACATCACAACTACAAAGAAGCTACGAACAAGGATTGAAAGTAGAATGTCATCTTTCCTAGATATTGTTTCTATTATAAAGAAGATTTTTACCTTGATTTTAATGGATGTCGTCGATGAAAAGCCTCCACCGCCTTTGCTACATTTGCAAGATTCTTTATTGGCTCCCATGTGGGTTTACTAATACTATATCCACACCAATGGACAAGATATTCTAATTTATTTTGGTGCTGCCTTGAATCTAAGACTTCTTCTACTTCAAACTCTTCATTATTGTCCACTTCTATAGGAGGAGGTGGAGCTTGTCGTCTTCTTGGTATGTCCACTGTCTTGTATGGTTCAAGAAGAGACACATGAAATACAGGATGGATTTTCATTGTCTCTGGTAGATGTAAACGATATGCAACTGGATTGATTTGTATAGAAATAAAAAATGGTCTCAGCCTTCGATAGTCTAACTTGTCACAAGGACGAGTGGTCTTGATATTGCGACGAAGTAGCCATACCTTATCACATAAGAGGAATGGTAGTTGTTCCTTTCGATAGACATCTGCATTGACCTTTTGTTGTTCTTGAGCCTCTTTTAACTGCGCCTTCATCGCTGCATGTAACTGTGATAAATGAATTGCCAAATCTTTTACAGCAGGATTATCAACTTTTGAAAAGTCAAAAGTATCAAGTCATGGATGATAACCATAATTAGCAAAGAAAGGTGTTTGTTTTGTAGAAGAATGTACCGTATTATTGTAAGCAGACTCTGCCAATGGCAAAAGAGTTGTCCAATCATCTTGTTGGTAATTAATGGTACATCTTAAATATTGCTCCAAAACTTGATTAGCATGCTCCGTTTGTCCATCAGTTGACGATGGAATGCCGAAGATAGTTTTATATCCACTTTTAGAATCTTGAAAAGAGTCTGCCAAAATCTTGATACAAATTGAGTTCCCCTATCTGATATAATATCCTTGGATAATCTATGATAGCGATAGATATTGTCAAGAAAGAGCTTGGCTGTTTCTTTACCTGTGTTAGATTTTGTACATGTTACAAAATGTGCCATCTTGGTAAAATGATCTACTATCACGAATATAGAATCATAAGAACCTGAGATTGGAAGATCCGTGATGAACTCCATAGAAACAGAAGACCATGGTTATTCTGGAATGGGTAATGGCTGAAGAAGTCCAAAAGGATGATGACGAGGAGTTTTTGATCTTGAGCAAATATCACATGATTGTATAAAATCTTTGACTGCCTTCCACATTTGAGGCCACCAAAAATCCCTAGATATCAGCTCCAAAGTCTTATTATATCCAAAATGTCCTGCTACTAGAAAGTCATGACGAGCTTGAAGAACACGTAAACGTACTTCTCCTTCTGGAACATATAGGCATCCTTCGAAATAGAGTAGATTATTCTTGAATTCAAATTTAGAGAGATCATGAGATTTAGAAGAATTATTCTTGATATCATGAATAAGAGGATCTGAAGACATACTTAATTGGACTTGCTTAAGAAAAGTTAAATCAATAGTCAATGTTGATTTTATTGCTCGAAGATGAAATTGCTCCGGCTTCAAGAGAATCGTTCTTTATTGCTCAAAAGCTGCATCTCCTTCTTTTGGTATAAGATAAGAACGTCTAGACAAGGCATCGGACAAACCTTATTGTTTTCCTAGCCGATAAGTGATGATGAACTCGAATCTTAATAAAGACATGACACGGTGATTTAATACACGAGTTGACATAAAATATTTGAGGTTCTTGTGATCCGTATATACGGTGACTACACTGAAAGCGCCTTCTAGATAATGATGCCATTCTTGATAAGAATCCACAATTGCAAGAAGTTCTTTGTCGTGGATTTCATAATTGATTTCTGCTGTTGAGAATTTTCTTGAATAAATGGCTACTGGATGAAGTTTGTCATCTGTTCCCATTTGTGATAAAAGCGCACCCAGAGTAAAGTCTGGTGCATCTGTTTCCATAAAGAATGCTTTGAAAAAATCAACACGATACAAGATTGATGTAGAAACAAACACTCTCTTCAAAGATTCAAAAGCAACTTCCGCTTCTTGATTCCATTGGAGTTTGTCTTTACAAGTCAAACCTGTAAGTGGAGCTATAACTCGAGAGAAGACTTTGATGAAGATCCGATAGTAGTTGGCAAATCCCAAAAAACATTGGACATCTCTTATCATTTTTGGGATCTTCTAATCTATAATAATTTGAACTTTCTTAGGATCCATCATAAGTCCATCATTTGAAATGATGTAACCTAAGAATTCAACTTGAGTAGTATGGAATACACACTTTTCTATCTTGGCATAGAGTCATGCATCTCTTAATTTTTGTAACACATGATGAACATAAAGTTCATGTTCTTCTAGATTCTTAGAATAGATCAAGATGTTGTCTAGATAACAGACCACAAAATTGTCCAAAAATTCTTGAAAAACATCATTCATTAGCTGTTGAAAAGTTGCTGGTGCATTTTTAAGTCCAAAAGGCATGACGTTGTATTCAAAATGTCCATACCTAGTTCGAAACGTAGTCTTCCATTCATCTCGTTCTTTGATGCGTACTAGATTGTATGCTCCTCGAAGATCTATTTTTGTATAGATCTTAGCTTGATTGAGCTGATCAAGAAGCCCAAATATTAAAGGTAGTGGATACCTATTCTTGATGGTAATCTTGTTGAGTCCTCGATAATCAACACATATCCACAATGATCCATCTTTTTTCTTCACAAATAGAATTGGAGCTCCTACTGGAGATTTAAAATGGCGTATGAAATACTTCGCTAGATTTTCTTCAATATACTCATTGAGTTCAGTCAACTCATTTTGTGATAAACTGTAGATTGGTCCGAATGGAGGTTGTGCTCTTTCTTGAAGGTCAATTGAGCAATCATAGGAACAATGTTCCAGGAGTGTATCCGCATTCTTTTTTTCGAATACATCTTGAAATTCTTGATATTGGCTTGGAATGCCACTTGAAGTCTTTTCACCAGTAGGAACAGGTGAGGCATAAATAATATATGGTGATTCTTTCATAACAGCATACAAGAAAGCTTTTGCACCTATAAATACGGGTTTAATTGAACTCGACTTATGACTCTGTACTCGATTAACTACACTGTTAGTTATACTTTTAGAGAAAGTAAGAGTTCGGGAAATCCAATCTATTTGAGGGTTGTATTTTTCTAACTACAATAAACCTAAAATGACTGGATTAGAGGGAGATCTAATGATATTAAATACTACAAAACTATTATGACCATTGATTATTACTTCTATAGGAAGGATTCATGAGTAATATCTCCAGAAGACAATGGACGACCATCTATAACTTCTACATGAACAGGTTTAGTTTTCTTTACTAAAAATATGCTATATCTTTTAGTAAATTCTTCATCTAAAAAACACACTGAGGCTCCCAAATCTAACAAGGCAGAGACTTTGTAATGTTTAGGTCCTAAAACAATATTTAATGTAAAACAGGGAGAGGGCTCTGAGGAGAGAATAGGACCTTTACTAGATGTTGTGCAAGGTTCCAGCTGCATGGTCCCTATTGTAGTTGGATAAACTCGTTTTTTGACATATTGTCTTCTTTTACAACCATACTCTTCATTTTGTGATTGCGTCGTTTCTTTGGACAATGTTGAGCAGTGTGCTTTGGTTCTCCACAATATAAACATAATCCTTCTTAACGACGATGAGTCTTTTCTTGCTCAGTAAGAGGTTTGAAACATACTGCATCAATTTGCATATCCTCTACTTCCGAATGTATGTGTTGAAGAGGTGTTGGTGTTGCCATTGAATTATAGTAACGTTGAGGTCCACTTGTATGGTTCTCAGATTGGAATTCAAAAAGGTGATTGTCGCACTTCACAGCAAAGCCAATTGTTTGACTCAATGTTTGAGTATCACGTAAGTTGAGCATTAATTTTTTTACCTCATATTGTAATCCATAGAAAAATTGGCTAATAAGTGCAGCATCATCTCACTTGATATCAGTTGCAAGTTGTCAAAATTGTGAAGCATACAACGTTATTGATTGATTGCCTTGTCATAAAATACGGATCTTATTGGTTGTAACACGAATTGCATCATGTTCTCCATACATGGATCGAAACTCTGCAAGAAAAGCCTCTAGAT
This sequence comes from Physcomitrium patens, assembly GCF_059467195.1. Classification (NCBI taxonomy): domain Eukaryota; kingdom Viridiplantae; phylum Streptophyta; class Bryopsida; order Funariales; family Funariaceae; genus Physcomitrium; species Physcomitrium patens. The sequence goes on along the minus strand of NC_143420.1, from coordinate 9,696,351 downwards.
TATCCAATATTGGATCTCGTCGTTCAAGAAAAGATAAAAACCACGATAGTGCTGAGCCTGAAAGAAGCATACCAATAAATCTAACTTGCTATCCTGGAGTTGGATAGCTTTGGGGTTGAAGTTCAATCATAAGTTACACTTGATTGATAAACCCTCAAAACTTGGATCTAGTACCATCAAACTTCTCGGATATGACAATTCTTGGTTCTCTAACACTAGAAGGGCGTTCCACCATAAGAGAAAGGACATGGTTTGGTGCAGATGTTGAAGCAGCTCCAATTATTTCTATATCTTCACTTCCTGCCAATCTTGTTGCTTGTTGTGGAGGTAAATTGAGTTGATGCATCATAAGCATTAACTCCCTCAATTGCTCTTGCATTTGTGCCATTGCATTCTTCATTTCAACAAGTTCTGCCATGATAACACTTAGAAAAGAGAAGACGTCTAATATCGCTCAAGATAAATAGAAGAGAGAACTTGAGAATAAAGAAAATACTAAGGACAATATCAGTTTAGAAGAAGGTAATCGGCAACTTCTAATATGCTTATATATTATCAAAAAAAAGAGGTAAACCACTCTTAATCAAGATTAGACAAAGCTCTGATATTGTAGGTGTACACTTGTCAATCTGTCAAGGACAAGAATTCGATGAAAAAACAATCCAGACAAGTGAGCCTTCACTCAAAGAAAGGTAACAAAATATAAATAAATAAGTATGTATATTGAAAGAGAAACTAGAATGGCTATTGCCAAAAGACAAGAAAACTAGAGATCCTTGAAGCTAGACTAGAAGCAAGAAAGGATTTGACAAGAGTGAAGAAGGCTTCACTCTTGTCTCTATATATACTATCTATCTAGGGGCTACGTGGTGACGTTCTATAAGACCTCCAATATGTGTTGACTTTGTAGGACACATGCCTTGACTTACAAGGCAAGTTTTTCTATGTGTGGGCCACATAGTTAGCTTGATCTTCAAGCTAACAACATATGTGGTACATGGCCAACTTGTTGACCACGTTTCTAATCCAAAAAGTCAATTAAAGACACCTGTGAAGTCAAAGCAGCATCTATGAAGCTTCTAAGAAGCTTTCACATTAAATACTATAGAATTAACTTACTTTTACCTACTTTTACTTACTTCTACCTATTTATATATGTAATTACTAGCTTACATGAGTATGTCCATGACAGCTGTTGAAATTGAAGATCCCTTAAGCCTTGACTTTTATATATACTAGGTCCTAAAAAGCTTCTTGAGAAGTTTGTATGAGGCTTGTGAACAAAAGAAGCCTAAGATCCTTCTTCAGTAACTTCTTAAATCATCTAAAGCCTTCTAGAACCTTCTAGGACCTCCTGTGACCTTCTAAAACTTTCTTAGAATCTATTGGAACTTTTTGAAATCTTGTGGAACCTCTTAGAATCTTCAAGAGCCTTTTTAGAACCTACTAGTACCTTTTGGAACCTATTATAATCTTCTTTAATAGTATGTCCGTTGTTGTAATACGTGAAGTCTTGCTTGAAAATGCTCCGGCCACCTGGCTGTGGAAGGTAGAATGGAAATTACAACAACAAAATCCTAACTCTAATAGAATATTAACTAAATTCTAATTAGACCATAATAATATTAAGCAAGCTTTAATCAAATTTAAAGAAACCTCAAAGGAATTACAAAGAAATAATAAAAAATCTTAAAGAAATATTAGAATGATCACAAATATATCTCAAATACATCTCAATTCAATCTTAATTTAATCATACTTAAAATCTTATTGGACTTCATTCAAATTTTAGGCCAAAAACTAATTAAATCTTAAATCCTAAACAAACCTTAATAAAATCCTAAATCCTAAACCAAATCCTAATAAAATCTTGAATCAAATCCTAATCAAATCCTAAATCCTAAATCAAACCCTAACCAAATCTTAAACCAAATTCTAAATCCTAAATCAAATCCTAATAATTCCTACAAGAAATTTAAACCTCAATTACTAATAAATGAATTATTGATCTTAATTCAAAATCTGCATGCTTTTTAACAATTAAGTTGATAATAAAGACAAAAAAAGTTTAAAAGGATCAAAATTCCCAAATAGATGATAGCCTAAAAAACGTACTTGGATATTGGTCGGCTTCTTTCTTTGACCTTGATGCTAATCTCTTAAAAGTAATATCTCTCCTTTTCACTATTCGATTGATCTCAAAATTCTCATATACATAGAAAAACAAGTCTAATATCCTCACACATAAATTTCACTCTAATCCAACTATTAGATTGCAAGAAATCTTAAAAACCCTCACTAGACCTAAAATTCTATTTTTTGAGACTTTGACCCACTTAAACCTCAATAATCCTTAATTCAATTGTTAGATTGAGCTAAGATTCAGAATACATATTAAATACAACTTTGAACATGAATACACAAAATTTTATCTATAGATCTATTACAAAACTCTTGAAATCACTAGAAACGTCAACCTTATTTTATTTCAAAAAATCCAAGTCATCCAAAAACAAACTTGACTTTGTAAAGTTTTTACAAAGTCATTATAAATCAAAATTATCCAAAACCAATGCTTATAAAAATTTTATCCAGTTTGCTATCAAACTCCACTCTCCGATCTGCAAAAGAACCTCCAAGTTGCTGTAGGTGCTCAGTTTTATGCCTCAAGGTCTGATTTCAATCTAGATTGATAACCGGCCCTCTTTGGGTATCAATATCTAGTTTTTCTAGGTAATTTTTGCTAGAATTTACTCTTAACTTCCTCCTAAAGACACTTATATCATTTATTTTTCTAATCTACTTTATTTTGTCTTATTTATGGCCCTATAAAGTAAATAAAAGTCACTTTTATAAAAAGATAGTATTACTACTAAAAGTTTTATCACCTTCTTATCTTTTATCCATATTTTTCTACTTTATCTTTTAACTTAGCCCTTCTATAATAAGATCCATATTATCATCTTTTACCATATAGTCATGTTATAACATGACACCGTTACTGTAATTCATCTATAGATTAGAAATTTCATATGATTGAATTTTCTATAGAACTTCTTTGGTTAAAATCTATGAAGAAGTCATCAATAATAAAGTCTTTATTTCTTGAAGTAAGAACTTTTATGAAGATAGTTAAGAATGAAATGTCATTTATTATTTATGCAACTCTAGTTCATGAAGAAGCAAGCTTCTTAGTAGTTAAACTAGAATAGTATAAGTTTTTTGTATTGAAGGATTACATTGATGAAAATCTTGTAAAAAAATTTATTTAGTATTCCAAATCTCCAATAAGTACACTAATAGTTTTTGTGAAGAAAAAAGATAGATCTTTGTAAACATGTATTAATTATTTTGGCCTCAATAAAATAATAGTGAAGAATTGTTATCCATTTTTATTGATATTAGGGCTTTTAAAATAACTTACTTAAGCCAAGATCTATATTAAAATAGATCTCTAAAGAAAATATTTTGGATAAGGTACAAACATTTTGAATATAATATCATATCTTTTGGATTAATAAATACTTCAATTATATTCTAATATTTGATAAATGATATTTTTTAAGAATTTTTGGATAAGTTTGTGCTTTACTATCTTGATGATATCTTAATCTATTCCAAGACTCTCAAAGAATATAAAGAATATGTAAGATTAATCTTATAAAAATTACAAGATAAAAGATTATATGCCAAATTAAAAAATATATATATATTCTATTAGCCAAAAATGATTTTTTTTAGATATATTATATCTAATGAAGACCTATTGATGGATTTAAAGAAATTTCAAGTTATAATATAGTAAGAAACTTCAAAGATAGTATAAGATGTATAATATTTTCTTGGATTTGTTAATTTTTATTAGATTTTTATTAAAAATTATTCTCAAGTTGTTGCTCCTCTTTTACAATTGACATCCAAAGATAAATTCAAATAGAAACCTCAAGCACAAAAGAATTTTCAAGATTTGAAGGTGACTTTTTGTATAGCTCCAATCTTAATATATTTAGATTTTACAAAGGCCTTTTATTTAGAGACTGATGTTTCTAACTTTGCATTAAGAGTTGTACTATTACAAATGGAAAAAGTTAGAATGCTCTATACTATTGTATTTTATTCTAAAAATATTTCAATTATAAAGATCAATTATAAGATTTATAATAAAAAGATTCTTACAATTGTAGACTCTTTTCAAAAATAGTATCACTTATTGGAAGATGCTATATATCTTGTGACTATATATACAAATTACAAAAACTTATAATATTTATATTAACCTAGGTTTTGAATCGCCACCAAACTTATTGGAATATGTCATTATTTTTTTTTTGATTTTGTAATTACATATTGATGAAAGAAGCAACAAAAAATATCAATTATCTTATTAAAGAGATCATATCTTAGTCTAAGGACTAAAAAAGAAGCATTTGATCAACATTATGTCACTCTCTTGAAGCCAAAAAAATATTTGTCTTTGTCCTACTTCTATGATTACACTTGTTGATTTAAGTTTTTTTGAATAAATTTGTCCAATATTAATTAAAGACTCATTAATTCATAATATCAAAGAGTTGTGATGGACACATATATATATTTCAATAATTACCTATATGATTAAATAGAAATAGATAAAAATAGATTAATTTCATAATATCTTCTAAAAAAACCTTTCTAAAAGCTTTATAGATATTATTTTGACTTTATAAGTTGTTATATTATAATTAGGCTATCATGTAAAAATAATGCACTTATATATTTAATATATATTTTATAATACAATATAATGAGAGCCATATTATTAGATTTTAATTGATTATAAAATATAATTAGAATACTACTTTGAAATATTTGGTTTAAAAAGGCTATTATTGAGATTGATTTTATGTTGATAGTAGTTTTTATATATTTAGAGCTATTTTTATTTGATATCAGTGATTCTTGAAATCTTATTTTATTTCTTATATTTAATATTTAGGACTTATATTATGTAAACCTTATTAAAAAAATAAATAAAGAAGGATTTTTGTATAAAAAAAAAATTAGGTATCAAGGACATAAAACTAAAAGAAAGAAATCTTCAATATACTTTTGTATCACTAAAAAGAACTAAAAAGTCACTCAAAGATGATTTAATATTAAATTAGAATGGCTATTATCAAAAATAAGTAGATTAAAAGTCTTGAAACAAGACCAAGGACTAAAAATGTATTGATAAGAATGAAAAAGGCTTCATTTTTGCCTCCATGTATACTTTTAATTAGGAGCTATGTGGTGATGCCCTATAAGTCTTCCAAAACATGTTGACTTTGTAAGATACGTATCTTAACTTGTAAGACAAATTTTTTATATGTGTGCCACATAATTAGCTTGTTTCATAAGCTACCAATATGTGATTAACTTCTTAACTAAGTTTCTAATCTATCAATCAATTACAAACACATGTAAAGTCAAAGCGGCATCTATGAAGCTTTTATGAAGCTTTTCTAAAAAGTATTATGAAATTAATCTATTTTTATATACTTATATTTAATCATATAGATATTTACTAGAATATGTATGTATATCTATGATATTACCTCTTTTTTTAGGGATGAATTCTACAAGGAGTAGTCATCATAGATTGATGAAATTCAAGATGCAACAAATTATATTTTCCACATATTTTAATCTTTGTTTTCTTTGAAGATAGTTGATAGGTCCTCTCAGCCATCAATAGTATCTTGTGCGAAGGTGAGAAGACCATCTTATTATTTGATTATTTTTGAGGCCTTTGTAACTTCTTTCAAATAAAAAATTTGAAATATTGTTAGGAGTTGTTCTATCTCTAATAAAATCACCAATTATCGAGAGTCTCTTCTAAGGTTGCGATATTAAATACATCATATTTTACCATCTATTCAAAAAAAGACATGTTATTTTTGACAAAATTCATCTCAATTAGATCATCTTGAAGGTTGTGGTAATTGTAATATCTTATCTAATAAGTCAATAAATAAAAACTCTTAAGTTGAATTTATTGGTTGTTAGTTCTCTATCTCTTTAATATTACAAATACACAAAAGCTACAAAAAAAGATAGAAGGTAGAATATTATTTTTCTTGAATCTTGTTTCTTTTATAGTAAAGATTTGCTATTCTTCATGTTAATTTTGCTGGATGTTGTCAATGAAAAGCCTCAATTCTCTTTGCAAGATTCTTTGTTGGCTCTTATATGCATTTGCTAATAACATATCTCCATCAATGAATAAGATATTCTAATCTATTTTGGCATCGCCTTGAACTTAAGATTTCTTCTACCTCAATTTTTTGATTATTATCTTCTTCTATAAGAAGATGTGGCATTTGTCTTCTTTTCAAGATATTCAATATCTTATATGGGCTAAAAAAAAATATATGAAATATAGAATGGATCTTCATAGACTATGATGTTATGTGGCATGATTTGTAATTTATAAATATACATGGTATATAACTATAAAGAGATTAGTTTTAACTTATTGGCTAAGTTTTGATAAGTTATTTATTCCACTTTTAATTTATATACAAAGTCTTGGCTCTCAAAATTTCTTTACTTTATATAAATGCCTAAATTGTAGAAAAATCCCTCAAAACATGTTTTTCTTGTAAGAGATTTCTTCTTGTTGTATTCTAGAAATTCACATCTCTTGATCCATTTATTCAATTTTTGTCAAACTTTTATACAATGTAGCTATTATGTTTAAACTTTATTATAAAAAAATAAATTATAAATTTGCTACCAATATTTTGGTATCTTAGAAATCCTAGCAGGTGCTCTAAAGTCTAACTTATAAGCATCCAAGCACTATTTTCTTCATATCTCAAAAATCCAAAATTTAAATGCCACAAAATTTGTGAAAAAAGTCTATTAACAGACCAACATATTTATTATAATAATTATCTATATGATTAGATAGAAGTAGGTAAAAATAAATAAAAATAGATTAATTTCATAATAACTTCTAGACAAGCTTTCTAAAAGCTTTATAGACATGGTTTTGATTTTATACATATTTATAGTTGACTTTCAGATTAAAAACTTGATCAATAAATTAGCCACATATTACATACATGGATAGCTTATGAAACAAGCTAATTATATAGCACATATATAGAAAACTTGCCTTGAAAGTTAAAACATGTGGTTTATAAAGTCAACATATATTGAAGGTTCTATTGAATGTCACCACATAGTTCTTATGTGGATAGTACATATAAAATCAAGAATGAAGCCTTCTTCACTCTTTTCAATTTCTTTCTTGCTTTAATCTTGATTCAAGCATCTTAATTTTTTTTGTCTTTTGGCAATAGTCATTCTAGTTTCTTTTAAATATATATGTTTCCTTACTTCTATTTTGTCATACTTCTTTGAAAAAAGTCTTACTTGATTATTTGCTTTCATTGGATTTTTGTCCTTGACAAATTGATAAGAATATACTTACAATATGAAAGCTTTGTCTTTTCTTCATTAAGAATAGATTATGCCTTTTTCTTGATAAGACATAAGCATATTAGAAGTTGTGGATTACCTTCTTTTAAATTAATATTATTCTTAGTATTTTCTTTGTTTTGAAGTCCTCTCTTCTATTTATCTTGAGTAATATTACATATCTTCTCTTCTCTAAATATTATCATGATAGAGCTTTTTAAAATGAAAACTACAATGACACAAATGTAAGAACAATTGAATGAATTAATACTTGCAATGCATCAATTCAATTTATTATCATAAGAAGCAACAAGAATGACAAGGAGCAAAGATATAGAAATAATTGGAGTTGCTTCAACATCTATACCAAATCATATCTCTTCACTTATAATAAAATATGCTTCTAGTATTAAAGAACCAAAGATTGAACTGTCCAAGAAGTTTGATGGCATAAGATCTAAGTTTTGAAGATTTATCAATCAAGTACAACTTGTGATTGAACTTCAACTCTAAAGTTATCCAATTTTTGGATTGTAAGTTAGATTCATTGATATACTTCTTTTAAGTTTAATATTATCATGGTTTTCATCTTTTTTTAAATAATAAAATCCAATGTTGGATAATCTAGAGGCTTTTTTAGTAGATGTTTGATTCATGTATGAAAAACATGATGCAATTTGTATTGCAACCAATAAGATCCATATTTTGCAATAGAAAAATCAATCAATAATATTATATGATTTAGAATTTTGACAATTTGTAACTAATATCAAGTAAAATGATGCTATGCTTGTTAGCCAATTTTTTTATAGATTACAATATGAGATAAAAAAAATTGATGCTTGATTTATCTAATCTTCAAACATCGAGTCAAGTAATTAATTTTGTTGTAAAGTGTAACAATCAATTTTTTGAAATTTGATCTAAGAGTCACATAAGTGTGCCTCAATATTACTATAATTCAATGGCAATACCAAAATCTCTTCAATACATACATTTGAAAGTAGAGGATATGCAAATTAATATGGTACATTTTAAATCTCTTACTAAGCAAAAAAAGACTTATTTTTGTCAAAAAGGATTGTGCTTGTATTATGGAGAATTTAAGCACAGTATTCAACATTATTTAAAGAAGCAATGCAACCACAAAATAAGAAGTATGGCTTCTAAAAAAGATAGTATGTCAAAAAAGTAGTTTATCTAGCTATAATAAGAACCATGCAGTTAGAACCTTGTACAATATTTAATAAAGGTCTTATTATCTTCTTAGAACCCTCTCATTGTTTTACAATAAATATTATTTTAGGGCCTAAATATCAGAAAGCTTTTATCTTATTAGATTCAAGAGTCTCAACATTTTTTTTAGATGAAAAATTTATTAAAAGACATAATATACCTTTAATGAAGAAAACTAAACATGTTCATATAGAAGTCATAGATGGTCATCTATTATCTTTAGGAGATGTTATTCATGAAATCTTTCATATAGAAGTAACAACTAATGGTCATAGTAGCTTTAATAACTAATGGTCACAATAGCTTTTACTATTAAGAATAAATATCTACTACTTTTAATATCTAGACTTTTCAATGAGTTGAATTAAGCTAAGATCTATACAAAAATAGATCTATAAAGAGCATACAATTTGGTAAGTATAAAAAAAGAGATAAATGGAAGTTTTTATTTTGAACTAGATTTGGGCATTTTGAATACAATGTCATACCTTTTAGACTTATAAATGTACTAGTAGCTTTTCAATATTTAATAAATAATATCTTTTAAGAATTTTTAGATGACTTTATTGTCTATTATCTAGACGACATCTTAATCTATTCTAAAAACATAAAAAAATATGAATTTCATGTTTGACATATGTTATACAAATTAAAAGATGCAAGACTCTATACTAAGTAAAAAAAAGTGTGTATTTCATACTACTTCAGTCGACTTCTTAGAATACATTATTTCAAATGATGGACTTATGATGGATCCTAGAAAAGTTTAAACTATTATAAATTTGAAGATCCTAAAAATGATAAGAGATATTTAATGCTTTTTGGAATTAATTAACTATTACTAAATTTTCATGAAAGACTTCTTGTAAGTTGCAGCTTTACTTATACATTTGACTTGTAAAGAGAAACTTCAATGGAATGAAGAAGTGGAAGTAGCATATGAAGCTTTGAAGGTAGTCTTTATCACCAATCTTGTATCACGTCAAATTTTTTAAGCTATTTTTTATAAAAATAGATGCATTAAACTTTTCTTTGGGTGTTGTATTATCACAAACAGGAATAAACGATGAACTTCATCTAGTAGCTTTTCATTCAAGAAAATTTTTAATAGCTAAAATCAACTACAAGATTCATGACAAAGAACTTCTTGCAATTATAGATTCATTTCAAGAATAGCACTATTATCTAAAAGGTACTTCTAATCTAATCAATATTTATATGAACTATAAGAATCTTGAGTATTTTATATTAATATATATTTTGAATCATTGCAAAGCTCATTAGAGCACGTCTTTATAATGATTTGATTTCAAGATTACTTATTAATTTGAAAAATAATAAGGTTTGTCAAACATCCTTTCTAGACATTTTTATTTTCACCAAAAGAAAAAAATGCATCTTTTAATCAACAAAGAATGATTTTTTTAAAGCCAAAGCATTTTCATCTTTGAGCAATAAAATCAACATTGATTATTGATTCTACCTTTGGCAAATAAATTTAATTAAGTATGTTCTTTATCCTCTTGTTTATGAAATCAAGAATCCTTCTTCTAGGTCGCATGATACTTGCAAGTTCAAATTGAAGAACAACCTATTTTATTTTGAATGACGCTTATATATTCAAAAAGAAGAAACATGTTTACGTTGTTGTATTACATGATATTTGGCTTGAAAATATAACAAGTACTTTACTATGAAAGATAAAAGAAAAATTGTAATAATAAGTCTTAAAAACTCTATTAGATTCTTAAATAAATTATAATTAAAAATTAATAAATATAATCAAATATCAATTAAATTTAATTAAAATTTTAAAAGAATTATGCAAGAAATACAAAGAATTCTTAGAGATCTTTTAAAAAAATCATAAAAGAATAACATAGAAATTTTAAAAAATATACTAAAATAAATATCTTAATAAAATATTAAAATAAAAAACTCAATTAAATTTTAGTCAAAATCTAATCAAACCTTAATCAAACCTCAGTCAAACCTTAGCCAAATCCTTGTCAAATCTTAGTCAATATCTAAATAAGTCCTAACCAAATCCTAGACAAATCCTAGTCAAATCCTACTCAAATCTTAATCAAATCTAATCAAATCTTAAACAAATCCAAACCAAATTTTAATCAAATCCTAAATGAATCCTAATCAAATTCTAAATAAATTCTAATCAAATCTTAGACAAACCTTAAATAATTTCTAATCAAACCTTAGTCAAATCTTAGTCAAATCCTAATCAAATTCTAATCAAAATCTAAACAAATTCTAATCAAATTCTAATCAAATCCTAATAAAATCCTAGTAAAATCTTAGACAAATCCTAAATAAGTCCTAATCAAATCTAAGATAAATTTTAATCAAATTATAATCAAATCTTAATAAAATACTAATCAAAACCTAATCAAATCTTACACAAATCCTAATAAAATCTTAGTCAAATCCTAAATAAATCCTAAATAAGTCCTAACCAAATCCTAGACAAATTCTAGTCAAACTCTAGTCAAATCTTAGTCAAATCCTAATGAATTCCTAAACAAATCCTAACCAAATCCTAAATAAGTCTTAACCAAATCTTAAACAAATTCTAGTCAAATCCTAAAGAAATCCTAATCAAATCCTAACCTAAACCAAATCCTAATCCCAACCAAATCCTAAACAAATTCTAGTTAAATCTTAGAAAAATCTTAACTAAGTCCTAACTAAATCTTAACTAAGTCCTAACTAAATCCTAACCTAAACCAAATCTTAAATCAAATCCAAAATCCTATTCCTAATCCTAACCAAATCTTAACCCTAACCAAACCTTAAATCAACCTAAAATCCTAACCCTAATCCTAAACCAAATCCTAATCAATCCCAATTAATTTCTATAGCAGATTTAAACCTCAATAAATAATGAATGAACCATTGATTTTAACTCAAATTTTGCACACTTTTTAACAATTAAATTGAAAATAAGTACAAAAAAAATTTGAAAGGGATCGGAATTACCAACTAGACAATTATCTCAAAAATATCCTCATATATTGGCCAACTTCCTTCTCCAACCTTAATACCAATCTTCTAGAGCCAATTATTCTTGATTGAATTATTACTTTGCTTTTAAACTTTATACACTTCTTAAAAATCAAGTTGACTACTTTTCTAAATTTTTTTTTATATCAATCTAACTGGTGGATTGATAGATATCTAAAAAAATCTTATTGGTCTCTAAAATCCTAAATTCTAAAACCATAATCTATAAAAATCCTCATGTCTTTCAATCTAACTATTTAATCAAATCCAAATTCACAATGCACATCAAGCCCAACTATATCTACAAATCCCAAAATTTTCACTTATAGATTTATTGCCAAACTTATGAAATTCTCCAAAAAATATCACCTCTTTTATTTTATAAATCCAAAATTATCTAAAACAAACCCCAACTTTGTAAAGTTCTTTCAAAGTCTATACACACTCAAATAACTCAAAATTAATATTCAAAGAAGTTCCATCAAATCAGCTCTTAGATTCTATTATTCAATCTTCAAAAAAATCCCAAAACTAACATCAAGGCTTGATTTTGTGTCTTGGGATCTGATTTTGATCCAGGTTGGTAATTGGTCTTCTTTAGGTATCAACTCTTAGGTTTTTAAGGTAATTTTTTCTACAAACTATTCTTAATTTCTTTCCAAAGGTGCTTATATTACTTATTTTATTAATCTACCTTATTTTGCTCTATCTGTGGTCCTACAAAGTGAATAAAAGCCTATTTTGCAAAAAGGTAATATTAATACCTTTAATTTTTCTATCCCTTGACTATTATCTATTTTTCCAAGATAATTTGTTACAATATATTTGAAATAAGATCTTCAAAAATATGATATTTTTTTCATCTTTTCTCTTATTAGCCATTTTACATCACAACAATGTATTCTTCAAGCATGTCATGACTTTCTTACAGTCAAATATTTTGGATACAATCAGACTTTAGAGCTTATATTCAGCAATTATTAGTGGCTACAAATGTGGAAGGTAATGAAAGACTTTTTTCAATCATATAACATTTGTACAAGATTAAAAATTCCCCGTCATTGATTCTATGGACTTCTCCAACCGTTGCCCGTTTCTCAACAACCATAGTCTTTTATTTCTATAAATTTTATCACAAATCTTCTAGACTTAGGTTCGTATGATTCTATATTTTTAATAGTAGATTTTTTTACCAAGATGGCATATTTTGTATCATGTATAAAATCTATTATAGGTAAAAAAAAAATAGCTAAGTTTTTTCTTAAAAACATTTATTGCTATCATAGATTATCTAAGGATATTATATCATATAGAAAGACTTAATTTTTATTAAGATTTTAAAGAATCTTCTTTAAGATTTTAAAAATAGATATAAAATTATCTTTGGCCTTTCATCCTCAAATTGACGAATAGACGGAGTGTGTTAATCAAATTTTGGAGCAATATTTTAGGTGTACTATCAACTACTAATAAGATGATTGGATAATTCTTTTACCATTAGTAAAGTTTGCTTATAATAATATCATACATTTTTCTACTTACCAAATACTATTCTTTATTAATTATAGTTATCATCTATAACTTGATGCTTTTGATTTTTCAAGAATTGATAATTCAACAACAGAAGATTTGACAAATCATTTGTCAAAGCTATATACAACAATGAGGGCATAATTAAAAAAAGCTCAAAAATGTCAAAAGATAAGTATACATGTCTATTGCAAAGAACAACCACAATTCAATATGGATAACAAAGTATGTTTACTTTGTCGTAATATCAAGACTACTTCTTCTTGTGACAAGTTAGACTATCATAAGCTTGAATTTTTTCCTATTTGTAAAGAAATCAATCTACTTGCTTATTGATTATATTTATCAGATTCAATGAAGATTAATCCAATATTCCACATATCTCTTTTTGAATCATACAAGACAATGAACATATCAAGAAGAAAAAAAGTGGCACATCTTCTTATAGAAGTAGAAAATAATAAAGAATTTGAAGTGAAAGAAGTCTTAGACTCAAAGCTGCACTGAAATAGATTGAAATATCTTGTTTATTAGTGCAGGTCTAATATGAGTGAATGCACATAAAAGCTAGTAAAGAATCTTGTAAATGTAATAAAGAAAATTGAGGCTTTTCATCAATGACATCCATCAACATTTAGATGAAGAATAGCAAATCTTTGCTATAAAAAAAACAAGATCAAAAGAAGATAATATTCTACTTTCTATCTTTATTTAAAGTTTTTATATATAATATGGCACTAAGAGGATAAAGAATCAATAACCAATAGATTCAACTCAAGAATTATCAACTTTTGACTTGTCAAATAAGACATTATGATTGTTTCAACTTTTAAAATGATATAATCAAAATAAAGATCTTCAAAAATGACATGTTTTTTTTTTGAATAGATGGCAACATACAATATGTTTAGTATCACAATCTTAAAAGAGACTCTCAATAATTGGTGATTTTATTAAAAGTAGTAATAATTTGTGACGATGTTCGAAATGTTTTATTTGAAAGAAGTTATGAAAGCCTCAACAACAATCAAATAAGAAGGTGGTCATTTTGTTTGATATAGGATATTATCAATGGCTAAAAGAACCTATCACCTATCTTCAAAGTAAATAAAGATCAGAAGATGTAATAAATATAATTCAGTGTTTTATAGATTTTCTATTGTATGATGACTGTGACTTATGGAACTTGTGTCTAAAAAAGGAGAATAATATTATAGACATATATATTTAATTTTTTAAATATCTATATCATTAGATATAAGTAAATAAAAATAAATAAAAATAGATTAATTTTATAATATTTTTTAGAGAAGTTTTTTTTTTTATATAAATAAAATTAGAGCTTCTACTAGAAATTTGGAATAGCATATGAAGTTTTTGGTAAGATTTTCTTCAATATATCCCTTGACTTCAACCAACTCATTTTGTAATTAATTATAGATTGATCCAAAAAAAAAATGAGCTCCTTCTTGAAAGGCAGGTGAGCAATCATAGGAATAATGTTCTAAAAGAGTATCTGCATTCTTCTTCTAAAATACATCTTAAAAATCTTGATATTGGCTTAGAATGCTACTTGAAGACTTTCGACTACTAGAAATAGGTGCGATAGAAATGACGTAAGGTAATCTTTCTTTTGCAACATGTAAGAAAGCTCTTCCACCTTTAAATACAAGTTTAGTTGTACTAGACTTATGGCTTTCTACTTCAATAACTATACTCTTAGTTATACTTTCAAAAAAGTTCAGTCTATAAAAAATCCAATCTATTTTAGGATGGTCATTTTTTTGCAATAAAAAATCTAAAATCATTGGATTAGATATCTAATGATATTAAATATAATAAAGCTACTATGACCATTAATTTTTACCTCTATAGGAAAGATTTCATGAATAACATCTTCTAAAGATAATAGATGACCATCTATGACTTCTACATGAACATGTTTAGTTTTCTTCATTAAAGGTATATTATGTCTTTTAATAAATTTTTCATCTAAAAAAAATGTTGAAACTCTTGAATCTAACAAGATAAAAGCTTTCTGATATTTAGGCCCTAAAATAATATTTATTGTAAAACAATGAGAGGGTTCTAAGAAGATAATAAGACCTTTATTAAATATTGTACAAGGTTCCAACTGCATGGTTCTTATTATAGCTAGATAAACTACTTTTTTGACATACTATCTTTTTGTCACGGCCATAATCATGTAAGCTAATAATTACATATAGAAATAAGTAGAAGTAAGTAAAAGTAGATAAAAGTAAGTTAATTCTATAATATTTAATATAGAAGCTTCCTAGAAACTTTCTAGACACTGCTTTGACTTCATAGGTGTCTTTAATTGACTTTTTGGATTAGAAACATGGTCAACAAGTTGGCCATGTGCCACACATGTTGTTAGCTTGAAGATCAAGCTAACTATGTGGCCCACATGTAGAAAAACTTGCCTTGTAAGTCAAGGCATGTGTCTGTCACGGCCATAATCATGTAAGCTAATAATTACATATAGAAATAGGTAGAAGTAAGTAAAAGTAGATAAAAGTAAGTTAATTCTATAATATTTAATATAGAAGCTTCCTAGAAACTTCCTAGACGCTGCTTTGACTTCATATGTGTCTTTAATTGACTTTTTGGATTAGAAACATGGTCAACAAGTTGGCCATGTGCCACACATGTTGTTAGCTTGAAGATCAAGCTAACTATGTGGCCCACACGTAGAAAAACTTGCCTTGTAAGTCAAGGCATGTGTCCTACAAAGTCAACACATATTGAAGGTCCTATAGAACATCGCCATGTAGCCCCTAGTTAGATAGTATATATAGAGACAAGAGTGAAGGCTTCTTCACTCTTGTCAACTCCTTTCTTGCTTCTAGTCTAGTTTCAAGGGTCTCTAGTTTTCTTGTCTTTTGGCAATAGCCATTCTAGTTTCTCTTTTCAATATACATACTTATTATTCATATTTTGTTACTTTTCTTTGAGTGAAGGCTTACTTGTCTGAACTGTTTTTTCATTGAGTTCTTGTCCTTGACATTTTTTTTGAAGCCATACTTCTTATTTTGTGGTTGCATTGCTTCTTTAAATAATGTTGAATACTGTGCTTAAATTCTCCATAATACAAGCACAATCCTTTTTGACAAAAACAAGTCTTTTTTTGCTTAGTAAGAGATTTAAAATGTACCATATTAATTTGCATATCCTCTACTTTCAAATGTATGTATTGAAGAGATTTTGGTATTGCCATTGAATTATAGTAATATTGAGGCACACTTATATGACTCTTAGATCAAATTTCAAAAAATTGATTGTTACACTTTACAACAAAATTAATTACTTGACTCGATGTTTGAAGATTAGATAAATCAAGCATCAATTTTTTTTATCTCATATTGTAATCTATAAAAAAATTGGCTAACAAGCATAGCATCATTTTACTTGATATTAGTTACAAATTGTCAAAATTCTAAATCATATAATATTATTGATTGATTTTTCTATTGCAAAATATGGATCTTATTGGTTGCAATACAAATTGCATCATGTTTTTCATACATGAATCAAACATCTACTAAAAAAGCCTCTAGATTATCCAACATTGGATTTTATTATTTAAAAAAAGATGAAAACCATGATAATATTAAACTTAAAAGAAGTATATCAATGAATCTAACTTACAATCCAAAAATTGGATAACTTTAGAGTTGAAGTTCAATCACAAGTTGTACTTGATTGATAAATCTTCAAAACTTAGATCTTATGCCATCAAACTTCTTGGACAGTTCAATCTTTGGTTCTTTAATACTAGAAGCATATTTTATTATAAGTGAAGAGATATGATTTGGTATAGATGTTGAAGCAACTCCAATTATTTCTATATCTTTGCTCCTTGTCATTCTTGTTGCTTCTTATGATAATAAATTGAATTGATGCATTGCAAGTATTAATTCATTCAATTGTTCTTACATTTGTGTCATTGTAGTTTTCATTTTAAAAAGCTCTATCATGATAATATTTAGAGAAGAGAAGATATGTAATATTGCTCAAGATAAATAGAAGAGAGGACTTCAAAACAAAGAAAATACTAAGAATAATATTAATTTAAAAGAAGGTAATCCACAACTTCTAATATGCTTATGTCTTATCAAGAAAAAGGCATAATCTATTCTTAATGAAGAAAAGACAAAGCTTTCATATTGTAAGTATATTCTTATCAATTTGTCAAGGACAAAAATCCAATGAAAGCAAATAATCAAGTAAGACTTTTTTCAAAGAAGTATGACAAAATAGAAGTAAGGAAACATATATATTTAAAAGAAACTAGAATGACTATTGCCAAAAGACAAAAAAAATTAAGATGCTTGAATCAAGATTAAAGCAAGAAAGAAATTGAAAAGAGTGAAGAAGGCTTCATTCTTGATTTTATATGTACTATCCACATAAGAACTATGTGGTGACATTCAATAGAACCTTCAATATATGTTGACTTTATAAACCACATGTTTTAACTTTCAAGGCAAGTTTTCTATGTATGTGCTATATAATTAGCTTGTTTCATAAGCTATCCATGTATGTAATACGTGGCTAATTTATTGATCAAGTTTTTAATCTGAAAGTCAACTATAAATATGTATAAAATCAAAACCATGTCTATAAAGCTTTTAGAAAGCTTGTCTAGAAGTTATTATGAAATTAATCTATTTTTATTTATTTTTACCTACTTCTATCTAATCATATAGATAATTATTATAGTAAATATGTATGTCTATGATAGTATATTCATAACATGTGGAAACTTTTAAAGACTGATCCTAATATCTAGTATATATTGAAGTTGAGGCTGGGAAGATCTTCTATCTAGACAATACATTTATTTGAACTCTAATTCACTTCTTTTGGTGTTGATCTTATATTCATTTAATATAATTTAATTCATGCTAGCTTTCTTATTGAAACTCTTATATTTGACTTCTTGTTTGATATTTTATATAGTAAATTTATAATATTAAATAATATATAATACAAGACTTAATCAAAAACATTTCTTAGTAGATTGGTAATAATTTAAAACATGTAGTGACATAAAATACTTAAGATTTTTTTTATATGCATAAACCATCATTGAACCAAAAATACCTTCTAAATAATAGAGACATACTTGAAATGAATATACAATTAGAAAATATTTATATTTATGGATTATATATTTAATCTTGATTCCTAAAAAAAAAAATCATTAAAAATCTAAGAGATGAAAATTATTATTTGGTCCTATTTGTGACCACATTTTGAATATGTTTCTATGAAAAATAGTTTAGAAAAGTTAAATTTGTATAAAATTGGTGCTTCAATAAAAACTATCTTCAAAGCTTAAAATACTACTTGAATTTCTTAATTTTGAATAAGTTTATTTTTATAAGTTAAACATATAAGTAGAGTTGTAATTTTTAAATTGGTTTTGTAAAAAATCGATATTTATTGACAAATCTCAAGAAATATTAGATATATCTTATTATTCTTGAAGTTTTTATCCATGATAATCTAAATTTTCTTAGCTTCTATTATAAGGTTTCATTGCGAATGATATATCTTAAAAAATCAACTAGAGTTGTATGAAATATATACTTCTTTATCTTATTTTATATGATTATGCCTCTTATTTTTTATAGTATACAACAAATTTTATATTTATGCTCTTTTATATTCTTAAAATAAATCAAAATATTATTTATATTATAAACATTAAAATCACCTAAAAATTCTTTTAAAAAATCATTTATTAGATGTTGAAAAGCACCAAGAGTATTTTTAAGTTTAAAAGATATAATATCATATTTAAAATATCCATACTTGGTTCAAAACATAATCTTTTATACATCTTCTTCTTTTAAGCATATTAAGTTGTATGTTCTTTGTAGATCTATTTTTTTTCATAGATCTTTGTTTTATTCAAAAAAATCCAAAAGTTATAATATTAAAGATATAATGTACATATTCATGATGATAATCTTCTTAAGTCCTAAATAATCCACGCATATCCATGGTAATTTGTCATTTTTCTTTATAAATAAGATAAGATCTTACATTGGAGATTTTGAGTAGTGTACAAATTTCTTGGCTAAGTTCTTATAAATATATTCCTTGAGCAAAGCCAATTAATTTTGTAATAAACTATAGATTGGTCTAAACAACAATTAAGTTTTTTTTAGAAGATTAATTGAATAATCATAAAGATAATGCTTTGAAATGATATTTCAATTTTTTTCAGACATCTTGATAATCTCAATATTAGATTATAATACTATTTAAAGTCTTTTCATTATTAAAAATAGATGTATCATAGTTTAAAAAAACCAATCTTTATTTTTCATACCATTCATAATATTTATAAAAGTTTTTGCTTCTACAAGTAAGGATTTTATTGTATTAAGCTTTTAATCTACTTCTTAATTCATAAAAGTTTTGGTCATATTATGAAAAAATTAAGATTATAAAAAATCTAATTAATTTAATAGTTATATTTTTTTAACCATATAATATTAAAATTACTAGATTAAAGAAATATCTAATAATAAAAAATACTACTAAGTTATTTTAATAATTTTTTATTATTTTTATAAGAATAATTTTATGGATTTTATCTCAAAAAATATAAAATATTACCATTTTGACTTCTACAAGCAGAAGCTTATTTTTCTTTATTAAAATTATGTTATATCTTTTAACAAAGTCTTAATGTAAAAAAATAAGTTGAAACTCTTAAATTTAGAAAAGTAGAGACTTTTTATTTTTTAGGTTCTAAATAAATATTTATTATTAAATAAGAAGGTTTCAAGGATAGAATATGATCTTCATTAGATATTGCATAGGATTTTATTTTCATATAAAAATACAAACAAAATAATTTTATTAATTAATATTTTATTATCTTACTTCAACAAGAATTGAAGACATTTAAATAAGGCTATATAAAAGCCTCTATTTTTTATTTTTTTATTTTTCTTTAATATTTGATAGATTAAAGTTAGTTAGTAGTTTTTTCTTTAAGTTTTTGTTTTATTATAAAACTCTTCTACCACCTTAGAAAGATCATAAAATAATAAAAATATGATAGATTAGATAAATATTTTGATATGATCAAATCTAATATTCAGTTAAGTATAAGATTATATAAAAAAAAAACCTTGAAATTAGTTAAATAAATATTTGGGAGACAATAGTTTATGAATCATGGTTAAAATCAAATCCCAACTACTAAAATGGCTACTTAAGGTAAAATACAAGGACTTTCTAAGATTAGCATATTAGATTGATAAGCCAACTTTATGCTTATTCCAAAAACAAAGAATTTGTTTCATTTGGTTTTGAAATAATTATTCAAACGCTATTCAAAGTTAGGATTTATATTGGTAATCACTCTGGGAACTTGCATCTCTGAGATCGCGAATCAAAGAAAGAAAACTGGAGTGGTATAAACAACCGCATGAAATCTACTCTTCCACACTCATTCACATGCACATGATATCAAAGCCATTTTCATCATTCACTACAGCAGCTCCACGATTTGAATCGAACAAACAAGCGTGTTGTTCAACTGTGTACTGTATGATGTCTTCATGCAGAATTTCAGCTGCTAACATTTCTGGAGGTGTCGCTAGTGCAGTATGGAACACCTGCTGAGCTGTTGGATATTGCAAGCTCTAACTGCGGCATTGCTTTATCGTAAGCTGAAACTCCAGAGGGTTGTCCAACGGTCCCTTGAAAATCCAACCTGGTCTGCTGAAATACATCGAGAGCTCTACCGCACCCCGTACCTGTAGAAAGAAAACTGCACTGGCCTATACGCAATGTTAAACTAGGTTCTTTAGAGATGATGGAGTTGATGGCAGCTGCTAATGCAGCACTGAGTTTGGGGTTATTGGTGATTGCCTCGGTGGCAGCGCTAACTGAGCCAGTTAATGGATCCAATTCCTTCGCACCATCCTTTCCATCTATAAAAGATGCCATCTTGGCTGACAATTCTTTCTGTATTTGCAGCTGTCTTGCTTGGCTGGAACTGGAGCTCGATGAAATTGCTTGTGTCCTGGGTTTCATTGCCAATTGATCGTAGGCGCTTCTGGAGAAAGGTAGTGAATCTCGCGCAGGGGTACACCGATTTTG
This sequence comes from Physcomitrium patens, assembly GCF_059467195.1. NCBI lineage: Eukaryota > Viridiplantae > Streptophyta > Bryopsida > Funariales > Funariaceae > Physcomitrium > Physcomitrium patens. Next base: position 9,674,967 of record NC_143420.1, on the reverse strand, counting down.
AGACTGAAATGGCATGGTGAGATCCAACATCTTGGTTTCGCCGCTTGATACAAAGTGGTTTTGCATGAAAGGGGTGTCTCCGGAGTCCTCCAGACGAAGGCTTAGCTGCGTGGCGGGATCCCGAGTGAGGTCTAGCGTGATGGTAGGCAAAGATGTAGAGGAACCGGAAGTGGAGGTTTCAACTGACGGGCCAATTCCCAGAGTATTGCCTCGGAGGTAAAGCTCTGATGTTCCAGCCATGCGCGCGACATCGCTGGTTGTGGAGCCAGAGAGAAGCATACTTGCGGCTGCGGAGGTGGTTGATGCCATGGACGCCGCAGCAGCAGGAATGGGGTGGTTGTGAGTACCTTCGTAAGTTGTAATTAGAATAGAAAGGTCGTCTGCACATCTCTGAACCTGTAAATAAGAGTTGATTTGATTAGACTTCAGCCACAATCGATTCAAGGATTGAACGATGTGTGAAAGCAACAACGTCAAATGGTTACGCAGCCCATTGTCGAAGCTACTGGGAGATTTGAGACACGTCTACTATAGCATGCAGAAGAACGACAGATTCCACTACCAAATTCCGCAGAATTTACGGCTTGTGAGAAATTTAACACCAAAATGTGCCAGAATTTTCCACTACATTGTGCACATTATCGTGTCAAGTATGTCATCCGAAGCATATGATTCGCAACCTGATGAAGTTTATATGAAGTTTATATTGATTTGATGCTTTTTGCGGAAGGCTGATCAAATTTCTAGTACCTGCTTACGGACGGGACATCCTCGAAGCAAGGTGCAGCGATAATAAGCCCGAGGACACGGATTCCCCTTCGCCATTTTCTGACCATACTTTCTCCAATGGCAGCCATCGCCCTTCTACATCACCAAAGATTAATGCCATAGAACAGTGTCAATTATAGCAAGCAAGACTATTGAGTGCTAGCCCATGCAAACCCGAGTTCTTGGTCACTATGGACACAGCTCTAGTGCTTTCTACTCAATGATGCTGCACTATAACAGGTAGCATCGTTTAGTGGAGGTATGATCAAGAAAAGAAGTAGGAACTTAATCGACACTGAGGCCTGAAGATAATCAACGATAACAATCATGTCCGCTGTTGTTTACACTACTTAAAAGACTGTAACACAATGTAGTGGCTCACCGTTTGGGAATCAGAGCGGGTGCGAACACAGACACGAGCCTTCCGAACTAGTGGGCTCTCCTCTGCGTCGAGTAAAGCCTTAGTGCTGTTTGCGACTTTCTGCACTCTACTAAATGGCGAGCTCACGAGTGATTGTTCCGCTTCATCCAGGCTAGAATAAGACCTTTTAGAGCTAACCGTGGGTTTGAATTCTTCTGAAGATAATGATGGCGATGTAATCCTTTGCTTCCGCCTTTGGGAAGAAGGATTTATCTCTTCACGTAGAGTGCAAATGCCAGTGTGCTCTATGCGAGCTTCTCTCCTTGCCTTGACCTGTTCACCATCTATGGTGGCGTAATTATCTTTCTGTAATGAAGCATGCAAGCCATCTCCACGTTCATCATGACCAAACTCGCAGCTGGAAGAGCAAGACAGTGTCATAGGGATGTTCATGACGTCGTCGTCCTGTACGAGTTCGAAATGTTGGAGAAAGTTTCTGACAGGACTGTAGATAACCTGCTAACAAAAATATCTGCGAAATACGCCCTGTGATCGACTTCAGAGCAGATGACAATTCCACTTTTCCGTTCTCCCAAGTTGCTATATCAAGTTCTGAGACTGCATACACGATCTTCAAAAGTCATTACAATGTTTTGGTTCTCTCATCTTGCAGAATGACGCCTGCGTTTCTAAGGTAATACGTGCCTGCACTTTATTGTAACTCTTTCCGAACCAGAGAGAGCTCGCTGTTCATTCTATCATGTTCCTCGCCTAAGCAGATCAATTCTGGAGAAGAGTGACACAGCAACGAATGTCAGGGAGCTCGAAATATATTCAGACATCAAGCTAAAACATCTCCAAGGATGGGCTTCTAATGTTAGTATTTGAAATGAAGTCTTTAGGGTGTACCTGGTCACGCAGTTCACGGGACTTTGGAAGGGGCTGACTGGTTGACTCTTTGGCAGCACCGTGGTTTGAGGAATTCCGTCAAGACCTCAACACCACGTCGAACCTGCACCCAATCCCTCTAGAACATAAATCACTTTGATCTCAATTCGACACCACAAGAACCAGTATCTAGTCAGATCGAAAACTCACGAATTACAAACCATGATATCTAACGGATGGGCCTGATTTCGTAAGAAAATACTGACTGTACGCTGATAGGGAATCCTGTCGTAGTTGGTCTAACAAATTTCGACTTCTTCTAGTATGAAACTCCGAGGTTAACGTGGTCTTCTGCTCAATGGCTCGACGGGGTCCTTCCACTGGTCGAAACTTTCCACTGCATTCCACTTTGGCAGTAGAATTTGAGAATCATCTGCTCCTCTAGGTGCGGGCTACTGCGACCCCTTCGTCCCTTCGACAGAAATGTGAGACTGGCCGCTGCAACTAAGGGTGGATCGTAACAGTCAAATCTTGCGAGCGCTACAGCTTCAATTTCAGTGGTATATTCAACTTGTAGGCTGCCGAGGGTCTTCTAAGCTGCATCTACAACAATAGTTGCTAGACTGACGCTTTGAAAAGTATATTCTAGCCATAGCAGTATTATAACTGTTCTCTTCTCTTGGATCCGTTCCACTACTTGTCAACGGCAAGCCCAGAGCCATCTACTCTGAACTTCACCCACCAAATCTCAACAAACTTACTCCCGACGTTACTAGAAACAACGACTCAGACGATTACGCATGTTAAACCTGAACGACATAAACTGAAGTTTCAGGTTTAGCTGAGAAGGGACGAGGTAGAAACTGACGACTGAAGTTGACCCTAGCTACAATTCTCACAAACGTTGCGGAGACTTGGTTACACTGGTCTTGTATTTGAGATTGAGTAACCCATTCAAAGAGAAGCACCTGTCGGATAAATTACCTTTCAAAACTGAAGAGAGTGTGTTGTCTCCTTGGCACTATTCACATCTGCAGATTTATCGACGTTCACCCGTATGCGCACAATCTTGACGGCTTGTTTTGCATTTCACTCTGCTTCATGCTGTATGTGCAAGATGACATCTGACAAGCTAATGGTGGGGCTGGTGGAGGTCTAGCTAACTCACACTACGTAAGTACCGAGAGATTCCACAAGAAGCTCCTGCATAATCTGGAAAGAGTTTGAAACCTGACACTTCTACATAGTCTGATTAGATTTGAGATGTGAGACCTGAAAGCGCTCCAGCTCGGGCTTGTGGGAGATTGGATTGGCTTGTAGGAGGTCACCGTCGGAGAAGCAACTCACGTGTGGTCTGCGCCCACCCTAAGGAAATCCTTTACGTCAATTACCAGTTACGCGTCAATGCGCGTTTTACCAAGATTAGGGCCTGTCTACCTGCCTGACCTGACTACTCCAGCGAGTCTTTCACCTTAACTTGTGCACCCAGATCTGAATAGACATATTTCCGACGCACGGCCTGATTTCTATAGAAGAAATCAAAATCATGTCATTTTTTCGGAACAAACTTAAGGGGCTTTGTAACCTTCGGCGAGTTCTCTGTATTGTGGTAGCAACTCGTGTTTGGAGATGGGAGGAAGGGCCTGCCAGCCCAAGGCTCAAGATGAGAGGAGAAAGAAAGACAACCTGAGCTCATCCAAGGATGATCAGTTCAGGTTTCTTCCGTGAGGACCTCTGTATCAGTTAGGAAAATGGAGTCAGAGAAGGCTATGTTAACGGTCCTGAGGGATTAAGCGGAGTCACGGATATCCAAGATGGTGATGACGCAATTTGTGATGACCACTGTTCAATGTAAGCTAGCTGCCACATGCGCCGTGAAGAAACAAAAGGATCAAAATACCCTGTTACAAAAGCCAATGGATTCTGTTTTCATAAAAAACAATGTTGTACCAAGCTTGAGCAAGATCGACTGTGTCTCGTCCCCCAAATGTAGAAAGTTGTAAATATTGGGTGAAGACATCCTAAAAGTGATCAAATTAGATGTGAATGAGACAACAGATGCGACAATCTGGTTTTGGGAAGTTCAATTTCTTCGTTGCGGATATGAACTCATCGCATGGGTCAGTTACGTAACAAAGGTTGGATTAGCATTGAACATGTTGCGACTCAGTAGCAGAGTCGAGCCGCCTTCACTGTCTAAAGTCCTTTTAAAATTTTACCCCAAATATAAGGCGCAATGAGACATTCGCGTCGGGAATCGTTACTTGCCGAGCAAGCCAACCAATAATGCCGGCGGGTACGCCCTGCTACCAGAATATGATGATTATCTTTCATGGAAATATATTATACTTTCAAATTGGGTGGTGGGGGCAACTCGAATGTAAAAACAAAATTTAGGAGGTCGAGTTCTCATGTCAACCCCCAGTTTGTCGTTGGAAGATGACACTTTTCACTCGGAGAACAGTCACAATTGTAGAGCACGAACAAGAAATTCACTGAAAGAACTCCAATGTATGTATGTAATTGTCACCACTCTTCTCAGCAGGCTGGTCCTACTTTACTGAGGTAAAGATCTGGTTCTGATTCATCCAATCTACATTGACTCGGTTGGGGGGGTATTCTCTCTCTTAGTCGGACAGTCCTTGCACAGCCGCAACATCCGCCTAGTTCTTCTGTCACGTCCGCGGGTCACAGTTCGGGCACCACACGAGCTATCAGATGCCATCGTCGCTACCTTCCCGTGACAAGTTGACTGAAGTTCTGAGCAGATCGCTTCACGACCATACATGCTAAGTCGCGCAACACCCATACAAGTAGTAGAATATTCGAAAAATCGCTCAAAAACATTCGGTCAAATGCTTCCGTTCGTCAGTCCACCAGAATGCACAGTAAACTGGCTGCATGCTGCGCTTTCATGACGTAATGCCACCCCAGTACTTAACCCCCCGTGGTAGGGAATAGAGCTAATTAGCCGCTTTGACTCCTTATTCGACGCACATGTTAGTAGCTAAAGTCAAAGACGCATGCAATGGAAAAAGCTATTCGCTTGCGACAACAGTCACGACACTCATCTTCCGCCGAGGATTTCAATTGACACGAAGTTTCCGATAAAAATAAGTGTTCCGAATATAGTAATTCTGAGAAATTGAGTCTGGTGACGGTCGCTGAGGTAAGAGATGCGTCATTCAGTGGGCCACGTTCCTGAAATATTCGTGGGCCCTCGCGCTTCGGATTTTGTTTGGTGGTGGGGTCCTGCGGAGAAGTGGGTCCGGTCTGGCTTGAATCCGAAGCCAGACGGCTTTACAGATGCCTCTCATGGCGGGCTGACTCATGCAACCTGGATTTGGTTGGACAACCTGACTGCCCGTCCCGCTTCTGCCATCTGCCCTCTC